>NC_140240.1:13094062-13104062 GCF_949987555.1 Borostomias antarcticus
GGGATGGTCAGAGGGAGAGAGGGAGGGAGGGATGGTCAGAGGGAGGGAGGGATGGTTGGATAGAGGGACGAAGAGAGGGAGAGAGGGATGTTTGGAGGGAGGGAGGGAGGGAGGGAGGGGGGATGGTTGGATAGAGGGAGGGAGAGAGGGATGTTCGGAGGGAGGGAGGGAGGGGGGGTTGGTTGGATAGAGGGAGGGAGAGAGGGATGTTCAGAGGGAGGTGGAAAGGCTGTATTATCACACCTCCGCTCTGGAAGAACCGGGCCTCTAAATCAAACCTCAGGTGACTGATAAAAGCAGCTGGATTGGATCCCAGTGAGAGCCGGTCCCGACCTCTGGAGCTGCCGTGGCGACTGTAACCGCCGGATACCCGGGATAGCATCCGAGAGAACTGATGAGGAGGAAAGAGGAAGAGCACTCTCTCTCTCTGTCTGTCTGTCTCTCTCTCTCTCTCTCTCTCTCTCTCTGTCTCTCTCTCTCTGTCTGTCTGTCTCTCTCTCTCTCTCTCTCTCTCTGTCTGTCTCTCTCTCTCTCCCTCTCTCCCTCTCTCTCTCTTCTCTCTCTCTCTCTCTCTCTCTCTCTCGCTCCCTCTCTCTCTCTCTCTCTCTCTCTCTCTCTCTCTCTCTCCCTCTCTCTCTCTCTCTCTCGCTCCCTCTCTCTCTCTCTCTCTCTCTCTCTCTCCCTCTCTCTCTCATCATCCCCTCATCCCACTGTGTGGCTCAAGGGGACAGTCAAGCTGTGCTGAAAGCCTTAGGAGCATTCAGAGGTCATTCGGTTTAACGTGGAGGTTCACCGTCTTTGGTCATTGACTCTCGTCCCAAACATCAACTCGGTAATGTGACACGGCGTTAACCAGGTGAGCGCCTCTGGAATCTGATTGGCTGTTATAATTAGAGTCATTTTCCCAGTTGTGGAGCCCTGGACGTCTTGTGAAGCGGAAGTGAGCGAGATGTTGTTATGCATGTAGGTCATGTTCCCGCCTGCCTTAATCAGTAGCTATATATAATCAGCTTCAGAGAGGAGTTCAGCCTGCTCTCCTGTGTCCCAGCTCTCAGTAGGAGATGAGGAGGAGGAGGAGGCCAGGGAGAGGAGCAAACACTCAGGTTAACTCCATGTGAACGCACTGTTGAACCAGGCACCCTAACCAATGATGGGATGGTGATGGGACAACACACCCCACACATTTCTCCCTCCCGCTCCCCCCTCTCTCTCTGATCTGTGGAGGGAAATCGAATGTGAGCTCACAAGATCAGGCTGGCGATGCCACGCTATATCTCTCCCCCCCTCTCTCCCTCTCCACCCCCCCCCCCCTCTCTCTCTCTCTCTCTCACCCCCCTCTCTCCCTCTTTCTCTCCCCCCCCTCTCTCCCCCCTCTCTCCCTCTCCACCCCCCCCTCTCTCTCTCCTCACCCCCTCTCTCCCTCTTTCTCCCCCCCCCCCTCTCTCACCCCCTCCCCCCCCCCCCCCCCCCCCCCTCTCTTGTACAGTGTGTGTTCCTGAACCCTGAATCAGATAGCGTGGCCTGCTGGTCAGTCCATCTAGCAGCCTGGCGGGCCACACAGCACTTGTGGAAAACAGAAATGTATACAAACGAAGATAGCTGCATTTCCTGACCATCGGTCCCCGTGGCTTAGTGACCCAGGGCTGAGTAATCCTTGCTGCTATTGGTTAGTGGCGGTGGTGTCGCGCAGTGTCCAGGATTGTCATCAAGATATGTTTATGATGAGAATTTGTTCACCTTGACTGTCCTGCCTAAAATTAAGGTTAAAATCATTTTGGGGATGTGATGACGCAAAGTGATCCTGGATGGCAATCTGCCTTCAAGCTGAATTAATGTCCTGTTTTTCTGGCCTACAACTTTGCAGATTAAAATGAGCACGCCTTGTAGGAAATTAAAAATATCTACCGTTTAACTGGCCAAGAATGCTGTGGCAAATCTCCCAACGCATGCACCTTTAATGGGAGACGTTCTAACGATAGCTGTGGAATTAAATTTTGCTCTGTTGGGAGTCTCATTTAGCGCCTTAACTCATTTAAAAAGAATTATACTCACTGTGTCTTATGTTTAACAACCTGCACTTTCAACCTTCTCACACTCAGGGTTGGCAAGGGACACAGTCCTGAAACACACACATACAAGCGCGCATGCACACACACACTCTCCCCACCTCTCTCTCGTCTCAGTACGCTGTCCGTAGAATACTTGAGCTTGAGTATCACAAGGGGGTTGGTGTACCCAGACTGCTGAATCACGGGAGGGGTTGTGTTATTCCCAGATAGCGGACCGGCGTGCCGCTCGGCTGCTTGGCTGACACACATGCAGATGGGTGAGCACACCAGGCCAGCCCAGGGAACCACACATCAGATATGCACATCCAACCCTGAGATGAAGAGATGAGGAGGGTAGGAGGAGGAGGAGGAGAGGTGAAGGGGTAGAGAATATAGAAGGAGTGGAGAAGGAGGTGAATGAAGCAACGGATGGACAGTGTTGTCATAGAGATGGCTCAGCGTCTGACGCTGGACAGTATTGTTGCAGTGGTGGTGCAGTGTTGTCGGCGGCGATGGCGCAGTGTTGTCATAGTGATGGTGCAGTGTCTGACGTTGAACGCAGGGGTCTCCTGCTTGTTAGACAGTAGTTACCGCGGGGCGCCTAAAACCTTGAATAGCGCGATCTCTCCCAAATGAGCTTGTTATTTCTAGCTAGGGCCTCTGTGGCCCCAAACAGCTGCCGGCGGTCAGTGCGGGGACTACAGAGACATGAAGACAAGCCCAGCAACCGCCTCCCTTCTGCATTCTGACTGAAAGGAGACTTCATGTAAGAATGATCAAAGGGGTGTTCCAGAAAGCGGGTTTTAGTGAAAACCTTGCTAACCCCGAAATTCAATTTGATTCAGTCAATTTCAGGGTTAGCAAATCAAGCAAAAACGTTTTCACTAAACCTGGAATCACGCCCAGGCCAACCACTGCAGGAGAAAGAAGTGGCCATGTTTGACGTTTGCTCATTGAACAGTTCCTGGGTTGAGCATGTGTGCTGTTGTGTACTGCTGTCGCCTACGACTCTAACCTGGGCCGTGTCCGAATGTCCATACTATGTATGTAGTACATACTGTACTATATACAGTAGTATGCCAGATGCAGCATGCTACATCAAAATTGTGCCTGCTACATCTGGTGTACTATATACAGTAGTATGTACTACATATTCACGAAATAACCCCAAAAATGTAGCAGGCATCGAGAGGATGCTATTCCAGAAACAAGATGGCGATTTGAGTGAAACGTCACGGCACGTCAGCGTACAGCCTCCGGTTTGTTCAAATTGGTGGAAGTTGAGGCGACTTAATTCGTCAACCTATCTTAAATGTTTGTGGACATTGTAGCTAAATCTGTCGGTAGAATTTAAAAAAAAAAAATTTTTGCTCTCCCTGGGCCCTCACAACATTATCTCTGAGGGAGTGTATGTGGCATAACACAATATATCACAGTAGCATGCATGCAGTAATATTACACAGCGGGGGTAGTTTTACACAGCCAGAGGCTACTCCTGTGTGCTGTGCGTGTGTGTGTGTGTGGTATAAGTGTGTGTGTGTGTGTGTGTGTGTGTGTGTTTGTGTGTAGGTGTGTGGTATAAGTGTGTGTGTGTGTCACGTTTGTAGGCCTCTGGGTGTGTACAGTATGTTTCCCTGACAGAACTACTGTACGCGGCGGCGTGTTTGTTTGTTTGTTTACAGCGAGCTGCTGCTGGCTTTTATTGTTTTCATAAACAATAAAGACGTAGACATCAGTCAGCCTCTCCGGCTCCAGACACAAACACCCATTCAAATGCAGAGTTTAGTTAGTTTAGCGTCACGATTAACAGCGCATTTCACTCATTTGAATACAGATTTAAGATGAGGCTCTGTCCCATTCAGGCGCTCATGATCAAGCTTTTACTGTAGGTCCATTAGTTCAAATGGCATTCTGATTGGACCAGGCAGAGCAAAGCCAATAAGCATTAGTTGGACTAGTGCACAGTGTCTGTTCAAAATTCACTCACCATGACGTGGTTACAACTCTCCTTCCATTAAGATGCCCATTGTGGCCGTTCTGCGTGAGCCATTGCCCATACAACTGCCACTTGACAAATTCCTCATGAAGGTTATTGCTATATGCATTATTACATTTTTCGTAAATGCACTAAATCAAATTAATTCACTCATACGATAGGTTACTTGAAACAACTCCCCTTTCCAAAGCCACTCATCCAAACTGGGGGGGGGAAAATGACACTCTCTAGGTAGGTACAGTAGGTAGGTTGAAAGGCAGGTAAGCCATCCAATCATTTCAAGTTGGCAACTGAAAATGTTTGGACACACTTATTACTGCCCTGTGACCTCCACTGATTACGCATTTATTTAATTTTAGTGTCAGAGCACTTTAAAACAACAAACATCTTTATTTGTCAAACGGTGAGACACGCACATAACACGATGTAGGCGGCGAAACACACACACACACACACACACACACAACACACACACACACACAAAATGGCTGGAGCATCCACTGATGAAACTTCTCTCTGCTCTTAACCCATCCTGACGTCCTTCCCCCAAGGGGGCAGCCGGGAGCAGACAGTAGGCAGTGTGCAGGTGACGAGCCCGGGGGACAACCAAGTGATCCTGTCTGTCTTCATCAGGGGTCTGTCTTCACCAAGACACAGAGACTTTCTTGCTGTGAGGTGATAGATAGATAGATAGATAGATAGATAGATAGATAGATAGATAGATAGATAGATAGATAGATAGATAGATAGATAGATAGATAGTAGATAGATAGATAGATAGTAAGTAGATAGATAGATAGATAGATAGATAGATAGATAGATAGATAGATAGATAGGCACAGCACAACGTAGAACAACACAGCAAAAATAAAGTGAGTAATAAACTAATAAAAGTGTCAGTAGTAAATTGCACATGAAAGGAGTGAGGGGGGAAGGGGGTCAGGTGAGCTCAGGTCAGAGGCCCCTGCCCTCAACTGAGCGGTTCAGCGTCTTGCTCAAGGACACGTCGGCACACTCTCCAGCCGGCTGCACTACCTCCTCAGCTATTTATTGATTGCTGTCAGGATATAATGAGAGTTGCAAAAAATATTTAAAAAGTGCTTCTGAGCCAAACTGCATACGGCACCTTTAATAGTCTACACTAATACGTTACCCCTTAGCAATGGGCTGAGGTGCAAGTATAAAAAATGCAACACAACAATTTCCCCTCGGAGATTAATTAATAAAGTATCTATCTATATCTATCTATCTATCTGTCTGTCTGTCTGTCTGTCTGTCTGTCTGTCTGTCTGTCTGTCTGTCTGTCTGTCTGTCTGTCTGTTAATATGCATATTACAGTATATATCAGTGACCAGTACAGCAAACTCTGCGGGGCTGTACATGTACAGAAAGCATCACGACACCAGGGCAGATAAATCGACTGAACTGGAACAAATATGTATATAGCAGCTGGTAGCATTATAAGGCGCGTATTGGTATGGGGTTGACCGTAGCACCGGACAGGAGCGTATCTTGCCGCATAGAACTACTTTATGCCGGCACAGCGCCCATTGAGAACCGATGATCTAAACAACTTCCCAGGTGACACTGCACGTCCTAGGGTCGCCCTGAGTAATGCACCTGCCGAACGTCACACATCGCCCGGTTCTCAAGATGGCCGTGCCTCAGAGACACCTAATGTTTCATTACCGAGGGATACGGTGCCTCTGCATGCCTTGTGAACTCATTAGCATTCACTGACTTAGTTGTGGTTATGTGAACATCAGTTGGTGACAGAGAAGGTGAGGTGAATTGTTACCTCCGCCTGGGCCAACTTGGCACCCATTACATTTTGGAGCGGATCTGAATCACGGGGCGGATCCACAAATGAAAACAAAATTGTGAGCAAAGCCAGCTCCCCATGTGGGGGGGCACACCATTTCTAGCTTTGATGTTTGTCTTTTTGATGTCTAGACTCACGAGTAAAGTATCTAAACGCTGCGCTCATCTAGAGACTGAGGAAATTCATCCAGATTCCGTTGCTAAATGTTGGTGAAAACAATTTGAGAGAAAACCTGCATTGCAGAACCAATCCAAAGTCTTTAGGGTGGTCCTTCCTAAGAGGGCGGTGACATGCAAAGGTTGTGTATTTTCAATGTTTTGACTCTCCACTCCAGCTTGTTTCACTGGGAATGAAAATAGGGGTATGACATAATTTCCGGTAAAGCGGGTCCTTCACCCTATTCAATCAATCAATCAAAGCTTTATTTGTATAGCGCATTTCATACCCAGAGGCAACACAATGCGCTTTACAGAGAACAAGGGAGGTGGGCAGACATCCCACCCCTACATATTCCAGAGGGAAGCAAAAAAACAGTAATCACCCGGGGGCCAGATAAGTGAGCTGTAAAAATTCTTCCCTGACCCCTCTCAACGAGGCGATCGAGCAAGCTCCTGGAGTATGTTTGTCTACCGGCTAAGAACATTTATAGAGCAATAAATAACATTAAATTACATTTTCAGAGTAAGAGAGGCTAATAACATCATAGGAGAGACATGGCAAACACTGGTGTATGTCTGTGTGTGCGTGAATGTGCCTGGGCACAGATAGAGGCAGGGGTCAGGGGTAGGATCGGGGTAGGAAAAGGATACGGACCCGGGGTACTGGGCCCAGGCCTAATGCCGGAAGTGGACTGTTGTATGTCTGTGTGTGTTAACTAATTTGCTACGACATCTGCAGCAGACACAGGGGTATCTATCGGACTCAGGGTGGTCTGCTGGTGACAGTGGGGCATCCACTGGACCTGGTTAGAAGATAGGAGGGAGAGAGAGAGGCACTAGGGAGAGGGGAGGCAGAACAGGGTTAGTAGCACACAGAGCCATATATAGAGCAATACATTACGTCAAACTACATTTTCAGAGCAAGAAAGGCAAAGAGCATCATGGGAGAGGTGTGGCAAACACTGATGTGTGTCTGTGTGTGTGTGCGTGCCTGGGCCCAGATAGAGGCAGGGGTTGGGGTAGGATGGGGGTAGGAAAAGGATACGGACCCGGGTTAGGGTGAGGGGGAGGGGATCTGAGCCCAGGACTGGTGTATGTCGGTGTGTGTGTGAGCGTGAATGTGAGTGTGCCTGGGTCCAGGTAGAGGCAGGGGTCAGGGGTAGGGTGGGATAGGAAAAGGATACGGACCCGGGTTAGGGTGAGGGGGAGGGGATCCGAGCCCAGGACTGGTGTATTTCTGTGTGTGTGTGAGCGTAGGTGTGCCTGGGTCCAGTTAGAGGCAGGGGTCGGGGGTAGGGTGGGGGTGGGAAAAGGATACGGACCCGGGTTAGGGTGAGGGGAAAGGGAACTGGGCCCGGGTCCAGGCCTAAGCTGGATGTGGACTGGTGTGTGTCTGTGTGTACGTGTGTGTGTTAACTAAGTACTACAACATCCACAGCTGACACAGGGGTATCTATTGTCTGCGGTATAATGTATATGTATACAGAGGATTCACAGGTAGGTTTGAGGCTGCCTTTCTGTGTCTCAAGTTCCTAGCTAGTGATTGTAGGCTAGGTCGAAAAGGTACGTCTTGAGGTCTCGCTTGAAGACCTCCGTTGTTTCTGCCCTTCTTAGGCACTCCGGTAGGGTGTTCCAGAGGTTGGGGGCATAGAAACTAAAAGCTGCCTCTCCGTGTTTCTTGGTCCTGGCTTTTGGAACTGTTAAAAGTTCAGTACCTGAGGATCTGAGTGGTCTGTTGGGCATGTACTTAACAAGCATGTTTGAAATATATTCTGGTGAGTGATTGTGGAGAGATTTATAGACTAGTAATAGTATTTTAAAGTGTATTCTAGAGTTGACTGGTAACCAGTGTAGTGATATTAAGGCTAGTGTGATGTGTGCCCTTCGTCTAGTCTTAGTGAGGACTCGTGCTGCAGCATTCTGTATCATTTGTAGCTTAGAGATTGCTTTCTTTGGTAGGCCTGATAGTAGAGCATTGCAGTAGTCCAGCCTGCTTGTGATGAAAGCATGCATTAATCTTTCGGTGTCAGCCTGAGAGAGAAAGGGTTGCACCTTGGCAATGTTCCTTAGGTGGTAAAAATATGTCTTTATAATATTCTTGATGTGGTTTTCGAAATTAAAGGGCAATGCTCGTTTTTGACAACCTGGACCTTATTTACGACATATTATAAGAAGTTTGACTCACCGAGATCACTTTTGTGTAGTTCGGAGGCCTGTAGAAGAAATTTAAAATCTAGCGCGAGCCAGTATATCTATGTAATGACGGTGATCGGGGCACCGAGAATGCAGTTTCTCAAAATCTATTTTCGGCCGCTAAACGGTTGTTTTCATCAATCAGATTGGATTAATTAATTAATCGACAGTTGAGATTCCTCAACGCGAGGCATTGTTGTGGTTATCAAATACGGGGTCTTTAGCCTCTGTAATATGATCTTTACACGCCTTTCCCCACTTGCTATAGCACGCATGCGCACAGGCCAGCGCGCAGACTGGCTATTCTCCGGCTCACATTCTCTGCGCTACGATCGTTGTTGGTGCCGAGAATATTGTCGTCTTCATTCGTCAGCAACAATCCGATCGTAGCGCAGAGAATGATTGATGAAAACAACCGTTTAGCGGCCGAAAATAGATTTTGAGAAACTGCATTCTCGGTGCCCCGATCACCGTCATTACATGGATATACTGGCTCGCGCTGGATTTTAAATTTCTTCTACAGGCCTCCGAACTACACAAAAGTGATCTTGGTGAGTCAAACTTCTTATAATATGTCGTAAATAAGGTCCAGGTTGTCAAAAACGAGCATTGCCCTTTAAGATCTGAGTCAAGTATGACACCTAGGTTTTTAGCCTGGCAATTGGTGTCAATTTCCAGAGTTTTTAAGTGTGCAGCTAGTTTCTCTCTTTCAGCTTTTTCTCCAATGATCAGTACTTCTGTTTTGTCCTGGTTTAGTTGGAGGAAATTATGTGACATCCATACATTTATATCTGTAATACACTTGACAAGGCAGTCAACCAAGCTGTAGTTACTGGGTGTTACGGAAATATAGAGTTGGGTATCATCTGCGTAGCTATGGTAGCTAATGTTGTGCCTTCTGATGACACTGCCAAGGGGCAGCATGTACAGGCTGAAGAGAAGAGGTCCTAGGATCGATCCTTGGGGCACCCCACAGGTCATAGGGATCTTTCCTGAGCTATAATCACCGAGGGCGATGAAGAAATCACGACCAGTTAGATAGGTCTTAAGCCAATTTAGGACTGGACCAGAGAGGCCAACCCACTTTTCCAGTCTTTCGATGAGGATTGCATGATCTATAGTATAAAAGGCTGCACTCAGGTCCAGGAGGACGAGAACAGAAAGCTCTTTGGAGTCAGCATTAATTCTGAGGTCATTTACAACTTTGACTAATGCCGTCTCTGTGCTATGGTGGGCACGAAAGCCGGACTGGAAAAGGTCAAGGGTACAACTTGCAGCTAGGAAATCATTAATCTGTTTGAAAACAATTTTTTCCAGAATTTTTCTCAAAAAGGGAAGGTTGGATATTGGTCTAAAATTGCTAAAAACTGAAGTGTCTAAGTTGTTTTTTTCAGTACGGGTCTCACCAGAGCAGTTTTAAGTATTGGTGGGAAGACACCTGTAGATAGGGAGTCATTAACAATGGATAAAATGTCATAGGATACAGAGTCAAAAATAGTTTTGAAAAAATCGGTGGCGATGGGATCCAGCAGGCATGTGGAGGTTTTGAGTTTGGATACTACTTTTCTCAACATTTCTGTGTCAATCAGTGTAAACAGGCTCATATGTCCATTGCATGGAGGGAGAGGATCTGTGAACGGGATGCATGGCCTTTCCTGAGTGATATTCCTCCTAATATTCATAATCTTATCTCTGAAGTAAGTTGCAAATTCCTCACATTTGGAGGTAGAGAGCAGGTTATCAGGTGTTTTTACGGCAGGGTTTATTAGGCTATCAATTGTTG
>NC_140240.1:13109062-13217748 GCF_949987555.1 Borostomias antarcticus
CCGCGGGGGAGCTGGTGTAGCGTAAGCTCAGACTCTGTTCCTGAAAGGCAGGCAGAAGCAATGGAACATGATGAGGGATGTGGATCATCCAACCACATCCACCTTACAGGGGTTCTGTTGTCAGTTGAATTCTACGATCATCACTCATAGAGTTAAGGTACCCGGTTCACGCTGTTCGTTAATACGTGCCTACGAGAGAAGTCCAGGAAGGTTTGTCTTGACAGCGAGTGGTTGTGTGTTTAGCTGTTGTCTCTGTGTGAAATCCCGCGGTGTTGTTCACCTGCCATCTGTCCCCTCTGTCTCCCAACACGGCTTCCTTCGTGCTCGGCTTCACAGAGCAAACACACAGCCGCCACGCAAGGGACGCCATAGGCCAGGAGCGTCGCTGTCGACGGCTGAGCCTTGACCTGGCTGCCGACGCTGTTAACAAACATTGAAACCGCTACTGATGCCGCGCGTGCAGCTGGACCTGTTAATGAAATTTCAGTCTCACTAATGTGATACACACACCATTTGTCCCTTTCTGTTATTCTACCTGACTGTTGTAGTTCGTTCCCATATAATCAGTCTGTTAAAACTACCATTTGTTTCTGTGTGACATCATTTCCCTATCCTGTTCATCATGCTTGACGTCACTTCCTTTCCCACGTTATAAGGTTCCACTCCCTCGTCCCATTCACCACTCTAAGCGTGAGAACCACATCTCCGTTCAGAGTCCGCTTTGCAAAACGTAACATCAGAATGAACCTATTGTCTCTGTTTGAAACCAGCTTGAATCGACCACTCAGCGTGTTTTTGAAATCTACCTAAAACCAAGTAAGAATTTCATCCATAGACCGAACCGGCGTCTTGGCCGAGCTGACCGCCGCGCATGCCCGCTGAGAAACACAAACGCTTCCGGCGTTGGCGGATCTGTGAGCTCTGTCTGGAGAGACACAAAAAGGGGAAGAGGTGCCTGTCTGTCTGTCCGTCCATATGCAGTTTTCTTGATACTCCATTAAATGGTAATAAATGGTAAATCGACGGCACTCATATAGCGCTTTTATCCAAAGTGCTTTACAATGAAGGCCTCTCATTCATCCATTCACACACACCAATGGTGGCAGCTGCCATGCAAGGTGCTAGCCTGCTCATTAGGAGCAATTCAGGGTTCAGTGTCTTGCCCAAGGACACTTCGACATGTCGTTAGCAGGAGCCGGTATTCGAACTGCTGACCCTATGATCATTGGACAACCTGCTCTATTTCCTGAGCTACAGCCGCCCCTTAGTTCTATATACTGGGAGAGAAAGAAAGGGTGAGAGAGGGGGAGAGAGAGGGAGCGAGATGGAGAAAGAGAAATAAAAAGAGTACAAAGAGAAAGAGAGGGAGAGAGAGCAAGAGACAGAGAGAGTCTCCATGAGGGTGTAAGGCAAGTTAATTTGTACAGCACATTTCAGCAACAAGGCAATTAAAAGTGCTTTACATGAGACATTAAAAGCATCAAGACGAAGTGCGAGAAACACATAAAAGGCCATATACTGTAAAACGAAATGTAAAAATAAAATAAAAATTACATTTAAAACGACATGCAGGAAAAATAAAATACAGGAATAAAAGTTACAGTGCAGTGTATGAATGAATAATTATTTGATTTAATAAAAAGCAGCGGCAAAAAGAAAAGTCTTCAGTCTTGATTTAAAAGATTTGAGAGTTGCAGCAGACCTGCAGTTTTCTGGAAGTTTGTTCCAGATATATGGAGCATAAAAACTGAACGCTGCTTCTTCTTGTTTTGTTTTAACTCTGGGGACAGAAAGCAGGCATGTGCCAGATGACCTGAGAGGTCTGGATGGTTCAGTAGCAGAATTGGCCCTAAACAATTTAGTGCTTTATAAACCAACAGCAGTATTTTAAAGTAAATTCTTTAACAGACAGGAAGCCAGTGTAAAGAACAGAACTCGAGTGATGTGATCCACTTTCTTAGTCTTAGTGAGGACTTGAGCAGCAGCGTTCTGAATCAGCTGCAGCTGTCTGATCGATTTTATAGAGAGACCTGTAAACACACCGTTGCAGTAGTCGAGTCTACTGAAGATAAAAGCATGGACAAGTTTTTCCAGATCCTGCTGAGTCATAAATCATTTAATCCTTGATATATTCTTCAGGTGATAGTAGGCTGACTTTGTAATTGTCTTAATGTGACTGTTGAAATTCAGGTCTGAGTCCATGACTACACCAAGATTTCTGGCTTCGTTTGTGGTTTTTAGCATGACTGATTGGAGCTGAGCGCTTAATTTTAATCGTTCTTCTTTGGCTCTTTGGCCTACATCATGGATGGACTATAATCCCATACAAGCATTGAGTAATGGGGATTATAGTTCGCTGGTGATATGGTGATATCAATTTGTGTGTCATCTGTGTAGCTATGGTAACATATTTTGTTGTTTTCCATAATTTGAGCTAGTGGGAGCATGTAAATGTTGAACAGAAGAGGCCCCAGAATGGAGCCTTGGGGAACTCCACAGGTCATTTTTGTCCACTCAGATTTGTAATTGCCTATAGACACAAAGTAGTCCCTGTCCTTTAAGTAGGATTCAAACCAGTCTAGCACTGTGCCAGAAATTTCCAGCCAGTTTTCCAGGCAGGAATGATCAGAGAGCGCAACATCAGACACCTCAACCTTATTCAGACCTTTGGTGATGATCAAGTCCAGAGTGTGCCCCTTGTTGTGTGTGGGCTCTGTCACATGCTGAGTCAGTCCATAGTTATCAAGGACACAACACAGTTCTTTAGCCCCTCTGTCCTGAGGGTTGTCAACATGGATGTTAAAATCACCAACAATAACCACACAATCAAAGTCAATACAGATAATAGACAGAAGTTCAGCAAAGTCATCAAAAAGTTGGACAGTAGGTGGCCTGTAGATGTTTAGAAATATGGCTCGAGAAGAGGAATTCAACTGAAGAGCCACATATTCAAAGGAACCAACATTTCCGTAACACATCTGCTTACATTGGAGGGAGTTTTCATGCACTCTAGCCTCACTCATAAAGCTGAAGTTGGGAGGGGTTGACTCGATAAGAACAGCTGCACTGTTACATTGGTCTAACCATGTTTTAGTTAAAAACATGAAATCAAGATTGTGCTTGATAATAAAATCATTAATTAAAAAACAAGAGAGAACATACAGTATTAGCTATGATAACAGCCTGAGGCTTTCTACAGCTTACTGCTCTGTAGGCTAACTGCCCCTGAGGCTAACTGCCCCTGAGGCTTACAGCCTCAGGCGAGGATCCATGCGGTGAACGTGGTGGCTGTTGGCAGAGTGCTAACGCAACCTCGGCGTATCCTACTGTAACATGGATAACGACCTTGTGTGAAGATACAGTCAGCAGATGTTATTCACCTCTCCTCCCCCCTCCTTGCCAATAACCCTGTAGATGACTGCTATTATCTCCCGGCGCAGTGTTAATAATGATATCAATGCATGTTAATGTGCTGTGTTAAATTATTCTCTCTTCATAAAGCCAGACCCCACTATTGCGGAGGAGAAATACCACCCTTACTCTACCTGTGATTGGAGGTAGAAGATGTAAAATACTGTATGGGTCACCATATTGATACCGGCTGGTATTAGAGATATAATACTGTATGGACATTAGCCCGAGGGAGGGTAGAACAGAGCCTGAGTCTGTGTATTTAGACTTTACTGCCTCCATGGCTGTTGTCCAATGTTATACTAGTGCAGTCAACTCTGTAATGCTAAGTAGATTTGGATTTCTCCTTTTGACTAAATAAAATATGAGTAGAGTATTTCAGTATCAAACAGACCACTAGAAAGGGGGTTGTATCTGCAGTATGTAAGCACAGTGCTCTAACGTACAGTAGACCTAAAACTTTACTTCACCTGCGAGAGGTGGAAAAGGCATGTTCACAGTGAGAGCTAAATATACTGTAGATAATGTGAGACTTCAGATATTGCCAAATGTACTTTGAAACAAAACCTTTGTCTGTTTTTTTTTTCCTAGGCTGTGTTTTTTGGAGGACTCCTACTAGGGATGTTAATAGTTAATCGACTATCGATTAATTGCCGATAAGAATTTACTGGAGTAAGATTTGGTTGCTCGATTAACTGCTTGTTAATGGAACAGAACTTTTTTTGTGGAACGAACGTTATCAACAGGAGTTGCATGAAATGTAATCACGATTCTAAGTCTGACTGCACATGAGGGCGCCACGCCATGTAGTGAAGGCTAATTGGGATGCCGGGAAATTTCAACGACACAGCGGAAGAAGACACAAAAATGAAGCGAGCAAAATGCAGTCCAGCGTGGGACGTTCTTATCAATTAATCGACTATCGTTTGTTAAGCTTAACAGTTATCAATTAATGAAATTCCTTGAAATTTGCAACCCTAACTCCTACAGTAGTTGAGTAATGAACTCACAAGGACTCCTAAGTAAGGACTCCTACATTAAACCTGTAATGAAGTGAAGGGCTGACTTCAAGTGTTATCAGAGAGACTCAAAGCAATAATGGGTGATGTGTGCAAATGATGATTATGAGGATTTCACAACCTATCACTTCCTCACAACAGTAGCATCTCAGTTGTCATTTGAATTTTTTTTCCACTCATAATAATGCTATTTCACTCTGCTTTATTTTGTACTCAAAGCAGTTCCTGCATGTGCAATCTATTCAAAATGTAGTAACCTATTTAATTTGGTACGACACATCAGGCACCCTATGTGCATTTCAGTGGCTATTTATTTATTTTATTGTGTTTTATCTCCGTTTATGTCTGTGTTTTTATGTGAAGCACTCTGTACATGTAATTTCCTTGTTCAAAGCACTTTGAGCTGCATGTCTGTATGAAAGGTGCTATTCAAATAAAATGTATTATTTCATTAACATGGGCGGCTACCATTGCGTAGCAGCCTATGAGCTTGATGTAGCACACCTGAGCATGTGCTCCGGCCTGCTGTCTGAGGGCTGTGGTGTAGTGTAGTGATAGACTGTCTGAGGGCTGTGGTGTAGTGTAGTGATAGACTGTCATAGAAGGTTGTGTTGTGTCATCAGAGAGAGATGAAGTACCTAATGTCACAATGTCACAAATCAGAGGTACTGGCATTGGATCATGTCGGATGCCGCTGCAACTACTGTACAGTATGTGTGCCCTGATCCACCTCAGGACACGTTGTAGAAGGATGACATCACAGGTCCTCTGCTTTCCAGGGTTCACCACTGCATAACATCCCTCATGCAAAGAAAATATATTCCCCAATATATTAACTGTCAATATTTTATAGTATGTAAAATATACTCTATGGAGGAAATATACAGAATAATACTGTATATGATACATACATAATATATTGAATAATACATAAAGAAGTGCCACTTTTCATATATTGCAGTATACATATTGGAAAATATAACCACTCGTTTCCTATGTATGAAAATGTATTGTTTGATATATTACATTATAGTTTCCAATTTACAGTATCACAATATATTTTTGTTTCATAAGTGATGGCATACGATCATAGTATAGTATAGCATACCGTAATAGAATAGAATAGAATTGTATTGGCGTACAACAAATTTCATGCACACTACAAGAGCGGAGCTCCTACTTTATAAATAAAACAATAAAATACAAATGATTGCAATGATCGGGGTCCAAGCACTTTGCGAAGAGGTGTCGAAAATAGGATTTGGAGAAGGAGCAGAAGACCAGTGAAGCAAAGGTACAGATGACTTGATTGAAATGTCGAGCCCTTTGTCGAGCCCAAGAAATTGTAAAATAAAATCGTTTTTTAAGTTGACCACATGTGAAAGTGTCCTTGAGCAAGACACTGAACCCCAAATGAGCAAAATGGCATTTAGCATGGATATGGCATGTCAACTTTTAAAGCACAAGAGTTCACAACAGATGTGCAGAAATAGGAGGGTGCTTCTACCCAAGGGGGATTGGCAACCTTGGGTTTGAATGATTAACCTCTGAATCCCCAAAGAAGGTGCATTACCATTGCGCCACAGGGAACACAGGCTTTTCACACAGCACAACTTGGAGCAATGATATTACACGTACAAATTTGTTTAAAAACTAGATTAAATAGAAATACACTTGATATGTAGTATCCAAAGAATGTTGTTCTGGTTCGTGGTAGCATATGACAGTGTTTCCGCTGGTAAGGTTGGGCGCCACGGCAAAATCCTTGCCGCCACACCATACATTTGATACAAAAAATAATAATACAAATTAGGTTATATAGTCTACTGTTTTAAAGTCTTAAATTAAAAAACGTAAACTTTCTTATTTCTGCCTAGAAGCGCTTTCAAAACCATGACAATGTCGTGCACGCATTTTTATTTTCAACAATAGCTTGGGCCGCTCGCTCCGTGAATGCTGCTTTCTGTGGTCAACTCAAAAGACCTCACTAGGGTACATAGCAGTTTAAAATATATTAATGTTTGTAATAAGTGGACTCATATACAGCGTAGAGCTAGATAACGTTCCAAGAAGTGCCGACAGCTCCTGCCCATCTCTGGCATTTATTTGGTAATATCATTTGCTGATGACAAATGGCGGATCCTAAAGCATGAAGCCTACATTTTCCAGATGGACAAACGATATTTGAAGAGGAACAGAAAGTAGAATGATGTTGAGAGCAGTCAGGTAGGCTTGCCTATTGCTTCCCCTGTACCAGTAAACTCTGTTCGGGCAAGTGCCTCATGGACAAGTAAAAAATAGCCTATAGTTGAAGTGTGATATGTAACGTTATCTAAAAAATACAGTGTAGAAACATGATGTGGAGCTACACATGCACCCAGTAGCCTAGCCTATATTTGAGCCGAAGTGGAGCCTTCATCTACGTAGCTTACGCGCTGCTGTCTGTCAGCAAGTATAATTTGTCAATGAGACGGCCCAAGCCGCAACAATGCGATGAGCAACCGTCTTTTTGGCTGGCTGAACCAAAAGTTTAACGACGCTAGCTTGCATTAATGTTCCTCCAGCCACCTAAAAGTGCCAGTCAAAGCAACAGCAAATGCAACGAAATATCAGTTAAGTATAGCCTAATCTAGTCTATTATTTATGTAAGCTATGTAGAAAAGGCAGTGATTGTGGTAGGAGAAGACAGGACCAGCACAGAGTTGAGGGACAGGTGAGAGAGGAGAGTATAGAGGTTGTTGAGAGGAGAGCAGGAGAAGAGAGAGGAGAAGGAAGGGGACAGGGCAGGATGAGAGTCACAGTTCAGTAGAGGTGCTGAAAAATTCAGCTCTGTGGGACACACTGACTTTTTGAAGTTTGGAATGTGAAATGTCTAAAAATGTTGATTTGTTGTGTAAAATGCCATGCCCATTTTTCAATCATTACCAAAGTTGATCTAAATCGGACCTTAAATCATGCACACCGAATTTGGGATGAATCCATGCATCAGATTATGAGATATAAACTTTTCACATTTGTGGCGCCCCCTAGTGGCGGACTATTCCAAAACTGTGTAGCGAAGCTTGGACCTAGTGTCCGAACACGTGCACATGTGCAAGTTTGGTTATCATCACTTAAGCCATTTATGTAAAACTGAACTTAAGTTTGCCTAAATAGGTTTTTGAGAAAATTGAAGAAAAGTCCCGAAATGTTACATTTTCAGTGCAGAAGACCATTGGAGTAAAGATGCAGATCAATTGATCGAGTAGTGGGTGAGATGTGCAACCCACCTGACAATTTTCGTGAATATTGAGAATACAGTTTTTGCTGCAAAAACACATTTAACAGAGAGAAAGAAAGAAAGAAAGAAAGAAAGAAAGAAAGAAAGAAAGAAAGAAAGAAAGAAAGAAAGAAAGAAAGAAAGAAAGAAAGAAAGAAGAACAAAAGCTGTCGCGCTTTCCTGAAGGCAAAAGGACAAACTGATGGGTGGAGTTAGTTGGGTCATCTGAGATGGAGGATGCTTTCCGTAAGCAACAGGAGCTGGAGATGTAGAATAACATAACATAGCAGAATAGAACAGACATTATATTGCATAATATAGCATAAGATGACATTCCATAATATTCCATCAGCTCAGAGAGCGCGGACTGCCTCTGGTCGTGTTTAGTTTGAGGTGGAGTTTGAACTAATCTTTCGCCAGACCTCATAGATTTAAACAGTCATCAAGTGGTTTCAGAGACTTAATGAAATCCATCCCTCTTCGTGGTTTAATTGAAATTCTCCTCAGTGAATGGATGGTTCAATCCACCACTCAGCACATGGAGCTGATGAGGGGTTTTCAGGAACCCATTTTGTAAGAGATCGGTTGGTCAATTAGATTGAGTATGCTTCAGTTGATTAACAACAGGTTAGAAATGTAGCTCGGGAGATGGAACAGCTGGCCGGCGATCACAAGTTCCCCGGTTCGCTCCCAGCATGGCGCCTAAGTGTCCTTGAGCAAGACACTGTACCCCAAAATCGCTCACGCGCAGCATTACCCGCAGTACCCAGTACAGTCGCCTCACAGCAAGAAGGTCTCCGGGCCTTCGAGTTTGCATGTTCTCAAAATATGCAGAAGAACAGATCGCTCCTGAGCAGGACTCGGACTGAGCACTTGGACTCGGTCCCCGGGCACCATGGAAGATGGCTGCCCACTGCCCCTGACTGCCCCTGCAGGGAAGAATGTCCACCAGCGACCCCCGAAAGTTTCATGTGTGTGCTGTGTCGCCGCTCACTGAGTGTAATGTGTGATCACCGTGCGACCAAATAAAGACCCCCCTTCGGGTCCCGTCATTTACATTTAAAAAGCGCCCACAGGCCACAGGTGCTCGGTCCCAGTCCGGATCCGAACCCTGTGGTGAAAGACTGTAGGTGTGTGCTCCTCGTCATCGTGACAACCAGCCATGGCTTTGCTTCTTTACAGTCTACAGTGTGTCGTGTGGTATGATTTCTGTATGATTTAATCCAGGGCCGGAATAGAACTACAGTATCCAAGCAGCATTTGGGTCTGGGTCACTTCATCCGTCACAGTTGTAGGGAATTGAGTTTATCAGCTGGGCTGGTGTTGGACTGCTGTGTTTCTTCCAGCTTGACAGGCAGCAGAATTCATCAGTTTGTTGGTCAGACTGACCTGGTCCCTCCAGCCAGCCAGGCAGCCGAGGAACCACATAGCCGCCGGAGGCAGTCGGTACAAACAAAGCAATTTAAAGAGTGTGAAAGAGCCATTATAAATGGCATTGCTCTTCGACTGACCCGCCTGTCATTGGGTTTGTCATGTTGCATTAAGGCCAGCCATCTTGCGGGTGTTGTTGATCATGTTCCTCTGCGAGGCGAGGAAACGCATACATGAAATGTAATGGCCCTGAGCTGCCCCGAACCAAGATTGAATACTAAAGACATGGCCGGTGAGGGCTGGTCTATAATTTAATGCTGCCATGTATTAACTGATAGGTTGTTCACAGAAAGAGATGAACACAGATCCTGACAGCCACAGGAGAGCATGAGTGAAATAAAATGAGTAGTGGAATTTATAACTCTGTCTCTAAATCTCTCCCTCTCTCAATCTCTCAATTTCAATTCAGTTCAAAGGGATTTAATGACATGGGAAACATGTTTACATTGCAAAGCAAACATCACAAAAGTCACAAAAATTTTAAAATATAAATACAAATAAGTGAAATGAGTGAATAAGTAAGTGTAATATTTACAAATGTATTTAAATGTTAACTTTTAAGTTAGTATATACAGTGTGTATATGTCCAGTGATCAGTGTGCGGGGATACTGATTGACAGTCTTTACGGTGGTTGTGTTCTATTGGACGTCCTTTTCCTGTCACAACTGCTCACACATCTTGCTGCTGTGTTTGCGCATTGCTGTATTTCCCCCAGCAGATTTGGGAGTTTTTTGTCATTAGTTACGTTTTCTAATCTGTTTGGGTGTTTGTAATCTGTGGGAAGTATCTCTGATGTCCTGGTACAGTTGACAGGTAGTTAAAAAGTGAAGCTCAGTTTCCACCTCTTTGTGAGCAGTGGGTGCTCAGTCCGTCTTCTCCTGGGAGCAGGTCTGCCTGTGGGTGCTCAGTCTGTCTTCAAATCAATCAATCAATCAATCAAAGCTTTATTTGTATAGTGCATTTCATACCCAGAGGCAACACAATGTGCTTTACAGAGAACAAGGGAGGTGGGCATACGTCCCACCCCTACATATTCCAGAGGGAAGCAAAAAAAACAGTATCACCCAGGGGCCAGATAAGTGAGCTGTAAAAAAATTCTTCCCTGACCCCTCTCAACAAGGCGATCAAGCAAGCTCCTGGAGTATGTTTGTCTGCTGGGTAAGAACATTTATAAAGCAATAAATAACATTAAATTACATTTTCAGAGTAAGAGAGGCTAAAAACATAATAGGAGAGACATGGCAAACACTGGTGTATCTCTGTGTGTGCGTGAATATGCCTGGGCACAGATAGAGGCAGGGGTTGGGGTAAGGAGGGGGTAGGAAAAGGATACGGACCCGGGTTAGGATGAGGTGAAGGGGATCTGAGCCCAGGACTGGTGTATGTCTGTGTGTGTGTGAGTGTGCCTGGGTTCAGGTAGAGGCAGGGGTAGGGTGGGGGTAGGAAAAGGATACGGACCCGGGTTAGGGTGAGGGGAAGGGGGGACTGGGCCCAGGCCTAAAGCCGTAAGTGGACTTGTGTATGTCTGTGTGTACGTGTGTGTGTGTTAACTAATTGCTACGACATCCACAGCAGATACAAGGGTATCTATCGGACTCAGGGTGGTCTGCAGGTGACAGTGGGGCATCCACTAGACCTGGTTAGAAGATAGGAGGGAGAGAGAGAGGCACTAGGGAGAGGGGAGGCAGAACAGGGTTAGTAGCACACAGAGCCATAAAAACAACAAAACAGGCAAGCTGGAATATATTTGTCTAACGGCTAAGAACATTTATAGAGCACTAAATTACATCGAATTGCATTTTCAGAGCAAGAAAGGCTAAGAGCATCATGGGAGAGGTATGACAAACACTGGTGTGTGTCTGTGTGTGCGTGCCTGGGTCCAGATAGAGGCAGGGGTTGGGGTAGGGTGGGGGTAGGAAAAGGATACGGACCCGGGGGCGGACCTCCTGGGAGCAGGTCTGCCTGTGGGTGCTCAGTCTGTCTTCTCCTGGGAGCAGGTCTGCCTGTGGTTGATCAGTCTGTCTTCTCCTGGGAGCAGGTCTGCCTGTGGGTGCTCAGTCTGTCTTCTCCTGGGAGCAGGTCTGCCTGTGGGTGCTCAGTCTGTCTTCTCCTGGGAGCAGGTCTGCCTGTGGGTGCTCAGTCTGTCTTCTCCTGGGAGCAGGTCTGCCTGTGGGTGCTCAGTCTGTCTTCTCCTTGGAGCAGGTCTGCCTGTGGGTGCTCAGTCTGTCTTCTCCTGGGAGCAGGTCTGCCTATGGCGGCCTCTCTCAATGACGAGGCTGTGCTCGCTGAGTCTGTACATTCTTAGTTTTAGTTTTAGGTATTCTGCCACTGTGTATTCTCTGTTTTGGGCCAAATAGCATTCTAATTTGTTCTAGTTGTTGGTAGATTCTTTCCAATGTGTCAGATAGTTTTCCTTTTGTTTTCGTATAATTGGGTTTAGTCTGGTTGGATTTCTGTTTGGCGGCTCTGCTTGTGTTTGTGGACAGAGTATCAGGACCAGCTGGCTGGTCTCTGTCTCTCTCTCTCTCTCTCTCTCTCTCTACCTCCTCTGTCTGTCTATATGGCTTTCTCCATGTCTCTCTGTCTGTTCCTAGCCTGAGACTAACACAATGTTAAGATGTTTTTGAACCTACAGTAGCTTCTCTCTGGATGTCTGGTTGAAACAAGTAATTCCATGTCGACAAGTGTGTAATTTTGTGTTTTGTGTAGTTATCCAGCTATTTTTCACTCTCTGTCAACAGTTGGCAATCAGTGCTGTTTCATCCGAGAACAAACATCAGCTACTTCAACGGTCATATCTTCCTCTTATCCAACTTCTTTCCGTGCCGCTTGTTAGTGTGTTTTCATCAAAGGAACAGCAGTTTGGCACTCTGCCGCAACGCTTAATCATGTCTCATCCCTCCGTCTGAAGAGAGAAGAAACTCCGAAAAAATACTTTTAAATTAAGTTCCGAATCCCAAGCCCCCACAAGGCACGTCCTCCTTGAGCAGGGGGAATGAATTGAATTTGCAGAATATGTTTTATTAATCCCACATCTGATTCATTTAGGGGCTGCAGCAGGCCTGCCAGCAGGGCGCTAGATAAATCATCTCCTCTCCCATTCCTTTGCTCGTCTTATCAGTAAACACTGTTAGCCTCTAGCCCTGGCCGGGGTACATTGACATGTTTTTCATTTGTTTGGCATCTGAGAGGTGCTACATCTAAGTGTTGTGATGTAATTGCGAGCTCCCACCTCCCGTCCGATTGCAGTAGACGTGTCTGCGGAGAGGCGGGTACAGCAGGACGCCGGGGGAACAAAGGTGACTGGAGAATTACTGCGCTCCGCTCCAAGCTAAATTCCTCTCCCTGGTGTGACTGGGGGATTTGATTTCAAATGACTACAACACAATGGGTTTTTTGTGTTTTTTTTACCAGAGAACTTTTGGTCAGTTGTGTTCTCTTTCTTTAGTGGCCAGTGAATGTTTTTGTTCTTGTATCAGGGAGCAGTGTTGAGGTGCTGAGAGCTCTCTGTGGCTCTGTCTGTGGACTGCAGGAGACAGGGATCAGAGAGATGCCTCCGTTTATAGGACATGCTCTTCCAAACAGGATGCAGGTCAAAGCTATCTCTTTTATGAAGTCCCCTCTCTTCAGAACAAAGAGAGGCTCTGGCTCGAGGGCTCAGACCAGACAGAGAGACACCCTGTCTGCAGGTGGAAAAGGTCAGGGCCACGGCTTGAAAGGGCCCGGGGTGAAGCAGTCAAAGCCAGGGAGGGAGAGAGCGACAGGGGCCAGACAGGCAGCAGACCCCCCCCTCCCCTCGCCCCAGGAAGCTCTGAACAGCCCTGAGACCGGGCGTGTAGGTAGGGGCAACCTACCAACAGTGACCACACTGGGCGTGTTTTTGAACAGGAAATGACACATCTTGTGATGTTTTTTTTTTTTTCTTAAATGAAAATCAATCGATCAAGGGAAGGTGGAGAGGTGACGAGGAGACGAGGTCACTCTGCTGGGGAAGGACTACAGTAGCTGCAGGTGGAGAGGAGAACAGTATCTATAAAGAGAAAAATGTGTTTGAGGTGTAGTGCCACAGGTGCTCAGGAAAAAGGGGGAAATACAAGGCTAATGAGAAGAGGGTTGTGGAAGTGTCCTGGAACACAAAAAGCCTTTATTAAAGGACAATGCTCGTTTTGACAACCTGGACCTTATTTACGGCATATTATAAGACGTTTCACTCACCGAGATAACTTTGGTGTAATTTGGAGGCCTGTAGAAGAAATTTAAAATCCAGCGCGAGCCAAGTATATCCATGTAATGGCGGCGGACGGGGCACTGAGAATGCAGCTTCTAAAAAATCTATTTTCTGCCGCAAAATGGTTGTTTTCATCAATCTGTCTTTATGAATCGCTAGGCCTCCGAATTACACCAAAGTTATCTCGGTGAGTGAAACGTCTTATAATATGCCGTAAATAAGGTCCAGGTTGTCAAAAACGAGCATTGTCCTTTAAAGGGCAATGCTCGTTTTTGACAACCTGGACCTTATTTGCGACATATTATAAGACGTTTGACTCACCAAGATCACTTTGGTGTAGTTCGGAGGCCTGTAGAAGAAATTTAAAATCCAGCGCGAGCCAGTATATCCATGTAATGACGGCGATCGGGGCACCGAGAATGCAGTTTCTAAAAATATATTTTCGGCCGCTAAACGGTTGTTTTCATCAATCTGTCTTTATGAATCGCTAGTTGCTCCAGCACGCTGTGCCCATGCGTGCTGGAGCAAGTGTGGAAGCTATTTAGTTTCTAAAGACGTTTCTAAAGATCATAATTACAGAGGCACGCTACGATCGTTGTTGGTGCTGAGAATATTGTCGTCGTCATTCGTCAGCAACAATCCGATCGTAGCGCAGAGAATGTGAGCCGGAGAATAGCCAGTCTGCGCGCTGGCCTGTGCGCATGCGTGCTGGAGCAAGTGGGGAAAGGCGTGTAAAGATCATATTACAGAGGCTAAAGACCCCGTATTTGAAAACCACAACAATGGCTCGCGTTGAGGAATCTCAACTGTCGATTCATTCAATCTGATTGATGAAAACAACCGTTTAGCGGCCGAAAATGGATTTTGAGAAACTGCATTCTCGGTGCCCCGATCGCCGTCATTACATGGATATACTGGCTCGCGCTGGATTTTAAATTTCTTCTACAGGCCTCCGAACTACACAAAAGTGATCTCGGTGAGTCAAACTTCTTATAATATGTCGTAAATAAGGTCCAGGTTGTCAAAAACGAGCATTGCCCTATAAGAGTGACTAGGGCATATTAAAAAATTAAGAAACACCAACGCGTTTCAGCCAGCTGGCCTTCATCAGGGTGTTCAAACAAACAGCATCCTAAGAAGCATCACCTAGGTGTGAGGGAGCAGGGAGCATTGGAGTGATCCTGTTCTGAACCAGAGAAGCTCGCTGCTGTCTGTGACAACATTCTGAACGAGCGTCGGCTGCAGGCTGTTTCTCCGACACCTCCTCCCCTCCTTTCCTGCACACGGCCATAATGTGAACATCAATTCAATTTGTGACTTGAAATACGTACTGTAAATGCTACACAGATGGAGTTGTCTGGAGCCAGGCAGGCGGCGTGCAGATGTGGACCGCTGAATAACACCAGGTGCTCAGGTCTTTTCTCTGTAGAGAATGTGAAGCGGATCGCCCGATCGCTGCGAGAGACAGCTCGCCTCCATCTTCCGCCTGGGCTCTGATCCTCCCATGTTCTTCCCTCCTCTTTGATGGAGCACCTGTCCCTCGTTTCCCCCCTTCATCCTCCCAGCCTTCTGTTCCTTCATCCCTCCATCCTCCCAGCCTTCTCTTCCTTCATCCCTCCATCCTCCCAGCCCTCCATCCTCCCAACCCTCCATCCCTCCATCCTCCCAGCCTTCTCTTCCTTCATCCCTCCATCCTCCCAGCCCTCCGTCCCTCCATCCTCCCATCGTCCCAGCCTTCTGTTCCTTCATCCCTCCATCCTCCCAGCTCTCCATCCCTCCATCCTCCCATCCCTCCATCCTCCAAGTCCTCCATCACTTCATCCCTCCATCCTCCCAGCCCCCATCCCTCCATCCTCCCATCCCTCCATCCTCCCAGCCCTCCATCCCTCCATCCTCCCAGCCTTCTCTTCCTTCATCCCTCCATCCTCCCATCACTCCATCCTCCAAGCCCTCCTTCCCTTCATCCCTCCATCCTCTCGGCCTTCTCTCCCTCCATCCCTCTATCCCTACTTCACTCCATCCACTCATCCCTCCATTCCTCCATACTCCTAGCCCACTACACCCACTGCTGCTCCATCCTTCCTTCCTTCCTTCCTTCCTTCCTTCCTTCCTTCCTTCCTTCCTTCCTTCCTTCCTTCCTTCCTTCCTTCCTTCCTTCCTTCCTTTGAGAAATCCCTGATCTAACTGTGAAGCTGTATAGGGAGGAGCACAGACGATCAGCTGTCTAATGATGTTAGATCAGAGATGACCTGAAGCTGAGGAGGAAGAACGTTCGTGACGTCAGGGTCATCAGGGAGCTGCCAGCATGCCAGCCCTCCTGCCGCACAAACACACACACACACACATAGACACACACACACAGACACACAAGCCACAATCTAATGCAATCTAATGTAATCTCTGTCACATCTCTGTCACACACTTTTATCAAACAAACAAACAAACAAACAAACACACACTCACACACACACACACACACACACACACACAAACCACTCTCACGCAATCTCACGTAATCTCTGTCCCCCCAACCGCTCACTGCCCTCACCATACACACACACGCAGACACACTCATGCCCACACACACGCACACACACATACACTTACATTTATGCACAAATAGGAATGGAAAAATTAAACAAAGAGACCCACTTATATCATTACCTGGAAAGTGTCTGATACATTTCACTCTGAGGCTGCCTGGGGAAGTTGCTCACCTATTTATGCAGCACAGCTGTTAGCTACGGGAATTGTAAATGGAACTAAAGTTTGTTTAAGACTTAGAACACATAAGACAAGCAAAAGCAGCTGATAATGATGGAAAATTACCTCACAACTAGTATTGCAAAGGCATGCTTTGGAGATATCCACCTCAGAAAGTCTGGAGACATCTCCTTTGAAAATCGCTGCTAGAACTAATAAACTCAAATCAACAGTGCAGAAAACGGATGCTACCAAACAAAACCACTACCTACATCTCTAATAGTGTGAAATTATGTCATTCCCCGATATTTGTCTCTAACTAGAATGGAGAATCAAAACAAAACGTTTTCCGCCCCATTGCAAAGGACAGCCCGAAGGACTTTGGATTTGCTCTGCAATTCAGGTTTTTGTCAATATTTCAAATTGATCCAGAGAGTGCTGTAGGTCACAGGCCGATGATGCCATCAGGACCACATCATCTGCAAAAAGCGTTGCGACCCCCAGCTCACCGAACTGCAAACCCGCCCCTCCACGGCTACGCCTCGATATCCTGTCCATGAAAATCACAAGCAAGATTGGTGACAAAGCGCAGCCCTGACGGAGGCCAACCCCCACCGGAAAGGAAGACGACTTACTGCCGAGGACGCCGACACAGATCTCTCTCTGGGTGTTGACAATTGGATGTCACTCTGGGTGTTGACAATTAATGTGCTTGTTTATAGTATATAATAGCCTAACTAGAAATGCAGACCTCCACCCATGAATGCATTTCTTGGCTCTGTGAGCGTGCGTGTGAGAAAGACGTGTGGTATTGCTGCATTCGTTATAGGTTGACAATAAATGGGGGGATTTTTTTGCTCCTAAGCCTAAGTCCAAAAAATGAATGGAGGTGAATGGGCGGCCGTGGTTGGGCATCCGCCTCGGGTCGCAGCTGGCAGGGAGCAGTTTCGGTGCACTCCAGGCTCTCCCCCCACACACTCCAGTCCAAACCCTGTGTCTCTGGTATCCCCCCGCGGGGACCTGGCTTCGCTCAAAGTTTTGTTTTAATCCATGGATCCGCCCGGTGATTCGGATCCACTCCAAAATGTAATGGGCTCTAGGTTGGCCCATGCTACACCCCTCCACCGAGTCTGGTAATTTTTGCATAATCCTTCTAATAAACCAACCAACCATTAAATAACACATGCCACTGAAAACATTACCTCTCTGCCTGCGCTGTCGCTGGGTCAGACATAAACATAAGATACACAAAATGCTGTTCAGTGGCCTGGTGACTGCTGGTGGTCGTGGCCATATTTGTTGTTAGTTGTATAATATATATATATATATTTTTTAATTGTCCACCATTAGCCCCTGTAACTTTTAATAGCACAGCTAGACATTTTGACATTGAATGATAGCTGCAATTAAAGGCTTTGTTAGCAGCTATTTGCTCCAATGCTAATCCTTGTTTTAAAATAGATATCGAAAAGGATTTTGGATCCAGCATAAGGGTGGAAGGGTGGAGCATAAGGGTGGAAGGGTGGAGCATAAGGGTGGAAGGGTGTAGCATGGGCCAAGAAGGAAGGGTGTAGCATGGGCCAAGAAGGAAGGGTGTAGCATGGGCCAAGAAGGAAGGGTGTAGCATGGGCCTAGAAGGAAGGGTGTAGCATGGGCCAAGAAGGAAGGGTGAAGCATGGGCCTAGAAAGAACCCATTACATTTTGGAGCTGATCCGAATCACAGGCGGATCATTTTTCACTTTTGTTAACAATTCCTAATAGACCATCACAGGTTGTACAGGTACTTTGCAGTGTTTACGCTCGTATATTACTGCTGTCAGTCCTGTTGTATCTAGTTAGATAACTAGGTAGCTGAGATACATCAGAGAGGAGAGCCGAAGTGCATCCGTTCGGCCAGCCCCCAGCTGATGCACCACCAGTATATCTTTGACATTTGACTCTAAGTATCAGTACCTATCACTGCACATGCTGACGGCATGCACCATGGGCGGAGGCCTGCACCCTTCAAGTACCCTTCTGGTTTGTAACAGTTCTGTGGTAAACGCCTTCATTGAAATGCTAGCCAGTAGTTATCACTCTATATCAGTCAGCAGTCATGAACATAAAATACATGAGTGGTAGTAATACATCTTCTTCCAGCTAACACACAGGTGGTTCACCAGGTGACACCAGATTAGTCATCGGTCTGCACCATATCAAACATTGATATTCAGGCTTCCGGCTGCAGTAGCCAGCCCATCCACCCTTTAATCCTCCTGTGTATGTTGTACTTTGGTTATTACTTTCTCATGTGTGTTATTATTGAATTATTTTCTTTAGCCTTGAGGCATCCCTCCTCAGTAGAACTACTTTGCTTCAACCTGGCTCATGAAACACTAATTGGAATTCAGCAACTGACGAGGAGGGCTACAGCTGTTATTGAGCATTTTCTGTGCCTCCGGGGCAATGAAACAATGCACAAAATCTGAATACTCTGAATACTGACACTGAGGTAGTGACAATGAGGAAAGAATTTCTCATTTACATTTACCTGACAGGTGGACTGAATTAAATGAATTGTTTCAAGCAAAATTGAACATTCTCAGCATAACCCTGCACTGTAGCTTCGTACTGCCTATGACATTACGATATATAACAGTTGAATGTACCCTATACAAATGTAGCATTGACAGATAGAATAACTGGGTGCTTGCCAGCCATCTGTGACAACAGGTTAAAACACCATGGTTATCACTGTAGACATTTGTGTCTAAATGGCTGTGATTGGCTAGGCGCCCTCTTTATTGAGTATATAGGAGACCATCAAGTCTCTGATCAGTACACCATCAACCTTGCCAGACGAATACTGGATGATCCTTCCCATCCACTCTTCTCAGAGTTCACCCTACTCCCCTCTGGACGCAGGTTTAGAATGCCCAAAACAAGGACAAAACGAGCCAGCACTTCCTTTGTGCCAAGAAGCATTACATTATTATTATTATTATTATTACAACAGCTGTTGATGCCTGTTGCAGTGGTGATGATGTTGATGCGATGATGTTGGTGAGGATGGTGATGACGATGATGGTGGTTGGTGACATTGTGGTGTTGGTGATGGGCGTACATTTTAATGTTTCATGTATGCTTGACGTGTGCTAAACAAATCCCCCCCTGGGTTAATAAAGGTTTCAATTAAATTCAAGTCACCTTCCATGGTTAAAATCCATTAGGCCTCAGTACTATGGTATTGGGGAAAGAGAGAAGTATGCATGCCCTTGGAAAGGCAACAAACTGTTTACTTTCATTTCAGATAGGCTTATGTTCAGTCCTGCTTCTCTTTCTCTCTATCTCTCTAGCGTGTATCTGCAATACCCAAGGTGTTCCCTTCTGCCAGCGTCGAGGGCTTTTCCATTTCAAATAAACTGACCTGCGGTCTCTCTATCTGCCGGGTACACTGACAGACAAGCCAACTTACTCATTAACAGTTCTGGGGCTTTAGGTTATTGGCTCCCGCTCACTTGTAAATCCCGATGCGTAACGAAAGTTGTATCGATGGGGAGACTTCTAGAAGGAACACGCATCCTTCACACACGTCTTCCTTTTGTGTTCCCCTCCCTAATGATGAAGATTCCAAGCCAAGCGTGTCGCCTCTCTTCATTGGTTTAATGTATCCTCACTAATGAGGTGAACCTCTGCCTCCAGTAGCTTAGTATGGAGAGAGGGAGATGTTTGAAGGGGGAGATATGAGGTATTGGCACTCGCTCTCAAGAGTTAGCAGATATAAACTGGCAGATATGAGTTGTGTAAGATGTGTGTCAAGTGTAGACACTAGATGATTTGGCTGATGGCCGCTGGGCGCAGGCCAGGCCCAGGACTGTGCTTTGGCGCTGTTCAGCTCACTGGTTTCCTCCCCGTTCAGGTTGCGTCCTCCAAGTGTAGCTGGCGGGGATCGAACCCTGATTTCTGGCTTGTACTATATAACGTGACAGGGGGGTGTAGATTTCCACCGGCTAACTCCCCGCCTGCCACAAGGCCTGGATACGCCCACAAGGGGATATGATCTGACTCATTAACCCCCTTTGTCCTCCTCCCTGTCACAGAGAAAACACACTTTCGCCGGTAGCCCTGAGAAGCTGAGAAGGAGGGTAGCCCACCTGAGTCGTAGAGACACCCGCGTCCTCTGTCTCAGCGCCCAGGCTGGTCCGGGTGGTCTGGTCCGGGTCTGCTGGTACGGGTGGTCTGGTCCAGGTCGTCTGGTCCAGGTCGTCTGGTCCAGGTCGGCTGGTCCAGGTCAACTGGTCTGGGTGGTCTGGTCCGGGTCATCTGGTCCGGGTGGTCTGGTCCGGGTGGTCTGGTGGGTGTTCTGGCCCGGGTGGTCTGGTCCGGGTGGTCTGGTCCGGGTGGTCTGGTCCGGGTGGTCTGGTCCAGGTCGTCTGGTCCAGCCCGGTCTTCCTCAGCAGCTCGTTCGCAGGTTTTAAAATCAGTTCTTAAAGATTCAGGTGGAAATCTGGGAAAAGGGGCGCTCTCAGTCCAGAGCTCCGTGGGCGGTCAAAAGGTCAAGGGTCAACTCCGTCGACAGCAGTTGACCCTGATTAACTCACCTGGCGCTGCCTTTATCCGGGACACGGCAGGTCAGATAACACTCCCACTCCCACTCACAGACTCTTAAAGGCAATCAACCTTCCCCACTCTCCCAAAGACACCGGCATTCCTCCAGAACCCACTCCTGAACCCACTCACAGACAGTATTATGGGTTTTATAGTAACTAATGCTGGCCTGCATATCACTGGTGTGGCAGTCTTATCCAAGAGAGCTGTGAGGCATAAGGTAGGGTCTATAGCATGTAACGTGCCAAACCCAACAGTTTACCCTTAGACCAAGACGATGAAGATGACTTTTCCATGGTCCTTCAAACTGTTTTGAAAACGTGTCTGTTTTTTGTCTCAAACAGATAAGACAAATGATTCCAAGTGTTTTTGTTGTTTGAACCGCCTCAAGTCAAACTAAAGGAAGAGAACCCTTGCAGTTGTTATCATTTAATGAGTTTTGCTCCCTGACTCAGTGACTTCAATTACGGGTTGAATACAACCCCTCTCAGTTGAATTTAGTAGTGGCCTCCCAATGTCAGAATTAGTAGTGTCTTTCAAGTCCTCATCGAGTGTGTTTTTATTTGACCTATGATAGGATACTACAGTTTGCTCTAGTCATTAAATACTAGTTTTATTTATTTCCATATGTAATATTTGTCATGAATCCTAGTTTTAATTATGTTAAATTATTTTAGCCAGTTATTGCCCTTTGTGTTTTATGTTGTTTTACTGCACTCTGTGAAGCACCTTGAGATTTGTCCTGCATTTTAAAATGTGCTATATAAATAAAATCCATTATTATTATTATTATTATTATTATTATTATTATTATTATTATTATTATTATTATGTACCAGGGGCTAGCTAGTGTGTTAAGGTCCCTAGGTAGCTAGTGTCCACAGCTTCTTCCCCACGGCCATCAGCCTCTTCAACAAGGCTTTGTGTCCCCCTCTGACTCACCACTCCACCATGGACCCCGCCACCATTGAGAGACACCGTCGATAGACACTTGCACATGACCTGAACAGTGGCGATTGCTCCTGGCTTACCCATACAAATCCAAATAAAACTTGTTTTTTGCGCCTGCTTTCAGTGAAAGACTTTCAAACTGTTTTTGACTTACATGTGTCTTGTATTCTGCCATATCGCTTCATTTTCATCCGTGTTTAACGTTTTGGTAGTGCTCTGTCTCCCCCTACAGTCCTCATGAAAATACAGTCCACGTTACGGTCCGTTGACAGCTGTTTTACTAGCTCGTCATTCACCTGACATTGTAGGCCAGGTAAAATGATTCTGGACCGAATGAAAAATCAACCAATCGAATTAGCCCACACATACAAAACCGCGAAAAATTTCGTCATCAGTCGAAATGTAACCTAATCTGTCATTTGTCAAAATGCTTAAAAGTGGGCGTAGGGTAAGCCAGTTCTCAAAGTGCTTACATTGGAATTCCCATTGACATTTTAACATTGGGACGGTTTATCCAATCAAAACTTGTCATGACTGTCCCGTCATTCACATCACCTGTCAACCACATTACCCACTTTAGCTATCTAGTTAGCATCAATGAACATGGAAAACGGAGATCTTGAGTATTTGTTGAAAGTTGATTCCAAAATGAAGAGGATTAAATGAGTTTGGGTTATGATATAAGGTTTGTCTTCGGTGATTAATTACCAGTTGTTATGGCTGTACGTTTTGCTTTGTCTAGATTTAATCAGCACTCGAGAGCATGAACTTTGCTTCCTGGAGCGGTGGGCTACTGGGCTAGTAGCCTAGTAGTAGTCTAAACACTGATTAGTGAAGTAGGGGCATAGACTATTCAGTGCTGTGCCCTAAGGGGGTGTATTTTATCGTCCTGACATTCCTCTTCGTGGTGCTTGGCTATTGTTGTCATATAATGGCTCTGTAGCTTATTTGTGTCCCTAAAAGCTTGGTTGTTTCGGCCTAAATAGTGTCCTCTTATTCGCTCACTCTTAAATTATTGGCCTTTGATGACGTGTTAAAAAACATCAGTAGCCTAGGCTACTATAGTTTTCCTGTATGTTTTTTACATATAAAAATGCCACTGCTCAGCACCCTTCTGGTGCTGTGAAACCCATCAGGGCATGCTTTGAAAGCGCACCCCCCAAAAAATTGTGCGTGCTGCGCATGCGTGCTTCGGTCCTGGCTTACCCAGTTCTGGGACCCACCAGACGCCACTGGACCTGAATGTACTGTATGGGACGCACCGCACTCACACATCACGCCGCACACACATCTGCACACACACACACACACACACACACACTCACCTACACATTACACTCTGCAAACTCGCTGTGTACTGTATACACTGCTTGCACTACATTTTGTATATCGTTCTTTTTCTTAGCTTATCCTTCTGGCACTAGCATTTTATACTCGCTCTTTGCACTGTCCTGTCTCGTCCCTGCACCCTGTCCGATGCTGTCTCCTTGTTATGCACCACGACCGAAAGCGAATTCCTAGTACTTTGAAAAAACCACATGGCAATGAACAAATTCTGATTCCTGTTCTGATTATGTCCCTAACGCGGGTCAGAGCCCCTGACTACTTGCCTTGGTGAGTGTCACCGATCAAGCTGTTGGTCTTCCTGCCTACCCACAATGCTCAGCCTGCGTCTCCTGGAACCAGGGCCGTGGGGATTAGGAGATGTAGGGTGTACGAAGGGCAGTGTATCTCTTGTATCCTATATTGTTGAATGTTTGACATTTAAGCGCTGTATTGTATGTTCAATCGTAGCAACGCTACGCTACAATACTTAGCACGTTAGTGACCACAATGATCCGAGCCCATCTTATGGTCCAGTAACAGAACTCTTTAATGTACCTTTGTGTTCCCACGCAAATTATATTGTATCACATCGTACCCATGCTGCATTGCACAGCTCTTTACCTTTTTTCAAACCCTGGTCTTTACTGTAGGTGTGTGTGTGTGTGTGTGTGTGTGTGTTTGTGTGTGTGTGTGTGTGTGTGTGTGCGTGAGTGCGTGTCTGTGTGTGTGTGTGCGTGCGTGCGTGTCTGTGTGTGTGTGTGCATGTGTGTGTGGGAGAGACCTGGTGGCCCCACAGCAGGATTTATTGTCCCATGCCACAATACTCCTGCAGCATTAGTCTCTGCCGACCGTGGGAGTGAGACCAACACCCTGTAGATCTCTCTGCTACTGTCTCCTTCCCTTACCTCACTCTGCCCGCCTGTCTACCTGCGGCCTCACACATCATCCTAATCTCTCTCCTCCTTTCTTCTCTTCTTTAATTCCCTCCCCTCTCCTCTCCCCTCCTCTCCTCTCCCCTCCTCTCTGAAATGGGATGCCCGCCACACCCCCCCCTGGCTGTGGATCGGGGTAGTGAAGTGGGATGCCCCCCCCCCCTGACTGGGGATCGGCGTAGTGAAGTGGGATGCCCCCCCCTGGCTGAGGATCGGGGTAGTGAAGTGGGATGCCCCCCCCCTGGCTGGGGATCGGGGTAGTGAAGTGGGATGCCCCCTCCTGGCTGGGGATCGGGGTAGGGAAGTGGGATGCCCCCCCCTGGCTGGGGATCGGGGTAGTGAAGTGGGATGCCCCCCTCTCTGGAGTGCAGCAACAGTAGCTCCTCCGGTCTCCAGAGCCTCCCTGGCAGCCTAGATTTCTCTGTAACCTACTTAGAGGCTTCTTAAAAGGGGCCAGGGCCCGGATCCCAGGAAAGCTGCTCGCCTCTGTTCTCCTCCTTCTTCTCCTCCTCTGTTCTCCTCCTTCTTCTCCTCCTTCTCCTCCTCCTCTGTTCTCCTCCTACTTCTCCTCCTCTGTTCTCCTCCTACTTCTCCTCCTCTGTTCTCCTCCTCTGTTCTCATTCTCCTCCTCCTCTGTTCTTCTCCTTCTTCTCTTCCTCTGTTCTCCTCCATCTTCTTCTCCTCTGTTCTCCTCCTTCTTCTCCTCCTCTGTTCTCCTCCTCTGTTCTCCTTCTTCTCCTCCTCTGTTCTCCTCCTCTGTTCTCCTCCTTCTCCGAGATGGAGGGAGGGAGACGGAGGGATGGACTGGTAATTGAAGAAGAGGTGTGCTGAAATAGAGCACGGGGCGAGGAGGAGGGGTGAGGGAGGGGAGAGCTCAAACGGACAGGATAAATGGATGGGTCAAAGGTACACAGAGGAAGGGGTCAGGGGTCATTAGAACAGGTGAAAAAAGAGACCGGCACTCATGGTAGGCTATATTACATATCCATTTAATGGGCAGATAGAAAGAACCTCTACCTCTATCTCCACCTCCTCTTCCTCCCCCACCTCCTCTAGTGTACCTCCTCTGACTGTATTCCTCTGGAGATTCTCACCATACACTTACTGCATGTCCACCCAGATGGTATCTGTCTCATACACCTGTCACCTGTCGTCTACAGACCCTGCTCTTCAGGTGAGAAATGAGAGATCGAGCCGATTGAAAACCTCCAACCCTTTTAACACTTTATTTACTGAACTGAAAAAGAGATTGAAAAATCTGTGAATAGACTTGGAGTGTAATGGAACGCAGGTGCTCAAATCAGCTCCCTGTTACTTGTTTAATTTCCTATCCCAGTGAACAGGTGTAGCCTGGCAAGATTTCGTATTTAGAAGTCTCGCCTGTGGGTGAGAATAACTCCGGTGTGATGAGTGGAATATCATTAGAGAGGCTGTGGGAGATGTTGATGAATGATATTCTGCTGCCTGCTGTACGTCTAGATCTACATGTACTCTACACTCTACATCTCTCTATGTATCTCTCTCTCGCTCTCTCTCTCTCTCTCTCTCTCTCTCGCTCTCTCTATATATATATATATTAATATATATATATATATATATATATATATATGTATAACTAGTTCTGATACTTATTGGAGCATTATGAACACCACCTAAATGAAATGAAATGAAAATCTAAATACTGTACACTCCATCTTAGCCCATCCAATCAACTTTTATCTGATGATACGCATTGGAGCAATCAGTAATTGACCATATAATCCATTATATGCTCCGCCCCCCCAGAACAGGTTGCGTTTGGCACGTCCTGTCTGAATGCTGATTAGCAACGGCAAAATAATAACACAGTAGGCTGCTGCAAGGTCATAGTTCAGCCTCACTCATTTTGGTTAACGCTGCAGATCCTTGCAGCTACAGTAATACAGGCAAGATGGGCGGGGTTCTATTCAGAACAGTACTTCTATTGACTGGTGTATTTTAGTTAAGTAGCCGAAACGTAAATTAAATAAGAAATCCGGCCCTGTCACGGTCTGTGCGGGACCCCTGCGGACAGGTGCGCCGGCAGCCGGAATCCTGTACGCACCGTGCGTACATTTTTTTTCCCAGGGTAATACCAAAATTGAAGGCACGGTCCACTCCTCACACTCGACGTTAAGTTAAGCCAATCACTCAAGCTGTTAGAAACATTAGCCTACATTAAGACCAATGATTGGTGTTTATGTCACTGTCTGTGTCACTCGACGCTTGATCGATTTCTGCCGCTCAAAATCGTTCCCTACGACTCAGCTAAGCCAACTGCGTATAGACCTTACGATTTCAGTAGCTTCCCCTGCAAAAATGTCCAAGCGACAGCTAAGTATTTTTCAGGCATTTGAGAATAAAAATAAACGACTTACTATCCGTGAAGTCGAAGAGTTAGATGTCAATACGGTGCATGAAGAGCTCCCGGTGGAAATTGAAGCTAGCTACGATGCTAGCCAAGCTAACGTTAGGTCTGCTACCGTTACCTCCTCGTCCTCGTCCTCCGTCAGTGAAGTGCAGCAATCCACGGACCAGGTAGGCCTATGTGCTGCCTCTGAAGGTGACATTGGCGCCGTCAAAACTGATGAACTGAAAATGGCATCAGACTCCATCAAACTAAAAGCGCTCCAGTCCAGATTCAAGCCTCCCAGAGGCTGGATAGTCCCATCTAGGGTAATATGTGGAAAGCAACGGAAAATACCGGAGGATCTTTTTGATGAGAGCATTTACCCCACTTTGCGTTACAGCAAAAGTGTTGATGGTGTTTTTTGTGTGGCTTGCATGCTTTTCTCCTCAGGAGACACGATTCTGAGAACGAAGCCACTTACTGACTGGAGTAATGCAAAGAAAATTGTTTCGAGACACTTGGCAACACCAGCTCACCATAGTGCCCAACTGCGCGCAGGTGAATTTGTTGATGTTGCTTTGGGGAAGAGCCAGTCTATCTATTCAAAGTTAGATTGCTCACAGCAACAAGCAGTAGAGCGCAACAAATATGGACTGAAAGCAGTCATTGAGCTAATTTCTGTTTGTGGACAGCAAAACATAGGCCTACCCATTCCGGGCCACACAGATGAGCGCAGTAATTTTCAGGCGCTTCTGGAATATCGTGCAAAGGGAGATGAGAAGCTGAAAGAGTATTTTGAAAATGCACCAGGTAACGCAAAATACATCAAACCCAGAATGGTAACGTTTATGCAAAACAACAAACATTTATTATTAAGCCTAATCTCTCTCGCTCACCCCCGCATTGTTCACTCCTAAGGCCTATCTCAGTCTCGGTAGGCCTATATGTATATGGCCTAGCCCTATTTGTTTGTATTTGTAACAAATATATATTGCCTGCATAACCTACCCAGACTGCATGCAAAATGTGCATAATAGCCTACTTGGGATACACGTTTAAAATGATTGATCAAACTCGTCATTAGGGTTGAGTATGCTGTTGCTTGTGGCATCGATACGAAACGTGTCCGGGAGAGTTAAAAAAAACTTTATTTCTTATAACATGTTAAATGTAGGACTACATAAAGTATCTTCTACATAAAGTATCTATTAATAAATGTGTTCATATCAAAGTCAACATCAATGGCATGTCCAGCAAAGAGCTGCAACTCGCATGTTTTCTTTAGACAGTTCAATGGAATGTTCATCCATACAGAACAATAAATAAATGTTCCATTTCTCTACACGGAAATTAATAAATAAATAATAATAAATATATAAACAAATAATAGAGCGCAGAAAAATGCCACTGAAGGTACAAATATGTAGCCTGCTTGAACGAGAAAGACTTGGTAATAAATGCTGGCTATTCAATACAGCCTCTCAAAAATCAACGTGCTCGTGCATCAAAAGAATCAAAAAAACATGCAAAATACATCTACGTGACTACTAGTCATCAGCACTTGGACTGAATGTGTGCAGACATATGTAGCCTACCTTACCAAACGAATAATGGAATATTGAGGCCTGGAGGGAACCTGAATTTTGCCGTCTGTGCGTACATTGAAATAGAATCCTGCCGGCTCCACTGCCTGCGGATACCCGTGCCAAATATGAACACTGTCAGGCCGACGGTATCTGAGGAAATTCTGGATAGAGGGACGGTCAGACAGGACGGCAAAGGGGAGCTCTATTATAGTGTATACTTTATGTTTGTCTGCCTGCCTGTCTGTCTGCCTGCCTGTCTGTCTCTCTGTCTGTCCATCCGTCCGTCAGTCCGTCCACCAGGCCAGTGTGTGTCTGTTGTGACCCCAGCAGGGAAGCCAGCAGGGCAGAGGCAGATCCATCTGAGTTACCAGGTCATCCATTAGAGGGAAGGCAGAGGAACAGTCCTCTTGGCTTAATTGCCATCTTCTTATTTCCCTTTCATTGTTATCGTAACTCCGAGGCAAGTTGCCAGTTCACACCCTAATTGTTCAGTGTTCCGTCACGTTATGGGGGGAATTTCGAGCACAATCGATCGTTTGGCCGCAATCTTCCCAGACGAGGGGGAGATTAAGAAGCGAGAGGAGAGAAGCTTACCACTCTCAGATTTGAAACTAATTGGTTACGAGTTTAATCATCAGGAGCAATTATGGCAATTCTTGTCCAGCATTTAGTCTCTTGAGATCCCACAACGAACAAGATCTGCTGGATGAGGAAGTGTCAATGAAACTCTGAGCCTCTGACAACGGCTGAGCCTGTAATAACTCAGTTTAGGGACTTAGTTCCTCTGCAATGCAAAGAGGTGCTCTTTAGCTGATAATAGAATGCTATCGTCAATCAAAACAGACATATTGGGCTATTTCAGTTGACGTAAGATTTCACTCTGAAGTAACAAGTTACAACGGAAGGCTGTACCTTCTCAAAAGTGTGTCACATAGGGCCATCCTGTACCTCACTGGATGCAGGTACAGTATCTGGTGATATATCAAGAGGCATTTGGCTGATGGGCTCGGCCATCCTAATGACCTGGATGTTGCTGGGTTCCTGTGACATCTGTGACATGTGGTGGGGTGTTAAAACATCACTGATGATGAAACGTTGTCTGTATTAAGTAGTGTCCGAAATGTCCTTGAGCAAGATACTGAACCCCAAAATCTCTGTGGCACCGTGGTGCAGTACCTTGTACTGTCGCCCATAGGCGTAGTTTTAGGTATGGACGCAATGGACATGTCCATACCAAAGCCACGAAAACACGAATTGTCCCTACCAAAAATAATACAGAGTGAAAACTGTAGTTTTTAATTACCATTCACAACTTGCGAAAGCAAAACGGTTGGGAATTAAGGCCTGGTTGAAGCTATCCAATCAACAACGTACAGTAACCTACTTCCACCCCTCCCTCCCTAGTCTCGCGAGCAGACTCCCACACTCCGGGAAGGGAGTCTGGAGACGTTCCGCTTTCGTTCTGGTACAGAGGTGGGCGTTCCCATCGTTAATGATATGCAGATCACGTGACGGTGTTGCAATGGGTGTTGCATGTAAATAGAGACGTACCAGAAACACAGGAGCAGGTTACCGGTAGGCTGTAGCAGTGCGATTTGTAATGTACAGTCGGTCATGACTCACGCAGTTACACCGAGGAAACAATTAGATTTTTGTCGAGTGTGCTGAAATTCATTTCTTTCCGTAAAAAACAAGCACGTATATTTTTAGGAAAAGATTCATCTGTCCGTCCGGAATACACAGCGGCGCTTGATCACATTTTGGGTAAGGCTTGTCAACGGGACGATGGACTGCCCCAAGCACTGTGTAGCTCTTGCCGGAGCATGTTAATAAAATATGATCATTGCAAGACGGAGGTAGAGAGGGTTGGAAGCTTTGTCCGTGAGCGAGCCCACGCCACCAGGCCGAGAACTAAAAGATGTGCGCCTACAACCCCAACGCAACCCGAGAAGGTGTTAGCCTCTGAGGCTCGAGTGGCCAGCCGCAGTTCAATCCCGTCGGTAAACAGGCCAAAACGTCTCTTGTTCTGTGTAAGGAATTTCAAACAGAGTCGCTGCAAATCCTTAACTTCTCCAATCTTGTGGACGGAGCAGGCCTGCAATATAGCATAATCACACGTAATCGTATCCATTTTCTCTCTTCTTGAGACGCACTGAACTTTTGTTTCACTACGGACAATAGATAAGGGACACAGCAATTCCGGTAGGGCGGGTGCAAAGCAGAACTAACCAGCCATTGTGAGAGAAGTACGAAAGTACACGGATATTGAACCAATCAGTGAATTAGCGATGGGAGCCCTCGCTAGTTCATGACCAAAATCCTGCAGGAATGTCAAGCCCCCAGGATTCGAAATCTAAAGTGAAGCCCTTTTGAACCGTGCCATCTTGGCTAAATTTGTAGTCATTTGGCTATTTCCGGTGACTTTTGTACTTGCGCAGTTGTGCTTTTCTGTCCTACGCGCGTCCACAAACAAGTTCTGTGAAATGCAATGAAATGAAAACCGGCTGTTTTGGAGACATTATTTTTTACCCAGGCATCTTAGTTTTAACAGGTTAATTATAGCTTAACATGTTTTGTTTGCTAGTAGATGGTATTCATTCCGTTCGCGATAACGTTATTGCAGCCAGGCTAAATTCCTCCAGGGAGCCAGTGACAGGCGAGTTGAAAAGCTTCACTCCCCGCCAGCAGGAGCTTTGGCCGCTGCTGCTGCATCTCGGATAACCCACTGAGTTCGTGGCTGCTATTTCACATTCGCCCTTGATCAATCCCAATACCGATCCATGGTAATAATGAATCAATCGTTCAGATATAGGTTGGGTTCCGGTGCATAGTTGAAATGGTAGTGGGATACGGTGATAAACTGGAGTGATCATTTGACAGCAATTATTAGCCTTTTCCAGAAATGGACAGAAACAGGATCTTTTTTAGAATAACAGGAATTTATTCACATACAATGGAAAGGAGTTGATATGTAGGCATAAAGATGAAACGATACACTGCCATTCAACAATCCACAATAATTAGCCTACATGGTTAAGTTTGGGTGTTTTCAGTCAACGTTGGCGTTGACCGCTTCTAGCTTCTATATCGAATGGCCGACTGGTGTAAGATGGATAGCCTAAGGTTAGAGAGATAAATGTAGGTTATGTTAATAAAGCTAACAATTATGTTGTAAAATGCATGCAGCACTGCCGATCTGAAAGATTGATTCATTATTACCATGGATCGGTATTGGGATTGATCAAGGGCGAGTGTGAAATAGTAGCCACGAACTCAGCGGGTTATCCGAGATGCGGCAGCAGCGGCCAAAGCTCCTGCTGGCGGGGAGTGAAGCTTTTCAACTCGCCTGTCACTGGCTCCCTGGAGGAATTTAGCCTGGCTGCAATAATGTTATCGCGAACGGAATGAATACCATCTACTAGCAAACAAAACATGTTCAGCTATAATTAACCTGTTAAAACTAAGATGCCTGGATAAAAAAATAATGTCTCCAATGGATATATTTGACAAAAACAGGTTAATATGCAAGCCGGTTTTCATTGCTAAATCAAAGCGGGGAGAGCCGGGAACGTGCGTCTACATTTCGTGAACTTGTTCGTGGACGCGCGTAGGCCAGAAAAGCACAACTGCGCAAGTACAAAAGTCACCGGAAAGCCAGAAAAGCACAACTGCGCAAGTACAAAAGTCACCGGAAATAGTCAAATGACTACAAATTAGCCAAGATGGCGCGGTTCAATAGGGCTTCATTTGTGATAGCGCTCAGTGAATGGAGTGGCTGTATCCAGTTCTATTAATACATCCATGAGGAATGCCACAGATGTTCCAGCAGGCAGCTCGCTAGTGTGATGACGTTGGCGTCTGTGTAAGAGACTACTCCCTCCCTCGCCTCTGTGAACCAGTGAGTGCCTGCCTCGCGAGCTCAGCGGGCAGCTCACAGCACATCGAGCATCGACTGTCGGCAACAGCGGGAATTTTGATTAGGCAGCAAGTAAGATTGAAGTTATTGAACAATAGGGAATAAAATATGTTGACCGACAATAATTTTTCTGTATAGAGTTGTATCAATGATAATAGTTTAGTTTGTGTCCTACTAAATGCCTATGTAAACTGTAATGTTAGTGCTAGCTGGTGGTGCAGCTAGTCAGAGCTAGCTACTGTAGCTATAAGCTATAACGTTAGGTCTCGTAACGTTTGCTGAGGCAGAGATAAGGTGCTGTAATGTTGTCATAACAGTTGTCTTTAGTAATAAATCAGTTTTGGTATAACCGTTGAAAAACTCCTAGGTTTGAGCAATGACTAGCTAGGTTCACTCGCCCACTGAATTGCATAGTAGGCTAAACAAACGAGACAAGACGTCTGGTTTGTTTATGCAATTCAGTTCAATAGTCCAAATCCAGCGTAATTATGTTCATAATTGCTACACATATACATAGGCTGTAGGCTACACGGAAAAGAGTGTTTCATGTCTGCAAGTAGTTTGAAATTTTCAATCATTTCCCTTTTATGATAGATGGTGAGTGTAGGGCAAAATGCCACCAGAAAAAAAAGAAGACAAAAATGAACATTAGAATTTGTTTTGGTCAAAGCAGCAGAAAGGCAGGATCAGGAGAGGCAGGAGATGCATCAGGGTTACAGGTGAGATTATAGTCTGACTCAACAGATGTAGGTTTTGTGGATAAACCTTGTCATTCGTTGTCACATTGCCCAATCAGTGGCAACGGAAATTAATCTGATTCGGCCACCACCCAGATTCAATCCAGACTACGTGAAACAACAACCCAGTGTGTCCCTACCAATGCTCAAATCAAACCTACGCCCCTGCTGTCGCCTCACAACAAAAAGGTCTCCTGGCCTTTCTGTGCGGAGTTTGCATGTTCTCCCCGTGTTCGCAAGGGTTCCCTCCCAAAAGAACCCAATACGAAGAACAGATCACTAACGTTGTCTACCTCTGATGAAGACGGAGAGAAGCACTTGGTTGGTTTTGTAAAAGTACTGTGAACATGTTTAAGACTTATACAGTCATCTAGCACAGTCTGTCTAGTTCGGTCCATCCATCCTGGTCCTACTACTGCAGTCTAAGTGGTGCAGTGGTGCCACTGCATGGCTCAACACCCAACCTTATTCTTCAGAGGAGTGCTGCAACAGCACTTCTACAGTATTGGAGCCTGCAGTACAGTAGCTACACTGTAGCTGGCCGCCCACGAAAACAAAAGTCACATATGAATTGCCATCACATTCTCTGAATATCATGGTCCATTACTCCTGTTGATTGGATCACTTAAGTTGTCATTAAATGCCGTGTGCCGTTGTGCCTTCCATTGAGAGGGAGGGAGGAGGCAGAGATGACTGAGGAGACAGCCAATGAGCAGGGAGCTACAGAGATGCACCAGGTGAATGAAGGAGATTGTAAATGCTTTAGGTGCTGTGGCGTTTTAATGTGATCCTACAGTAAGCACCAGGAAACAAGCTCATCTATTAGCGGCTATTACTGTAGATGAGTCGATTTACTGATGCTTAGAATCACATTAAAATAGACTAATAATTAGCATAATTACATAACATAGCATAACATTTCTCTTTCATTTTCCTTCTTTGCAATGGTTATAAATAAGGTATTGATGGCATGTTACGATGCCTTAGTGATATCACAGTGTATTGTGGGTCTGTCTTCATCACTTATTAAACAGAGGTTTATTAACACTTTAGGCTGTGAGATTGTGGGGATAGTAGTCTGGGACTTCCTCTCCCATAAGAACGGACTGCAGATGCTGTAGCCTATGCTGCACTACAGCAATCTTCTTCCTGCTGAGTGCGAGTTGACTTTGTGATCCACCACTGGCTCAGGTAGTCTACATCTGACTGCTGGCCCAGGTAGTCTACATCTGACTGCTGGCCCAGGTAGTCTACATCTGACTGCTAGCCCAGGTAGTCTACATCTGACTGCTGGCCCAGGTAGCCTACATCTGACTGCTGGCCCAGGTAGCCTACATCTGACTGCTGGCCCAGGTAGCCTACATCTGACTGCTGGCCCAGGTAGCCTACATCTGACTGCTGGCCCAGGTAGCCTACATCTGACTGCTGGTTTGGTACAGTAACACCATCAGCCCAGACTCCTGGACCCAGCCAGGTTCTAGACTGAAATCCATGTCGAGGGAGATTCTCCTCTGAAAGGGCCTCTTAGCCGACTGATCAGCTGAAGAAGATGCTGTTTAGCATCACTGTAGAAGAACAGAGTTGATACAGCAGTACTGTCTACAACAGTACTGTACAAACGCTAAAAACCTGGACTAGGTTTCTAGACAAGGTTTAACATAACTATCCTGATGAAGACATACTGTACGTTGAAAGGCGTTGAGTCACTTTGATAAAGGCTTTTTAATTTTACATGATGAAAGTAATTTCATTTTTTGTTGCACCGATTCATCTTTGAGTTGCACAATACAACATTTTTTTCTGCAATATTCAGTTAGGCTTCAGGTAGAAGAAGGTCCAAGTAGCCTCATAGTCCGTCTGTGGGACGTGGCTCCTCTCCCCCGGGCCTGGAAGCCAGACTTCCTTGCAAAAAAAGTTTTAGCAATTCAGTCTGACCTTCTAGCTGCCCAGAACGATTTCCACAAATTACAAAATAATGAGCCAATCAGGGACTGTGTTCTGACTGCTGTTCTGCCCCACAGTGGGGACACAGCCCCTGATTGGTTCTCGTAGTTGATGCATGAAAATGAAATGTGACAGCGGCTGGTGATTTGGTCCGCAACTCGGCAAACCCCGAAATACGCTAGAGGGCAAAATACATAAAAAAACGTTTTTTTTCGTTTTTTGTTTTATTTTGTATTACCAAAGTTGAAGTTGTGAAGAACCCACTTACTATAACAGACAACAGTTTTAGGTTCACGAAATACGTTTAATTAGTCTGCAAACTAAGCTAGTTTTTAGCTGATTTCGAGCCGGGCTTGGGGGCGGGCAGATCGATTAGCATGATTTGGTTTCATTGGCTATTGCTTCCGGGTTCTCCGCCCCCACTCTTCACCAACACGCCAGCTTTGTTTACATTCATTCCCAAGTTTAAGCATGGATGCTACAGCTTTTGCTAAAGAGAAGACGGGGATGGCATCCAGGACATGGAAAGAGTTTTAAGAGCAGCTAAAACTCCAGCAGAGCAGGACTCGTTCGTACACGGAGTTTATTCTTGATGACCTGTGATACAGAGATGACTGTATCAGCAAAGCAAGTTGCTACCAAGCGAACGCGAACGACGTACCAGATTCACACCACCGCCAAGCATTCTGCTTTGCTTTGGGGTAAGCTGATCTTTATACTATCTGTGCTGTTTACATTACATTAACGTTAGTCGTTTAGCAGTAGCTCCTTTCTAAACAAGTGACTAAGTCTAGCTAGCATAACAAACTAACAAAGGCTAGCTAGCTAACGTTAGCTAACATGCTAGTTAGCTGAGCTAGCCCTTTGTTCCTAAACTAGCCAGCGTGGCAGCTAATATCGAGCTAGGTAGCTATATTATAGAGAGAAACAGAATGAGAGAGCATGAGAGCTATGGTAGTCTGACACCTTTGTTTTTTGTTTTGGTTACAGGATGAGCAAAAAGGTGAGGATTTGCAGCTCTCCCTTGGCCCCTCCATACCAGCCAGCAAGAAGATCACTATGCACTACAGCTTTGATTTACAACAGGTGAGAATACGTTCATCCTATCATGCATTAGCTAGTCTATTTAATCAACACATTCTGGTACTATTTTATCTATATGGAGTGCCAGTACTGTGGGCAATAGTTTAATGTACTTTCTTCCTTCTATTCTATTGCAGTTTTGATACTGAGAGACCTGGCATGGTTGTGGCCAGAGAACACCGTGATGCACCGGCAGTCGAGTTTCAGCTGCTGCGCAAGCCTGATGTCCTGCCCCCCAGAGAAGGTCTTCTTGTGCAAGCCCCACCCGGACTGGACATGGCCAGACAGACGTATCTCTTTGACAAGATCAAAGAGTTCTGTTCTGATGAGGGACGAGACGTCACATGTCCCCCGCCAAACTCCACAGCAGCTCAGAACAAGACTGTCCGCTTGTAGATTCACTGCAGATCATCAGGACGGACAGCACTGCAGGAGAAAGGCCACAGCCTTTCCTGTTTTCCTGTTTGTATACTGAAGCGTTGCTTGTTCTCTTGCACAGACTTGCCCACACTTGCACAGACTGCATTGTTAGAATATTGAATACTGAGCTGAGTACTGTTGTTATTACCTTGAGTATTGAGCTGGGGACTGTTATTACTTTGTTGTACACTTGATCACAATGAACACTATGCACCTTGTCTATAAAACAGACAACTGACTGTACACGTTAACACTTAGACAGTTACCTTTTTTTGTACACTTAACTACTTATGCTTGTACTTTATATCATGTATGTGACAATAAAGAACGTTAAATTTGAACTTCATCTTATATTGTTCTTAACTGCATTCACAACACAAGATTAATACTGACTCAGAGTGTGGGGTCATCAGTGAGAGAGCACCTCACTTGGCAGCCACTCTCAGTTAATACCCCAAGTTGACAGCCACTCTGACAGATAATGACAGATCGTCCAGTGGGGGAGTGGCTGGGGGAGGGGTTACCAGGCCATTGTTCACGCCCATTACCTGGCAGTCAGAGGTGTGAAAATGTTGGAGATTTCTCAGCTAAGTTGATTTGGCAGTACTAGCATTCAAATAAGCATATCTTCTTCAAATATTCAGATTTCAATGTATGAGACCTCATTTGAAAGCTTACAATCTGCACTTTCATAATCTGTAAAAAACTGAAAAATGAAAATGCCTAGTTGAGGACCAAATTACCAGCGGCGGTCACAAATGCAAGCCGCTGGCAAACAGTCTCCTGAAGCAACAAGCAGTAATGTTAATGTTAGTAGAATAAACACAGTCATAAGTGCAGGTATTGCAGAAATAGACGGAATAACAAAAATTAAGAACAAGAGTATGCACTAGCGTAGAGTTTCTCGGTGTAAAAGACGTTTTCGCCGTTCTTCCAACTGCATTTGTCAAGTTTTGTTACGCTGATTGGTTGAATGAGTTGTTGTTTTTTTGCTAGGAAGTCTGGCTTCCTGGAGCCCTGCAGGGCAGCTGTCCTTGGGGCTGGCTTACCCTACCTTAGTGGTGATGAAACAGCACGTAATTGGACCAGGCTGTGTTTGTAACGCTCTCAGGCCCCTGATAGATGAGGCGAGCGCTCAGAGGTGAGCGACTCATCCTCGCCCTAATAGCCCCAAATGCCAGTGTGCTGTAATAACAGATACCACACTATCCTCTCTCTGCGTCCTTCTCTGTAATCATCCTCCCTCCCTCGCTTGCTCCCTCCCTTCCTCTCTCCCTCTCTCCCTCCCTCCCTATCTTTCTCCCTCCCTCGCTCCCTCCCTTGCTCTGTCCCTCGCTCCGTCCCTCCCTCCCTCGCTCCCTCTCTCGCTTGCTCCCTCCCTCCCTCCCTGTCTCCCTCCCTTGCTCCCTCCCTCCCTTGCTCTGTCCCTCCCTCCCTCTCTCCCTCCATCCCCTGTCGGCTTTGGTGAGGTTGGTTTCTGCTCTGCCACATGAGGCTGAAGCAGGAGGACCATAAATGCACCTTGAAGTGTGGAAAACGGAACAGATAAGCACAGCGCTGTGGGAGTGGGTGGGGGGGGGCGGGGGGGGGGGGTCTGACCTCAGGATGTGTCCACTAATGTACGCACTTCAGGAGTCTCTCCTTTCTTTCGCTCTCCCACTCTCTCGCTCTCCCACTCTCTCTTTCTCTTTCTCTCTCTCTGTCTCTCTCTCTCTCTCTCCTCTCTCTCTCTCCTCTCTTTCTCTCTCACTTTCTCTCTCTTTCTCTACAGGAAGGTGTGCGCCTGAGGTCAACAGACACTGATCATTCGTTTGCTTTTGATAAATATGACTGGTGTACTGTACCAATCAATCTGTGGAGATTACAGACGCTTTTCTGACATGGAATCTGTCATAGAATTTGGATGTATTCCTCATTATGTTGAGATGATACACTCAGAAACAATATCACAATATGACAATAAAACCAGATTAGCAGAATTTCATCAGACATCAACTTAAGTAGGATAATTAATTGAGAATGTTATCCACAATTGAATCTCATTGACCTACATAATGGTTAGCAGACCTCCATAGTTGCATATTCCTAGTCTGGTATCTGGATCATAATGGGCTACTGAGATCAATCGAGTTTAGATCCTTCAACACATCACAAGCCTAACTGTGTCTGACAGATCTCAACCCTCTCACTCTGCCTTCACATGAGCAGAAATCACTCAGTTAAATCGATTGGTCTTGGTTTCATAGCGCCGTCTTCTTAATGCTGTGTCCAATTCAATCTCTTTAATTTGATGCCCAATCAGAGGACAATCAAAGGGAGGCTGGTGCAGGAGATCCTGCTCATGTTGTGAAAACAATTTCAGAGGTTCCTTTAAAGGGGTAGTTCAGAAATGTAATTTGCGACTTGCCCATACTGTAATGTTGTTTGATGGAGAACATTTTCTGATTCCATGCTGTCTCTCGTTCCGGCGTTAACGGCATGCTAATGCTAGCGCAATCAAACCGAATTGGCTAGCAGTGAAAGAAAACTCAGTTATAAACACTCCAAACAAGTGAGGATGGCTAGATAAACTAAACTCCTCGCGTGTTCCTTGGGAACGTGGCCATTACAATTTGTTTTTGTGTTAATAGTAAGAGAAAAGTCCACTCTTCTGTTCCTTGTTGTTGTGAAGATAATAGTGCCAGCTAGTTACGTATCGCTCCGCCTCCCTATTCACAGAGAGAGCCATATACAGGTAGGTCTGAACAAACAAATGGGTTCAAGAATAGCTGGACTTCAAAAATGATGTTATAACAACTCAAATGAGGCCCAGACAGGCTGTCCTTGATTTGGGTGCACTGTGGAGTGTTTAAAGTCCAGGTTAACCCAGTTCATATTTTTGTTATGAGCTTCACACACCACAGGAAAACATGTCATTAACCACCCAGCCAAATCTGAGTGATTAAAAATGTCGCTAAGTATATAAAATAAGGCTTCAAAATCGGTTAAAAATCAGCAGCATTCTCTGGTCTGAGACTGTGGGGGCGTGTCCGAAGCCACACCCTATTGCGTGGGGAGGGGGTGTGGAGGGAAGAACCTGTCAAATAGTACCGTTCTCTGGTCTGCATATTGTCACACTGGCACGCCGTCTCTTTTGTGGTAGGAAGGCACAGCTTTGTGAAAACAGAGAGGAATTGAAATTACACTTGTCTAATGAGTCAAACGCACAGATGCTTCCTCCTAACCTACCTCCTGACAAACAACACAGGTAAAACTGTAGCTACTCTATACCAACGCGCCAGTGTTACTGCCCTTAGATGCAAAATACAAAAACAGGCAACGAGGAATGTACGAGTCTGTCCCTATTTTCTCCCTGCCACCTCCGGACCCATTCCTATCCCTCCCAGGCGATCCTGTCGTCCCTTGGGATCAATGGAAAAAGTTGTTTAAAATGTACCTTTTAGTCACTGGCTTGAACAGCGCTGATAGCGCGAAGAAGCGTACACTACCGGAGTTGATAATCGGGACAGACTCATCCACTCTCGTTGGCAATGTTATGTGTGAGAATAACGAGCACTCGGCTTCAACTTTCCCGCAACATATCCAACAGAACTGGAATGTTCAGCCAGTAGCCGCCGAGCACCGCTTCACTGGGAGAGGGTGCGTCTTTCTCTAGCTGCAGCTGGTCTACCTAACCATCCCCCTCGCTCCCGCCTCCCGGTCTCCCGCTGGAGAAATATATTGTAACCATTACCGGTGAACCCATACGTACATCAGGTGCCACAAATATGGCAGGCAGTTTCTGTATAGTTAACGCTTAAAGTCATAATATATCATCCGTAACGTTATTTGGTGGGTGGTCGCCTGGTCGGTGCTGCTAGCTATGTTAGCTAGACTAAGGTTATATACACACTCCCATCTGCAACAAACTACATAGCTAATGTTAGCTATAATTCCTCCTAAGATTACATATAATTCATCATAGCTGACATTACCACATAAATTCCGAATTCACCAGGACCAGTCGTGAGTCTGTGAAACCCAAAAGCCTCATATTATAATTGAAGAAGCTTTCGGAAGTGAAATGTTTGCTGCAGAGGCGGGCGCTAGCGGTGACAGACTCCTCTGTAACACCATGGCTCTTCAAAAATGCTAACCATTTGCTTCTCATTTCAGCTTTACTCGGGAGTTGAAAAGAGGAGAACTTATCATCCCATTCCTGCTGGCATCCAGGAAGGATGCATTTTCGTTTAGTTTTATGCATAGGCATTGCTAACTAAGAAAAACTAGCTAATTCTAGACTGCTGGTTAAAACTAGTTAATTCTAGACTCAAGATTGAGCAGGAGAACCGAAGATTCAAATCCGTTCTAGCTTTATATAGTGTTAGGGCGGGGATATGCTAAGAACACCGCTCTACGTCATCAAGTACCGTTTTAAGCCCGCCCAGAAAATCCAGAAATCAAAACTGGTCAAAAACACAAAACTGGTCTAACTTCACAATTCAGTACTACACATGGTTCATCCCATTTTACATGTTATCAGCAATGCATCACTAACACATAGAATGTGTTTTCAAGCAAATCTCTGATTTTGGTTAACTGGGACTTTAAATGAGTTTTCTTTGAATGCTATCCATTTATACTGCATTAAACTAACATTAGCATGCCCCTAACACCGGACCGAGAGACAGGATTAGAATCAGCTGAAAATGTTCTCCATCAATCAGCAACATTATGGTTAAGTCGTAAATGAGGCTCTATGTCCAAAATTCTGAGCTACCCCTTCAAATCTCTGTCCCCTCACCTCCAGGCCAGCACGCCCAACTCCACCTGCCCCATGGCTGTCGGACTCAGTGCGTACTGATAGACGGAGCCTGAGAATAGCTGAGCGTAAATGGAGAAAGCAGACTCCCAGAGGACCTTCTGAATTTCCAATCTCTTTTTTCCACATTCTCCTCCTCCCTATCTGTTGCTAAAGCTGCTTTCTTCCACTCTAAAATTCTAACCTCTGCTTCCAATTCTAAAAAACTCTTTGAAACCTTCTCTTCACTACTCCAGCCCCCACCTCCTACCCCCAACTCCTCCCTTCTCCCTGATGATTTCGCCAACTTCTTTGACAAGAAAGTTAACGATATCAGATCCTCTTTCCCCCCTCCCCCGGTCAACGCTCCGTGCACCAACCTCACTTCCCCACCCCCACCCTCTCTTCCCTCTCTGCTCCCCCCCTCCTCTCCACATCCCACCTTATCCCACTTTTCTCTCCTCCCCACCAACGAGGTCCTCAACCTTGTAACATCTAGCCGCCCCACCACGTGCTCCCTAGATCCTGTTCCCTCCACTCTCCTTCAGTCTGTTGCACTTGAACTCCTTCTCTTCCTAACCCACCTTATCAACGCATCACTTGTATCAGGATGATTTCCCTCCGCTTTCAAGACTGCCAGAGTCACCCCCCTCCAGAAGAAACCATCTCTCAACCCTTCTGATGTCAAAAACTACAGACCGGTTTCCCTTCTATCCTTTCTATCTAAAACACTTGAACATGCTATCCTTAACCAACTATCTTCGTACCTCCACCAGAACAACCTCCTAGACTCTCACCAGTACGGGTTCAAGACTGGCCACTCGACAGAGACTACCCTCCTTGCAGTGATGGAGTCACTCCATGCCGCGAGAGTGAACTCTCTTTCTTCTGTCCTGATACTCCTAGACCTGTCAGCGGTATTTGATACGGTAGACCACAAGACCCTCCTCTCCACCCTTGAGGAGAAAGGTGTCACTGGCTCTGCACCCTTCCTGTTTGCATCTCTCTGCACCCTTCCTGTTTGCATCTTACCTAACGGGCCGCTCCTACCAGGTGACATGGATGTCTGACTACTGGGGTTCCACAAGGGTCTGTCCTGGGTCCTCTCCTGTTTTCCCCTCTACACTACATCTCTGGGCTCTGTCATTCGCTCGCATGGCTTCTCCTATCGCTGCTATGCCGATGACACCCAACTGGTCCTGCCATTCCCCCTTCTGATACAAAAGTGGAAACATGCATAGCGGGGTGCTTGGCTGACATCTCGGAGTGGATGACAACACATCACCTCAAGCTCAATCTGGACAAGACTGAGCTGCTGTTCCTCCCGGGGAAAGGCTGCACACACCGTTGAAGACAGTGGTGACTCCGACTCAGACTGCGAGGAATCTGGTTGTGACCCTGGACGACCAATTGTCATTCTCCTGTAGCAGAGGGGACATGACCCCATGCTCCTGTCAACCAGACATTGGACAGTCCAAACCACCAAGGTCTGAGTGGGGGCACCGGGGTCACACAGGGGTAACAGCAGAATGGAGGACTGTTGCAATGATAGACATTCCACAACTATCCTTTTCTCTGGACTGGGCCTTTAAGTCAGAGAAACTAATCTAAGTGCCTGTGTCAACAGACTGACACCCGAGACCAGGAAAACCGTCATTCATGGCTGGTGAGAGGATTAACTAAAAGGGTTTGGTTTAAAACATCAGGAGACTGAGTGGGACTTTAATGAGAGTGTGAAAGTTATATGATGGCACTCCCTTTCTCTCTCTCCCTGTAGCTCGCCTTCAACATTATAGAGCACCAATGTTCTGAGGTACAAATGAATGAAACTGCTAATTCAGTGATTACATTACATTATAGTCATTTAGCAGACGCTTTTATCCAAAGCGACTAACAATAATTGCATTTAACGTAGGAAGAGCCAATGTACTACTACTTGCCAGAACTCACAAGTGCATCTTCTTTCTAAAACAAGTGACTAAGAGCATAATCTAGTGCTGAAGGCAAAGTGCAAGAATCGCAATCTAAAGTACAGTGCAATATAATATAATACAATAAGAGCTTAGGCGGGAGGATTGTTGTAGTACTTCTTGAAGAGATGAGTTTTGAGCCTGCGACGAAAGATGGGCAGCGACTCTGCTGTCCTGACATCAGTGGGCAGTTCATTCCACCACTGCGGGGCCAGGACAGAGAAGAGCCGTGACCGTGACGATCGACCGCAGGAGCCTCGGAGTGACGGGGCAACCAGTCGCCCTGAGGTAGCAGAGCGTAGCCGTCGGGAGGGGGTGTAGGGTTTGACCATGGCCTGGAGGTAGGAGGGGGCTGTTCCTTTCATTTCCCTGTAGGTTAGCGCCAGAGTTTTAAACGGGATGCAAGCCGCTACAGGGAGCCAGTGTAGGGAACGGAGGAGGGAAGTTGTGTGGGAGAATTTGGGGTGGTTGAACACCAGGCGAGCAGCAGCTTTCTGGACAAGTTCCAGAGGTTTAATGGCTGACGCCGGTACTCCAGCGAGGAGGGAGTTGCAGTAGTCCAGGCGGGAGATGACCAGGGCCTGGATGAGTACCTGCGCCGTTTCATTAGTGAGGAAAGGGCGAATCCTCCTGATGAGTGATAAACCGCTTATTCAATCATGAAACTGAGTTATTCCCCAAGTGCAATTGTTTATTGTATACTGTGAAGCATATCAGTATGAGTAACATGGTCCTGGGACCGAATGGGCTCAGGGAAGCAATGAATTTGTGAATACAACATGTTTGTGTGATTAAATATGTCATGTTTGGACTTTATTTACTCCGGCTAACGTCCTGTGTATGAATATGCCATCCTTCATGATGACTGCTTATGTGTTGTGAATGAGATCAAATACTCAGGGACTAAAATGATTGGAGTGAGAGTCTGGTAACTGGAAGTCAGTTTCCCCCCGTGATATTGAGGAGGGAGTGAAGAGGCCCGTGGTGGGAATGAGGGCCAATCAGCTAGATTTGTGCCAGTAGGACCAACCCCTTTCCTAACCAGATATAGTCCCAAGAATAACATTTTTCATTCTATTGTGTTCTTTTGTGTTCATACTGTAACGTAACGGATCCTGTTGTGCCATTAAAGCAAGTAACTTTGTCTCCGTGGAACTGCTAAAGAAACAGCCTGCTGTAGATACCTTCGAGTATCTGCTTAAGTAGCCTATCCACAATTGTTTCGGGACCCCCCCCCCTCCTCGGCAAGAGCGGGGGCTTGGGGACTTGCAACTTTAATTCTGAACCATTTCAGTTCTGTACACCAAACAGCACTGAAATTGAGTCTGAGCGCTAAGTCCGAACTCTGAGTCTCTGCGACTCCCAACCTTCGCCAAACAGCCTACCTTGAAAGCTGCATTGACGGAAGAGCCCGGCGTGCTACGCCCTGTACCAGATCCAGTGACCATCGGTCACATGCCTTTACAAAGTCTCCATGCCAATAGCTGCCAGTGACGCTAGCCAGCGTGCAACACACATGTAACATAAGGTCGCAACCCAGCTGCTCTCTATTGATCTGGTGTGATGCTATGCTGTTTGAGCTAAGAGAATTTAGGACAGGCTTATATCATTTAGGAAGGCAATCTTATATCATTAATTTCATTTCTGCTGTGTTTTCATACTGCCACATTTGTGTTTCTGTTGATTATTGAATTGTGTTTTCATATTATCTTGATAATTGATTAGTATAACTTCAATACATTTTATATAAGCTTTGATCACGTCGTTGTAGCGTCATCAACTGGTCTCTAGGTCACTTGCTTGAGTCAAGACCTCTTTCAGACTGTGATTGATAAACTAGACTATTGAGAAGGTTATCTGTTTCCCTGTACAGAACAAGGTGGTGCCCCATACGAGTTGATTTAATATATTACATACATATTCCTTCATATTTGTGATTACCGCGGTATTATCATAAATTATACCTAGTCATATAATCATATTTCCATAGTTCTAACCATTAGAATGCTACACTCTGCACATATCACATCCGTCACACGCTCCTGCAGATTCATGCTCTACAACATCAGGAGGATTCGCCCTTTCCTCACTGATGAAACGGCGCAGGTGCTCATCCAGGCCCTGGTCATCTCCCGCCTGGACTACTGCAACTCCCTCCTCGCTGGGGCAGCCATTAAACCCCTGGGACTTGTCCAGAAAGCAGCTGCTCGCCTGGTGTTCAACCACCCCAAATTCTCCCATACAACTTCCCTTCTCCGTTCCCTACACTGGCTCCCTGTAGCTGCTCGCATCCAGTTTAAAACTCTAGTACTAGCCTACAGGGCAATGAAAGGAATAGCCCCCTCCTACTGTACCTCCAGGCCATGGTCAAACCCTATACCCCATCTCGACCGCTACGCTCTGCTACCTCCGAGGCCCCTGCGCTGGCATTTTCGAGAAATTCTTGAAATTCGTTCTTGTCTTTGAAATCAAGAGTTTAACATGTTTTTGAATGATTTTTCAAGATGCCCATCCACATCCATTGTATGACCAAAACAGAGCAATTATCAACTTTCTCGAAAATGCTAGCTTTGTCAACGTTTTGATCTGAACCATTGTATATGATCATAAGTAACCTTAAAACAGGGCTAAACATGTATTTTCCCTTTACTACTCCTTTAAGCACCTATTGTTTTTTAGATTGCTATTCTTGCACTTTGCCTTCAGCACTATATTATGCTCTTAGTCATTTGTTTTAGAAAGAAGATGCACTTGCGAGTTCTGGCAAGTAGTAGTACATTGGCTTTTCCTATATTAAATGCAATTATTGTTATACGCTTTGGATAAAAGTGTCAGCTAAATGACTCATGTAATGTAATGTAAATAAATTGTTTCGTCCTTTTTGGTTGACATGACTACAACCCGACCTGCCGAGAATATATCTATAGAATAACTGCATAGAAACAGCCAATCCTCATGCGGGTGGCCGCATTTGCTAATGTAGGTAATGTAGAGGCATCAGTATTATAATGAGACTGTTTTATAACCTGTCAAAAACTCCTTGTAGTGGGCTTAATTGAGATCAAAACCATGGAGAAATTGGAAGGACAAAACAGATTTAATACTTTTCCTCACCATTGATTTCCCCTTCTCCTCCTCCTCCTCCTTCATCTCCTTCCTGTCCTCCTCATCCCACTCTTCCTCCCCCTCATCCCAACCTTTTGTAAAATGGTGGCGGGCTGAGCAGCATTTTTATTTTTTATTTTTTATTGAACAAATATTCCTTTACAAAATTTGCAATACTTCACACAGTCATACAAGGAATATACCAGACACATAAAATTGTAAGATGAGAGAGAAAAATAGGAGGGGGAAAATAATAACAAAAACAAACAAACAAAGAAAAAACAGAATATACAAATAAAAGAGAGTACTAGGGGTCCTCAGCAAGTTTCAGAACCTCAACTAAGTTACAAAGTTTCAAGGCATTCTTTTTTAACATAAACTTCAGCGATAGGAAATAATGACAGTTCTTTGTGAAATACAAGGAATGTCGGCAGAGACTTCATGAATCTATTCTTATGCAAAAAGAACTTTCCCAGAATAATAATGACATTAACAGCTAAGTCTTGCGTTCTATCTTTGGCTGAACAGCAGAGTAAATGAGATGGGTGTCTTCAGATTCAGAAAACTTTGTCTGTCGTGATAGACAATCGTCTTAGACTGGCTCAACAATCAACACAAGTTAACACAACACAACAACATACAGTACATTCCTTAGGGTGTGTGTCCACCGGCAAGCTGTTTACAATGGCCGCTATTGAGACTGTGTTCCAAGCACTTTTTAGCGCTATAGCGCCATGAGCTCTAGGCTTTCTTTGCAGTTGAAAAAACGTTTTGGGCTAGAGTGCAGGCTGTAAAAGGCTATTATGACGACAAGGGCGGTCGGTTTTGGGCGAAACCACAGAGACAGCGAACGTTAGCACTACTTAACATTAGCTAGCTACTATATTGTAAATTAGCTAATTAATCTGCACACAACACTCGTGGCTAACGTAGGTCTAAAACATCGGTAGCCTAGCCAGCTCTAAACTCCAGCTCTAGTGCGCTTTAAGCAGCTGTACTGTAAGCTTGGAGCTGTTCAGCTACATACTGTACAGCTCACTGGTGGACACCAAGGTTAGAATAGCTTTTTTCATTTGTTTTTATTTTAATATTGTTTTAACTTTTTGTTATCAATTTCAGTTTAGTTTTGATTAGTTTTAAAGCAGGTTTGCTAGTTTAGTTTAATTTTTATTTTTTGAAAATGCTTAGTTTTAGTTTAGTTTTTATTAGTTTCAGTATTAGTTTTTTTTTTTTTTTTTCTTCTGTGCTAGCCTTGTCAGACTATCCTGATCTCGTGAGCTCACGTTGTTTCACTCCGTGTGAAACAAGCCATCTGGCGCAAGTCAGGTTACTTCTGCGCAGGGGCATAGCTAAATAAAATGGAGGATAGATTTCATATCCACCCAAAATACTAGGCTCATGTATGAAAGGAAAAAGACTAAAACTAACATTTTCTCTATAATTTTAGTTTATTTTAGTTAGTTTTGTAAACACACAATGCAGTTTTAGTTAGTTATCGTTTTTCTGTAAAGTTTTTCTTTTATTTTTTTCAGTTAACTAAAATGTTTTTTCACACCTAGTTTTTGTTTTTTAATTAGATTTCGTTTACTATAATAACCTTGGTGGACACACAGCCAAGCTCATTTAGAAAATAAATCTCCCCACAGCTGCGGGTCCGTATTGCAGAGCTGCATCCTCTCAGAATCCTGCACAGGACTGCTGGAGACAGAGATAGCGCACAGTGCAACGTTTCTTTTGTACATAATGTCAAAGATGCACGACAGTTAATGGCTGGTGTCTTCTAACCAAGTCCATGACCAGAACAACACATCAACTCAGGGACAATAGAGTCTCAACTGGATCATCTGCTTGACTTCTGGCAATTAACTTTGCATTATGTCATTATGTATGTTCGTAAGTCTCCTCAGCCTGATTCATACCAGTCATTAAAGTCCCAGTTAACCAAAATCAGAGATTTGCTTGAAAACACATTCTATGTGTTAGTGATGCATTGCTGATAACATGTAAAAATGGGATGAACCATGTGTAGTACTGAATTGTGAAGTTAGACCAGTTTTGTGTTTTTGACCAGTTTTGATTTCTGGATTTTCTGGGCGGGCTTAAAATGGTACTTGATGACGTAGAGCGGTGTTCTTAGCATATCCCCGCCCTAACACTAAGCTAGAACGGATTTGAATCTTCGGTTCTCCTGCTCAATCTTGAGTCTAGAATTAGCTAGTTTTAACCAGCAGTCTAGAATTAGCTAGTTTTTCTTAGTTAGCAATGCCTATGCATAAAACTAAACGAAAATGCATCCTTCCTGGATGCCAGCAGGAATGGGATGATAAGGTCTCCTTCTTTCAACTCCCGAGTAAAGCTGAAATGAGAAGCAAATGGTTAGCATTTTTGAAGAGCCATGGTGTTACAGAGGAGTCTGTCACCGCTAGCGCCCGCCTCTACAGCAAACATTTCACTTCCGAAAGCTTCTGCAATTATAATATGAGGCTTTTGGGTTTCACAGACTCACGACTGGTCCTGGTGAATTCGGCGGAGCCAACCATCTCCCTCCCCGGCCTCCATTCTCCTCCTGTCGCATCAACCTTTGGTGCCGACACCGCTGCCTTGTGTGCTTATAGCTAATTAACGTTATAACGTTAGCTAGGTAACGTAAGCAATAGGAAAATACACTGCTACGTTAATATACAAAATATGTGTCTTAACATTTATTTGGTAATGTCAGCTATGATGAATTATATGTAATCTTAGGAGGAATTATAGCTAACATTAGCTATGTAGTTTGTTGCAGATGGGAGTGTGTATATAACCTTAGTCTAGCTAACATAGCTAGCAGCACCGACCAGACGACCACCCACCAAATAAAGTTACGGATGATATATTATGACTATAAGCGTTAACTATACAGAAACTGCCTGCCATATTTGTGGCACCTGATGTGCGTATGGGTTCACCGGTAATGGTTACAATATATTTCTCCAGCGGGAGACCGGGAGGCGGGAGCGAGGGGGATGGTTAGGTAGACCAGCTGCAGCTGGAGAAAGACGCACCCTCTCCCAGTGAAGCGGTGCTCGGCGGCTACTGGCTGAACATTCCAGTTCTGTTGGATATGTTGTGGGAAAGTTGAAGCCGAGTGCTCGTTATTCTCACACATAACATTGCCAACGAGAGTGGATGAGTCTGTCCCGATTATCAACTCCGGTAGTACACTACTTCTTCGCGCTATCAGCGCTGTTCAAGCCAGTGACTAAAAGGTACATTTTAAACAACTTTTTCCATTGATCCCAAGGGACGACAGGATCGCCTGGGAGGGATAGGAATGGGTCCGGAGGTGGCAGGGAGAAAATAGGGACAGACTCCCTATTGTACATTCGTACATTCCTCGTTGCCTGTTTTTGTATTTTGCATCTAAGGGCAGTAAAACTGGCACGTTGGTATAGAGTAGCTACAGTTTTACCTGTGTTGTTTGTCAGGAGGTATTTAGGAAGCATCTGTGCGTTTGACTCATTAGACAAGTGTAATTTCAACTCCTCTCTGTTTTCACAAAGCTGTGCCTTCCTACCACAAAAGAGACGGCGTGCCAGTGTGACAATTGTAAATATTAATATGCAGACCAGAGAACTGTACTATTTGACAGGTTCTTCCGTCCACACCCCCTCCCCACGCAATTGGGTGTGGCTTCGGTGCCTTCAGCAGACACGCCCCCACAGTCTCAGACCAGAGAATGCTGCTGATTTTCAACCCATTTTGAAGCCTTATTTTATATACTTAGCGACATTTTTAATCACTCAGATTTGGCTGGCTGGTTAATGACATGTTTACCTATAGTGTATGAAGCTCATAACAAAAATTTGAACTGGGTTAACCTGGACTTTAAGATTGGGGATGAGGTTCTCTCACTGCAGCCATTCTCTGGAGTAGATTGACATTTTGTCTATTTTTGTATCAAAATCATACACAGGAGATACGCAAAATTGGCCCATAAAATATGCTTCTTCTAGATACCATTTGGTTTATTGCTGTTCTTCTTCAAAGTACCAGTTTGTTCTTTTCAAAGTACCAGATAGTTTGGTTTCTTTCCATCTAGGACTCTCTCTCTCTCTCTCTCTCTCTTTCCCTCTTATTCTCTCTGGTTGTCTGTAAAAGTACCGACATTTAACTCTGCGATTTTGAGGACAAAGATCAAATCCAAACCTCAGAGAGGAAGAGGTACAATTGGAAGAAATGAGTGAATGTCACTTCCTCGGCAGCACGCACATGTATTATCTCCTGACAGGATAAAGGTGGCTTCCCTAAGACCCTGAGGCTCAGAGATCAGAGATCATTACACTCCTCAGAGAGGATGGGTGAGAGGGGCGGGGGGAGGAGGAGGAGGAGAGAGAAGGAGGGGGAGAGGGGCAGGGGGAGGAGGAGGAGGAGAGAGGAGGAGGGGGAGAGGGGCGGGGGGAGGAGGAGGAGGAGAGAGAGAGAAGGAGGGGAAGAGGGGCGGAGGGAGGAGGAGGAGAGAGAAGGAGAGGGGCGGGGGGAGGAGGAGGAGGAGGAGAGAGAAGGAGGGGGAGAGGGGCAGGGGGAGGAGGAGGAGGAGAGAGGAGGAGGGGGAGAGGGGCAGGGGGAGGAGGAGGAGGAGAGAGGAGGAGGGGGAGAGGGGCAGGGGGAGGAGGAGGAGGAGAGAGAAGGAGGGGGAGAGGGGTGGGGGGAGGAGGAGGAGGAGAGAGAAGGAGGGGGAGAGGGGCAGGGGGAGGAGGAGGAGAGAGAAGGAGGGGGAGAGGGGCGGGGGGAGGAGGAGAGAGGCGGGGGGAGAGGGGCAGAGGGAGAGAGAAGGAGGGGGAGAGGGGCGGGGGGAGGAGGGGGAGAGAGAAGGAGGGGGAGAGGGGCGGGGGAGGAGGGGGAGAGGGGCGGCAGGAGAGAGAAGGAGGGGGAGAGTGGCGGGGGGCGGAGGAGGAGAGGGGCGAGGGGAGGAGGAGGATGGGGGAGAGAGAAGGAACGGAGAGGAGGATATGAGAGACCCAGCTAGCAGGGAATGATCCCGCAACATTGGGGAACATTCCCAACACGTTCTGCTAATGTTTTCACGTTCTGCTAATGTTTTCACGTTCTTTGAACAATTTTAGAACAAATGATTGCCAGCTGGGAAGGGAGTGAAGTTAGGGACACAAGAGAGGAGAGAGGAGAGGAGAGGAGAGGAGAGGAGAGAGAGGAGAGACCGAGTGAGATACAGTAGAAGGAACGGAGACTTGGAATGAACAGAGAGAGTTTTAGAGACCGTGCCTATTAGGAAGTGTTGGTGCCAGTGTCCACGCCCGGGCGGGGCATGTCTACCCACCATAGAGACAGCGAACGTTAGCACTACTTAACATTAGCTAGCTACTGTATCGTAACTTAGCTAATTAATCTGCACACAACACTCGTGGCTAACGTAGGTCTAAAACATGGGTAGCCTTGCCAGCTCTAAACTCCAGCTCTAGTGTGCTCTAAGCAGCTGTACTGTAAGCTTGGCGCTGTTCAGCTACAGTACATACAGCTCACTGGTGGACACAGCCAAGCTCATTCAAAAAACAAATCTCCCCACAGCTGTGGGTCCGTATTGCAGAGCTGCATCCTCTCAGAGTCCTGCACAGGACTGCTGGAGACAGAGATTTATTTATTATTATTATTTATTAAGATTTATTTTTGTATCAAAATCATACACAGGAGATAAGCAAAATGGGGCCATAAAATATGCTTCTTCTAGATACCATTTGGTTTATTGCTGTTTTTCTCCAAAGTACCAGTTTGTTCTTTTCAAAGTACCAGTTGGTTTGGTTTCTTTCCATCTAGGACTCTCTCTCTCTCTCTCTCTCTCTGGTTGTCTGTAAAAGTACCGACACTTAACTCTGCGATTTTGAGGACAAAGATCAAATCCAAACCTCAGAGAGGAAGAGGTACAATTGGAAGAAATTAGTGAATGTCACTTCCTCGGCAGCACGCACATGTATTATCTCCTGACAGGATAAAGGTGGCTTCCCTAAGACCCTGAGGCTCAGAGATCATTACACTCCTCAGAGAGGATGGGTGAGAGGGGCGGGGGGAGGAGGAGGAGGAGAGAGAAGGAGGGGGAGAGGGGCAGGGGGAGGAGGAGGAGAGAGGAGGAGGGGGAGAGGGGCGGGGGGAGGAGGAGGAGGAGAGAGAGAGAAGGAGGGGAAGAGGGGCGGAGGGAGGAGGAGAGAGAAGGAGGGGGAGAGGGGCGGGGGGAGGAGGAGGAGGAGAGAGAAGGAGGGGGAGAGGGGCGGGCGGAGGAGGAGGATGAGGAGGGGGAGGAGGAGGAGGAGAGAGAAGGAGGGGAAGAGGGGCGGAGGAGGGGGAGAGGGGAGGAGGAGGAGAGAGAAGGAGGGGGAGAGGGGCGGGGGGAGGAGGAGGAGGGGGAGAGAGAAGGAGGGTGAGAGGGGCGGGGGGAGGAGGAGGGGGAGAGGGGAGGAGGAGGAGGAGAGAGAAGGAGGGGGAGAGGGGCGGAGGAGGGGGAGAGGGGCGGAGGGAGGAGGAGGAAGAGGAGGAGGAGAGAGAAGAAGGGGGAGAGGGGCGGGGGGAGGAGGAGGAGGAGAGAGAAGGAGGGGGAGAGGGGCGGGGGGAGGAGGAGGAGGGGGAGAGGGGCGAGGGGAGGAGGAGGATGGGGGAGAGAGAAGGAACGGAGAGGAGGATATGAGAGACCCAGCTAGCAGGGAATGATCCCGCAACATTGGGGAACATTCCCAACACGTTCTGCTAATGTTTTCACGTTCTGCTAATGTTTTCACGTTCTTTGAACAATTTTAGAACAAATGATTGCCAGCTGGGAAGGGAGTGAAGTTAGGGACACGAGAGAGGAGAGGATAGGAGGAGAGGAGAGGAGAGACCGAGTGAGATACATTAGAAGGAACAGAGACTTGGAATGAACAGAGAGAGTTTCAGAGACCGTGCCTATTAGGAAGTGTTGGTGCCAGTGTCCACGCCCGGGTGGGGCATGTCTCCCCAGTCCCCTAGGCGGTCCGTGGCGCATGGACAGCTTCCCGACTTTCACAACTCCTCTAAACCCGTGGAGAGGAACTTCAAAACCTCAGAAAGGACATCAGAGAGAGAGACAGTATCAAAGACAGAGTGGAGCTGTGAAGCATGCGGAGAGCCCTCCAGGAGAACTCTCCACTGAATTCGTTTAAAGCTCTCAATACGCAAGCATTTGCAGGAAATATATCCCCATCCCTGTCCTCGCCTCTCTACCTGCCCCTCTCTGCCCTTCTCCCTACCCCTCTTTCTCCCCCTCTGCATCTCCCCCCCCCCCCCCCCATCTCTCATCATCTCTCTGTCCCCCCTCTGCCTACCTCCTCCTCTTTTCCACATCCCCATCTCGTTTTGGCCCAGCCTCAAAGAAGCTGGTAGCTGAACCCCCCCCCCCCATGGCCTGTGGCATGGCAGACTGCTGGAGACCAATGCTGGCATCCCTCCTCCACCTCAGCTGCCACCCCGGCAGGGTGGGCACGGCTTTGCCCTGCCTGAGTGGCACAGATAGCAGGGATTTGCCCCCCCCCCCTCTCCCCCTGAGCCTCTTCCCTCTTCTCGCTTCAGTCCCTGGTCTCACCACAGACACAGAGAGACCATCCTCGCTTCAGTCCCTGGTCTCACCACAGACACAGAGAGACCATCCTCGCTTCAGTCCCTGGTCTCATTACAGACCCAGAGAGACCATCCTCGCTTCAGTCCCTGGTCTCACCACAGACACAGAGAGACCATCCTCGCTTCAGTCCCTGGTCTCACCACAGACACAGAGAGACCATCCTCGCTTCAGTCCCTGGTCTCACCACAGACACAGAGAGACCATCCTCGCTTCAGTCCCTGGTCTCACCACAGACACAGAGAGACCATCCTCGCTTCAGTCCCTGGTCTCACCACAGACACAGAGAGACCATCCTCGCTTCAGTCCCTGGTCTCATCACAGACAGAGAGACCATCCTCGCTTCAGTCCCTGGTCTCACCACAGACACAGAGAGACCATCCTCGCTTCAGTCCCTGGTCTCACCACAGACACAGAGAGACCATCCTCTCTTCAGTCCCTGGCCTCACTAAAGACACAGAGAGAGAGAGAGCTTGCTATCCTTGCTGATGGCCAAACGCACCCCTCTCTCTCTCTCTCTCTCTTTCACACAAATACACGTATAGACTACATGCAATATGTACCGTATCACATTTTTTCCCATCTCTCTCTCCCTCCATCCCTCCCTCCCTCTCATTCTAGCTACGGGGACATGGTACCGAAGACGATTGCGGGGAAGATCTTCGGCTCCATCTGTTCTCTGAGCGGGGTGCTGGTAATCGCCCTGCCCGTGCCCGTCATCGTCTCCAACTTTAGCCGCATCTATCACCAGAACCAGAGAACAGACAAGCGGCGTGCGCAGAAGGTACAGGTGAACGCCATTAACCCCCCCGATGAGCTCCATCCGGCTGGAAGGGGGGCAAGGGCCGTGTGAGTGTGTTTGTGGGTGGTTGGAAGTGTCTGTCTGTGATTTGTTGGGTGTGTGTGCGTGTGTGTGTGTGTGCACGTGTGTGTGTGTGTGTGTGTGTGTGTGTGTTTGTGTGTGCACGTGTGTGTGTGTGTGTGTGTGTGTGTGTGTGTGTGTGTGTGTGTGTGTGTGTGATAACCCTGGCCCCCCTGACTTCCAAGGCTGCAGTACTAACCTGGCATGCGCTGCAGAAGTAAGAATCCACACATACATAAGACTGACTGACTGACTGACTGACTGACTGACTGACTGGCTGACTGACTGACTGGCTGACTGGCTGACTGACTGACTGACTGACTGACTGACTGACTGGCTGACTGACTGGCTGACTGGCTGACTGGCTGACTGACTAGTTGACTGACTGGCTGACTGACTGACTAGTTGACTGACTGACTGACTGACTGACTGACTGACTGACTGACTGACTGACTGACTGACTGACTGACTGACTGACTGACTGACTGACTAGTTGACTGGCTGACTGACTGACTAGTTGACTGACTGACTGACTGGCTGACTGACTGACTGGCTGACTGGCTGACTGACTAGTTGACTGACTGGCTGACTGACTGACTAGTTGACTGACTGACTGACTGACTGACTGACTGACTGACTGACTGACTGACTGACTGACTGGCTGACTGGCTGACTGGATGCATGCCCTTGACTTCACTCCATAAAACATGTCACTGCAAACGATCATTAGTTCTTCCTCACTCGATGAAATGGAGGAGGGTGGATATTAATCTGACCCCTGTACTGTACATGTGTGGCGTGCGAGCTGGTCATGCGCACGTTTATGCGAGCATGCGTCCGTCCGTCACACATGTACCTAGAGGGCGCTCGCCACAATTCATTATTCCCATTGCCAAGTACATTTTGCTTTGTACATAAAAAACTATGCTTGGTGTCTCAGTAGAAGTTATAGTCTGTTCCACTCAGGAGCCTGTACACTTTCTAAATCCAGTTCAGAGCTTGAGGTGTTTTGTACTGTAGCTCTTTTGGTGCTCATTCTCAAATTAAGCAATTGTCCACTCGAGGCAGTGTGTTAAATGGGATTTTACAGCTACGGGGCATTGTTAGAACCCCCGTAGGGGCGGGGCGTTGCCTAAAACACCCGTAGCTGTTGTAAAATCCTGTGTAACCCACTGCCTCGAGTGGTCAATTGCTTTTGTACAACAGTTACTACATATCTATATTCACAAAAAACACACAGTAGTAACATTCAATCATTTATTTACCGATCATTCTTATCATTTTAGCATTTACATAATCTTCCGCGATAGGCTATAGTTCTGAATGAAATGGTTGCCAGGCAACATAGGCTATCTCGCCTATTTGGATAGGCCTTATTCACATGAGCCTATATAGTGATAATTCGGGTGGTTCACATTTATTTGAACATTTCCAGCTATGGTGTAGTTATTAAAACAGTTCTCCAGAGCACTCGTTTTTGCTGGTAGGGGTGTGGAAGTGTTGGAGTCGGACTGATGAGTGCGTTTTTGTAATAGAATATGAAAAAGGCGAGGTTGCTGCGAGTGGTTGCTACGCAAAGCATAGTGGCCTACCGCTTGATCTTATCAATGGCCTCGTCAATGAGATTGACGGCGCATTAATACTAATTGTTATGCGGTCACAACCGTGGGTTACAGAGTATCTGTATATATAACGGCTGCTAGCCAATCAGAATCAAGTATCCAAACTCTCTGTTGTAGAATGCTGTAGAATGCATTGAGCAGAACCACTATGGTGCAGTAACACTGCGTAGACAGCAGAGGGAGGCATAGACCATGTTTCTAGAACGTACTCCTGAAAGGAAACTAACTGTGTTGTGGACACATTTTAAATGAACAGTAGATTATCATACCATTTGATTAATTGGTCTGTTTTCAATGTGTTTTTGTTGTTGTTTTTTACATTGTATTAATGTGTGAATATTTCTGTCCATATTAGGTTTACATGAAACAAACTAAAGCAGAGATCGATTGGATCTATCTGCTGTAAGCTGACTACAGCCAGGCTCACAATCAATATGGTGTGGTATGCTGCAAAGTATCTTCTACCACCCCACCCGGGAAAATGCTGGTTCTCCACACAGCATTTTTTTAAATGCTGATCTTTGTATGCAGGCAGGAATGCATCTTGTAGTTGGATAACTTGCCTCAAGCACTCTAAAAATGATATTCTCTCTCTATTTTCTCTGCTGATGCTTTCGCAGGGCAAAACAAAAGAGGAGTTTGTTATTACACATCTACTCTGTCCGGATTGCCCACTGCCACAGAAAATTCACCTTGAATTTACTATGTCACTGACAGTTAGATCTACGACACTAGATGACCAATAACTTTTTCAGCAACTACACGTGATGACGACATGCATCATGGGTGGGGGACGACAGGTTCACTGCGCACCAGCAATGATGGCGGTAAAGATTTGATGACAGATCAGCTCTTTTGATAAGACGACTAACTCCGGATAAAAGAGGGCTGCATGAGTAGCAGATCTTTAGCCTCAGCGTATCCTTCTTTCTCAGTAGCTGTAGAGTCCGTAATCACAATTCCTCTCTGTTAGGGTTCCTTTTCGCACAGGGAGGCTGGGGGTTCTGCTGTTACTGAATCCCTGTTCCCTATCTGTCCTTAGTTTGACCTACAGTAGCTAGCTGGAGGGAGGAGATGAGGGGGGTCGTGTATTTAACAGACACAGCTTGGTCCTGAGGGGAATGGATGAACCAAACAGTGGCTTTATGATGCTGCACATCAGACAATGGGATGGGAGGGAGACCATTAATCTGGTAATTGCGGCGGTGCCCCGTGGTTCTCCGTAGGTGTGTGATCTCCCCAGCCACCGCTCCTAGCTCCCAGCATGCACCTTGGCTCTACCTGCTAGCAATTATCTGAGACTTATGCAATTATGCACCTTGGTCCACATGCACCAATACAAGAGAGGAGAGAGAGAAGAGGAGAGATAGATAGAGAGAAGAAAGAGAAGGATATATATATATATATATATATATATATATATAGTGTATATATATATATATATATATATATATAGTGTGAATATATATATATATATATATACGAGATGCGACCGAAAAGTCGCTTTTGTCACCCACCTCTGTGGAAGAGATCAAAGCCACCGTGAGTGGGGAACTAAGGGGGCTCAAAGAGGAGGACTTTGCTAAGTGCTTCCATGGGTGGCAAAAGCGAATGCAGAAGTGCATTAACTCTGGGGGGGACTACTTTGAGGGGGACAATGGGTAATTTCTCTGCAGATTCTGTAATAAAAATGTTTTGAGAGTGTACTTTCTTTATTGTAATAAAATTGTTGTCTGTGACAAGCTACCCCTGTGACACTCTACAAAACAGCCTGTCACAGAAGCACCGATTGAGTGAGGTGAACAATATTATGCCAGAAAAGTCGTGAGATATAGGGCATCAAAAGGATATCATTGTTTTTTCAATTCAAAAAGAGCCATGAGCATGGCTGACACAATCCGGGGACTTTTCGGTTACACCTCGTGTATATATGTATATATATATATATAGAAACTGTATAGTATATATAATATATAGAGAGGTGAAAGAGAGAAGGAGACAGAGAAAGACGGAGAGAAGGTTAGAGAGAAAAGAAGGGAAAGAATGAGATAAAGATGGAGAGGGAGAGAGAAAGTCTCGAATTAGATCCAGCCACCGTACACACGCACGCACACACACAGACACACACACACACCAGGCTCAGACACAGTCACATACTTCTGTCCTCTGTCTTCATTCTGCTCTGTAGTGGGGCTCCAGGCTCCCAGGACAGTGAGGTGGCCATCTGGGGCTCTCTGTCAGTAAACGAGCTTGTTGTGAGCCTGTCCCTCGTTCCCAGTCTCATCTGCAGAAAGGTTATTACAAACGTAATTACGAAAACAAGATGTGAAAAAACATTTTAGTTAACTGAAATAACCAGGCAAGGTCCAGCCTGGCTTATGTGCTTGGCTGGCTTGTTTCTGTTCAGGACTGGTAGGACAGAAGCTAGTCATGAAATAGCTGTGAATTGAAATAACATGAAATAATGTCTGATAAATTAAGATAGGTCTTGTCGCCTGGACACATCAGTTCCAATGCAGCACAATAAGAGCGGAATAGCCAGTTAGCTCAGAAGCTCACAACAACTAGCAGCAGCTTCCATAACATTAATGGTAGCGGTCAGTGGCTAAAGCAGTTACACTGATGATTCCTGTAACTTAAGCTATTTTGCTGCAATTGGTTAAACTTCTGTTTCTGGACAAAGGTAAGGGATAAACCCAGATAACACAAGGCTAGCGGACCTACAGCGCGTCCCTGATGGACAAGTTAGCGGACCTCCGGCCGAACCCGCTGGCGGACCTCCGGCGGAATCCGCTGGCAGGTTCCTGGCCATTTGCACATCGAATGGCAATCGGAACTCTGGAGGATAATTAGCATCAGGGACAGCGGTCCGCTAGTAATCCGAAATGCTCCCGCTATTGCTCCACCACCGTTCTACCGGTAGTTTATTGTCTATATCCTAGGCCCATTGGCCCTAGGCTTATGGATTTCTATTGATACATTAACTTACTCTGAACATGTTTTTGGTAACCCTTCCTTTCATAGTCCCCCAATTACTAAACATTTACCTGGTAAATACATGCAAAGTATAGCCTAATACATAATGGGTAATTACTGAAACACCTATAATGTAGCTATAATTTCAAAACAGGAGTATTTCAAATGTTCAATTACTGCACATAAATTCAATAACTGACATAGCACCACCAGGTAACCATATTTTACTTCTATAACATCCAGTGACAAACACAAATGACAAATCACAATGCTCATATTTATTAAAATGCTTTGAATTATATTAATTATAACTGGATCCACTCAGGAATCTGGTAGTGGGACCGAGAACAGGAGGAGCAGAAAACAAAACACAGAGTTGCATACACAGAGAAACATAACAGTAAGCACAAGTCTAGTATATCAATGGGACTTGTAATTGGTCTTTTAACTGGTCACCCAGTTTCTGCAATCAGTTTGACACAGTTAATTAATCTGCTAAACAGACTGTACATTTCCTTAGAAATAAAAAACAACTTTTTGTTCCTATGGGATCTCTCCCGTCCGTCTGAAAAAAGGGGGCAGAGAGGAGAGGAAAAAGGTTGTGGCTAAAGCTAGGAATCAAACAGGTTCGTCCTCACCTGGGGAACGAACCCTGATCTCCCGCATGGGAGTCGGACGCTTTATCCACTACACTACCGAGGAACTTGAAAGTACAGGATGTCATAGAGTGTCTTGTGTTCCTATGGAATCTCTCCCGTACTTCCAAAATAGGGGAAAGGAGAGTGAAAGGAGGGAGGGAGAGGGCTGGAAAGGCCGAAAGTAAACGTATGAATAAACCCACAGGCTAGCAGAGGGTGGGAGTAGGGTTTCCCAAAATCGTTGGACCCCAATCTAACGGGTGGGAGTCCGATGCTTTCACCGCGACTCTACTTGTGCAGTGGAGATCGGTGGCTTGATTTTGGTGTCCTTCTTTATTTTGGTGTGCTGGGACTACTGCCTCTTGTGGTGCCAACAGAGAAATGCAGGTCATCATCCAACGGAGTAAGGGAGGGAGGGAGTGACTACCCGACAAACACTATCTATGGTGCGCTGGCTTACAGCGATACACAAAAATAAAAACTAGGCTTTACAAAAAATGATAACTAACTAAAACTGTATTGTGTGTTTACAAAACTAACTAAAATAAACTAAAATTGTAGCGAAAATGTCCTTAGTTTTAGTCTTTTTCATTTCATACATAAGCCTAGTATTTTTGGTGGATATGAAATCTATCCTCCATTTTTTCTTTTGCTGTGCTCCTGCGCAGAAGTAACTTGATGTGCGCCAGATGGTTTGTTTTGCACGGAGTGAAACAACTTGAGCTCACGAGATCAGGATAGTTTCCTGAGGATAGTGCAGAAGAAAAAAAAACTACAACTGATACGGAAATAATAAAAACTAAACTAAAACTAAGCATTTTCAAAAAATAAACTAGCAAACCTGCTTTAAAAACTAATTAAAATGTAACTGAAATTTAAAACAAAAAGTTAAAACGATACAAAAATGAAAACTAATGAAAAAAGGAAGACTATTATAACCTTGATCTGCAGATAACCTGTCTGATATAAGTTATCCTAATATCATTGTCCCCCACCAGGCAATGCTGAAGTGGGGGGGGACTTTAGATCGACCCCTGTACATTAGTACATATGTGTGTGTCCTGCACACATATACTGTACCGGTCGGCGCAATTCGTTTTCCCATTACCAGGTACATTTTGCTTTGTACATACCTATAAAACATAGCCATGTGATACCATCCTGATCTCGCGAGATCACATTCAGTTTCGCTCCGCAGCTCAGTCTGGACTTTCCCCATGACCCCTATATTGAACAATTATTCTCCGATTAGATTTTGACCGGGCCAATCAGGGACTGTGCTGGCATCCAGCAGCCCCTGATTGGTTCCCATGGTAAAACAGTCTCCCGAAGAAACAATTAGTTAGTAGAATAAACACAGCTATAACTGTATTTATTGCCGAAATAGACTCAATAATAACAACTAAACAAGAACAAGAGTATGCCGGAGGAAAATAATGTTTCAGCAATAATCATTTGAGATAGGGGGAAGGCCAGACTGCAGAGAGAAACAGTGTGTGCTCGCTAGGTCTCACAAGGCAAAGAAAAACTATGCTGGGTGCTCTCAGTAAAAGTGTGGTCTATTCTACTCAGAAAGTTACAGTGAGAGGCTAGTGCTTGTGATTAAGGAGTCTCTCTGAATTGTACAGCAGCCCAGCTCTGCTCTGCAAGGCTACTGGGGGTCCGCAGCCTGAGATTACACTTTGATCAATAACAGCACTCTGAGCGAGAAGCAGGGTAAATGTACAGTAACACAGCGAATCCTTTAATTTAGCTGCAAACGGTCAGACATATACAAAAAAAAGCTTGCGAGTCAACAGGATGCAGGCGAATGAAAGGCAAGGCAAGGCAAGTTTATTTGTATAGCACATTTCAGCAACAAGGCAATTCAAAGTGCTTTACATGAGACATTAAAAGCATCAAGATAAAGTGCAACACATAAAAGGTCATATAAAACTTAATGCATAAAAGGACACTCTTCTTTATCGCATTATTATTATTATAAAACAGTATTCATAAATACATTATATGTCATGTATTACACTGACACTAATCGACTCCAAATTGCTCAAAACAAGGCTAGCTAGATTCTATAGGGCGAGAGGGATCCAATGATGTCCACCTCTTGACATTTGTTCCATTTTACTGACTTCTAGATCGACAAGAAGACGATCAGTGGCCCTTAACAACCTAAAAAAATATACAAAAGACACGCACAATGTACCTGTTAGACTGGTGAGCTCCACACACCAGATAGCTTCTGTTAAAAAGTTTATTTTTATTGTTTTTTATTAAAAACAATTTAAAAAAAAAAAACTTTTTAATGGGAGTTATCTGGTGTGCAGGACTCTATTTTTCCTGGATGTTTAACACATACAGTAAGTTGCAAGTGGGATACTCAGCTGAATGGAAGTCAGGACCAACATGTGTCAGATGAGATATTTAGGTAGTCGGATGCTGTTGGGTAGATTAGAGAGAGAGTAAGCTGTGGCTCAGTCAGGTGAGCACTCGCTGACAATTTGCTTTTTCATTCAACAACCGGTGGTGATGGATGACAGGTTCACCTGTACCCTCTCTCTCTCTCTCTCTCTCTCTCTTCTCCTCTCTTTCTCTTCTCTCTCTCCCCCTCTTTCTCTCCCCCCTCTCTCTCTCTGGCCAGTGACCCAGAGAGGACGCTCCAGAGTACAGGGTGAATACGTGTCTAATTCACTGCCGCCGGGCCACGCCAGACCAGACCAGACCGGAGTCGTTGGAAAGTTCCTTTTTTTAGACCGACACAAATCAGGGGGTCCTATTTGCCGGACGAGGCGGGGGAGCGAGGCGGCGGTAGGCGGGTCGGGTCACGGCACTAATGAAGCGGGAAGGTCAAGTGGAGCCGCCTGCCGCGCCCAGAGAGGGTAGAGCAGCAGCTGAGCCCCAGGCCGGGCAGAGGGAGGGAGAGAGAGAGAGAGAGAACCAGGGAGAGAGAGAGAGAGAGAGAGGGAGTCAGGGGGAGAGGCTACGGAGCAGAAGAAAGATGCAGAGAGAGAGAGAGAGAGAGTGAAAGGGCGGTCAGAGAAAGAGGGAAAGAAGAGAGGTGAGGAGGAGATAACTGAGCTATTTGGAATCCTCCATTCAGCTAGAAAGGCTTTCTTCTTTCATGTTTTCACCGGTTGAAGCAAGGCCTGTGATCACACGCACACACACACACACACACACAAAACATCAGCATCCTTTACAGTGACAGGGTGTCTGAATGTCAATCTCCCCAGCAGAGGATTGATTCTATAACAGAGCCGTCGTCAGCGAGCCGCTCTGCTCCAGCTCGGCTCAGGGTGTCTAAAGTGTATTTGCGTGAGCAGTGGCAGGACAAGGTTAAAGGAATTACTCTCACCTCGGACGATTGGAAAGCACTTTAGGCGAGCACTCGTCTCCAATCACCTCCTCCTCTTCTTCAAATATCTGTCACTCTCCTTCTGTGATTCACTTTTCTTTTTTCAGACGCCACTTAGGATCCCGTTTCGGGGGAGCGTAGAACAGAGATAGGAGATTGAGATGCAGGCCACGGTGAGCCTGCGTAGCTCTCACGCTACAACGAGATACAGTCACAACAGCAAGATATTCATTTTGATTAATTTTAGCCTCAAAGGCTTCAAGATGAAACTCATCATGCAGAGTATAATACTACAGTTATGGCTGAGGATATGCGGCCGCTACCAGAACGTACATAAATGAAACACGGACTAAGGAACTAACTAACTCCACCATCCATAATGCATCACCACCATTTCAGGTAGAATACTAATACAGTCATTTCAGTAATAGATCTGGTCTGCGGCTTTTATATCACTCTCATGTCATCCTCTCTCTCTCTCTCTCTCTCTCTCCCCTTCTCTCTACCTCTCTCATTATCGGTCTCTCTCTTTCTCCAACTACCCCTCCCTCTCTCTCTCTCTCTCTCTCTCTCCCCTTCTCTCTACCTCTCTCACTATCATTCTCTCTCTTTCTCCATCTACCCCTCCCTCTCTCTCCCCCCTTCTCTCTACCTCTCTCACTATCGTTCTCTCTCTTTCTCCATCTACCCCTCCCTCTCTCTCTCTCTCTCCCCCATTCTCTCTCAATTTCAATTAAATTCAAAGTCTTGTATTGGAATGGGAAACACGTTTAGATGTCAAAGCAAACATCACAAAAATAGAAATGTAAATACAAACTAGGTGAAATGAGTGAATAAGTAAGTGTAATAATTACAAATGTATTTAAATGTTAACTTTTAAGTTAGTATATACAGTGTGTATATGTCCAGTGATCAGTGTGCAGGGATACTGATTGTCTTTACGGTGGTTGTGTTCTATTGGACGTCCTTTTCCTGTTACAACTGCTCACAAATCTTGCTGCTGTGTTTGCGCATTGCTGTATTTCCCCCAGCAGATATGGGAGTTTTTTTGTCTTTAGTCCAGTTTTCTAAATCTTTTTGGGTGTTTGTAATCTGTGGGAAGTATCTCTGATGTCCTGGTACAGTTTGCAGGTAGTTAAAAAGTAAAGCTCGGTTTCCACCTCTTTTTGTGTGCAGTGAGTGCACAGTCTGTCTGCTCTTTCTATCTTTCCCTCTTTTTCTCTCGCTTTCTCCATCTACCCCCCCCCCCTCTCTCTCTCTCTCTCTCCCTCTCTTTCTCTCTCCCTCCCTCCCCCCTCTCTCATCATCCAACTCCCATAGCTTTCATCTAATTGCTTTTTAGTTGATTGTTTTAGTCTGTGATCCTCTCATTGTCCCCATCAGAGTCCATTAGGGCAGCGCCAGTCGGTCGTTTAGAGCTCTGCCAAGAGCAAAAAAGCGTATATACGCAGAAGAACACTGGAGGAGTTCTGGCTCCTTCCACAGAATGAAACTCGATCAATCAGGGGAAGGCAGGGTCTGTGTGTACTGTATTATATTGCTACTGCAAAGCACCGAACAAAGTTCAGAACGCAGGACAGAGAAAGTCACTGTGCCCACCTGAAGGCAGTGTATTGACGTACTGCAGGCTCTGATGAAGGTCTAACAGACCGAACGCTCAGCGAATGAAGTGAAACACTGCACAGATCTAAGGGTGCAGAAATCGTGTTTTCCCATTTTGGTCACCGAGGCCACCTAAAAGCCCATTGTCTAGGGATGGAGGGAGAGAGGGAGGGATGAGACAGCACCCTTTCGCTATTAGGAAGGGCGTTACACATCTCTCTCTCTCTCTCTCTCTCTCTCTCTCTGTGTCTGACCCCTGACCCTCCTCCTCTCTCACAGAAAGCCAGGCTGGCCAGGATCAGAATAGCCAAGTTGAGCAGCTCCGGCGCCTTTCTCCAGAGCAAGAGAAATGGCCTCCTCAACCAGCTGCTGGAGCTCACGGTAAGGCTTACCCCTGACCTCCTGACCCCCTGACCTCAGAGAGCGGTCCATCATGTGTACTGTATGAGTTAACAGTGCAACAGCGAGAGGATGTTTGTTACAGCTGTCATCAACACGGCAGACTGCACACCTAGGATTTTGAGGGGCGGTTTTAAAATGACACTTTTATCCAAAGCTTTTAACAGGGCAGTGTGTTCAGTGTGGATGCCCCCAGTGGGAAGTGGACCCTTAACTTTAGCTGGTGCCTCACTCTACCTATTTGGCTACTCATGGCCAATGGGTTGACAGAGCTAGTGACAAAAGTCGTAGAGGACATTAAAAGATCATTCATAGTCACGGTGGAGACGTGATTTAGAGACATGAACAAGGAAGGGTGACATCATTTTCTCACAGCTATAATGAGGACGGGCGATTATTTAATTAATATTAATTACAGGACCTCAAGTCTTTATTTGCCACACGGCCAGTGATACACACAAACACACACGTGAGTGAGCGGCGACACGGCACACACAACACACACAACACAAACAACACACACAACACTCACAACACACACAACACAAACAACACTCACACAACACACACAACACTCACAACACACACAACACAAACAACACTCACACAACACTCACAACACTCACACAACACACACAACACAAACAACACTCACACAACACACACAACACTCACAACACACACAACACAAACAACACTCACACAACACTCACAACACTCACACAACACACACAACACAAACAACACACACAACACACACAACACTCACAACACACACAACACGCGCAACACTCACAACACTCACAACACACAACACTCACAACACACACAACACACAACACTCACAACACACACAACACACACAATACACACACCCACACATCTTTAGCGGTCGCCGGTGGAATTTGTCCTCTGAGTTCCACCCGTCCAAGCTGTCCTCCTCCAGGGGCAGTAGGACCAGGTCCAGGTCCTCCTCCAGGGACAGCCAGGGGCAGTGGGACCAGCTCCAGGTCCTGCTCAGGGACAGCCAGGGGCAGTAGGACCAGGTCCAGGTCCTGCTCAGGGACAGCCAGGGGCAGTGGGACCAGGTCCAGGTCCTGCTCAGGGACAGCCAGGGGCAGTGGGACCAGGTCCAGGTCCTGCTCAGGGACAGGACTGAAGAGCATCTGTTCTTCTGCATGTTTTTATATTGGGGTTCTTGGGAAGAAACACTTGCAAACACAAGGGGAACATGCAAACTCCACAGAGAAAGTTCCGGGAGATACAGCTGACAACCTGGGGAGAACCTCTCCAGTGCCGACAGTGTCCCGGGCGGGAATCGACCCCAAGACCTTCTCGCTGTGAGGCGACAGTGCAGTGCACCACTGTGCCCCACTACATTCATTCAGTGACTGTCAAATGTGTTTTGAATCAATATGCATACATGTAGCTTGATCCATTCATACAGTTTTTCTCGATTGCATAAACACTAAATTCAAATGTATCACACAATTATCAAAACCTTACCCTCACAGAGCAGATTTGCACCACCATAAGCACAATGTCAGCCTCACACTTTTTGCAAAACAATACACACAGTGATTTGCAAAGCACTAAACACACTTGTATACTGTACCTTAGACACAGAAGTATATACTGATGTCTCTTCCTGGCAATTCCAAAGCACAGACTGCCAAATGAACACACCTATGAGCCAATTGGTTTAACACAGCCACCAGGTGCGCAAACACATAATTGCTTAATTGTACACACACTAATCAGGTTTAAGCACTATAAAAATGCAGCAGGTGAGTTCCTCTGTCTTCAAAGAAAATGGAAGGAGTTCAAAGAAGAGGAGTAAGGGTGAGCGGGGGAATCCATGGAGGAGGAGGTAGAGGTAGAGGAAGACCCCAAGCTGGAGGAGAACCAGCTCAAAGGAGACGAGGAGCAAACCTACAGTAACAAATGAAATACGCGCAACACTAGTTGACCATGTCCTGAACCATGGGTTGACACTGAGGAAGGCTGGACTTCCGTGTTCAGCCAAATCTGAGCAGATTCACAGTGGCATCTGTCATTACAGTAGGACATTCAGACAAGAAAACAGGTAAGAAAGAATCTGTCACACGTAACCTTTTTACATGTAAATGTATACTGTAGGATCTATGCTGAACTACAAAATCTTGTCTTTCACTGTATTTCAGAGAGTTTTGGAGATGGATGCTGGTGAAATCCATCACTAATTCATATTTATAGATGAGGCAGGGTTCAACCTAACCAAGGCAAGGAGAATAGGAAAAAACATCATTGGCCACAGGGCCATCATCAATGTCCCGGGGCAACGTGGGGGTAACAACACCCTTTGCGCTGCCATTGCACAGAATGGGGTCCTCCTCCGTCATGCCCATCTGGGCCCTTACAACACAGCTCACATCCTCACATTTCTGGACCGTTTGCACAACATTGTTGCAGCACTAGACCAAGCTCACCGATACATCATCATCTGGGACAATGTGTCATTTCACCGCGCAGTTTTGGTCCGCAACTGGTTTCAAGATCATCCACAGTTCACAGTGCTATTTCTTCCCCCATACTCTCCATTTCTCAACCCGATTGAAGAGTTCTTCTCAGCATGGCGGTGGAAGCTGTACGACCTCCGGCCCCAGGGTCAGGTAGGCCTACCCCTCATTCAGGCCATGGAGGAGGCCTGTGACCGAATCGAGGCTGCGGCTATTCAGGGATGGATTCAACATTCAAGGAGATTCTTCCCACGTTATCTCGCCAACGAGGACATCGCCTGTGAAGTCGACGAGATTCTCTGGCCAAGCTAGGCGAAGAGATATTCACTAGTAATTTTTGTAGGCCTACTGTATTTTCAGTCTTTTCTTTTCAGGTTTTACCAGACATTTTCTTCTTTTCACTGTGGTCCTGGTCCGCATACAGTAGGGTATTTTACGTTTGTCTGGTATGTCCTGAACAGTAGTGTTACAGTATGCACACTACTGTGGCAGCGTGAAAACTGCATGTTTTGTGATCCATGTTGAAATATTGACTGACTGACATAATGATATGAAGAGAATAAATTGTATTTTCATCAGTCTGCAGCATTGGTCTTGTGTAGTGTTTGGCAAAAATGTTGTATATTTGCACTTTCTCTGTGTACTTCACTTACAGTTCTCTACTCACTGAGAAGTAGAATTGCTAAAAGTGTTTTAGGTTAGCAACAGTAGTGTGTAACTGGTTCAAACAAAATTAAGTCATATGAAACATGTGTTTCATATTGTAACAAAATAGGGTTTTAAAAAATTAGTGTATAATTTTGACAAGTGTGTTTCATTTTGCAAAGGATCTGAGGTGTCCTGCTAATTGAGTGTGTGGTTGTGCTAATTGTGTGTAGTCTTTTGAAAAACTGAGCCCTGTTTTCAAAATCGTGCTTAAGCAATCGAGAAAAACTGTAACACACTGGAGGCTGTAATAATGTCTTTGTGTTTGGTGTTTCATTTGTTTGATAAGTGACAAAGCAGTATGTCTGCCAGCCTGTCTGTCTGTCTGTCTGTCTGTCTGTCTCTGTCTGTCTGTATGCCTGCCTGCCTGTCTGTCTGTCTGTCTGTCTGTCTGTCTGTCTGTCTGTCTGTCTGTCTGTCTGTCTGTCTGTGTCTGTCTGTATACCTGCCTGCCTGTCTGTCTGTCTCTGTCTGTCTGTGTCTGTCTGTCTGTATACCTGCCTGCCTGTCTGTCTGTCTGTCTCTGTCTGTCTGTATGCTTGTCTGTCTCTGCTTGTCCGTCTGTCCTGATGGCACACAGCCCTGGCCTGTTCCCCTGGCAAGCGTCTGTTCCTTTCTGCTGTTCTCTTCTGTTCTATTCCTCTCTTCTGTTCCATTTTGTCCTCTTCTCTCTTTGGCTTTGAAGGAGTCAGACATGCTGTGTGCCAAAAATTAATTAGTCATGGTTGTGGGGGTGTAGCAGGAAGAACAGGAACCGGGGACTACTCAGCTGGGCTCTGGCTCGTGTCCCTCTTTGGTCTTGTTCTGTAAAACATTTGGATGATCGCTGTGTTTAAACAGCAATCAGAGTTAGCATGAATTAGTATTCCTGTAAAGGCTTTACTGACAGCAGGGCCAGTTTGAACAACTTCCCGCATCTTTGTGTCTGTGTCACCGGTATAATGAAAGCAGTCGTTTCAGAATACAAAATGGCCTGCCTCCTCTCATCTCCTCCGTTCACTCCATACTGTCAGAGACACTGATACTTCTGTGACTGAATCCATTCACTGTAATGGAGTCGGAGCAGAAAACACGGCTATTTGGTCATGCGGAATTATCCTATAAATGCTGACTGTAAAACGCTCCTCAGAATGTTGATGTGCCAACGCTCTTCTGTTACCTGGTTTCCAACCGCAATCAGACAGACAGACAGACAGACAGACAGACAGACAGACAGATAGATAGATAGATAGATAGATAGATAGATAGATAGATAGATAGATGACAACGCTCTGTTTGTGTTCTGTTACCTTGCTTAACCCCAAATTACTCCCAATTAGCAGGCTAGCACTGCATGGCAGCTATTGGTGTGTGAATGTGTGTATGAATGTGTGACTGAGAGGCCCTTGTAAAGCTTTGGATAAAATAGCTTTAAAAGTGCAGTCCATTACCATTACAAAACGGCACAGGCAGGGGCGTAGATTCACTTTTATTCCCATGGGTTTTTTTCGCCTCAAAGGGGGCCCTAGCCTGTCTGCCAATCAAAAATTATGTTTCTAATAATATATTCATTAAAAAAGCCTATTGAATGTATCTTAATTTGTACCAGCTGAAACATATAGCTGTGATATACTGGAGCTACAGTATATAAACGTATTTCTACATAAGAACGAGGACCGGGGATAACAAAAGACGTGTTCTTTATTATAAGAGACCAGACTAAACATGACACAGCACTTCCAGGCATCAACTGCAGTTACGTAGTCACCAGTAGGCCTAGTATGTGCCAGAACTCAACAACAAATAGTATAGCCATACTAATGTAAGACATATCACTAGGCTCAATAGGCTATACGGTATTTTCACTCAATTCGCTCAGAGGCAACATGTCATGGTAATCCAAATAGTAATCCAATGTAGGCTTCTAATGTTTAACACATGAAAGATGACAAAAAAAATATTTAAAAGTAGGCTATTCTTGGAATGTAGACTATCTGAACTGTGTTCTTCTTTTCTTCATCCTCGCAAATGTCTCAATTAGGCCTTGCTGAAGTCCACCCTCTCAGTCATTTCTCTCAATAAAAAGCATTGCTAGATTTGAGAGACGATTCTCACTCATTTAAGACCGCAGATATGTTTTAAATAGTTTAAGACGACTGAAAGTGCGCTCTGCCTGTGCACCGCTTATGGGAATAGTGAGATAGATCTGATATAAAGGTCCTCGACGTCACTGTGCGTGAAATTTTGTGTGGAGGTGTGTGTAGGCTATGTACAGTAGCCTATACGCCCTACAATCAGTGGTCAGGTAGGCTATATTGTATACAGTATATGGATGAATAGTGTTTGTAATTTTCAGACGGTAGCCTAGTCAATGTAGGCTATCTGCACCGATGACCTGCACATTAATGCTGTGGAACAACTTTCTGTTCACTCATTACAGTACTACAGTACTAGACTACAGGTACAGTAGACACAATGAGGTTGCAGCATTATCAGAATATTATGTAAAATATCGTCATTAACTTCAGCTGAATGCTTTCATCATAGTCACCTGCTATTCTGTGGAATTCCTCCATCATGGTCAGAGGTTGTGTCCAGAGCAAGGGACACTTTCCTTAGTTATGGCTCTACACACAGTAGCCTAGCTTTCCCAATGTGTAGTTAGCCTACTGCATCGCCAATGTTAGTAGGCTATATAAAAAAAACTCCTGTCAGAAACGCAGGGCAGCCCACATAATTTGCTCTGATGTAAGAGCACGGCCACAATGTGAATTGTGTAGTCTAATAATAGCGATTTCAGGCGGGAAAATGTTATTTAGTAGGCTAGATAGCCTACATACTGGAGTTTGCGGAAAAACGGTAACGTTATTAGATAATCCTCGGGGAATGATAGGACATCCCATCGCAGTCTTAAAATCCTCTCCCGGTGAAACATGCATGCATTTAAAACTTCACGAATTAATTTGCTTCCTCATCTGGTAGGGAGAGACGGGGAGACAGTCTGGTGGAACGGAAAACCCAGGCTTTCCCTTATTTGAGGCTTAGCGAACTCAGGATTTGCGCTGAACCCGCTTTCTGGAATACCCCCCTGCTTTCATGTACTACAATCGTTGAACTCAACCCGCTTGCCTTTTTTCCCCGCCACAATATATCCTCTAGGGGCCCGTGGGTTCGCAGAACGCACCCTATGCAAATTACGCTACTGGGCACAGGTGCTCATCCAGGCCCTTGTCATCTCCCGCCGGGACTACTGCAACTCGCACCTTGCTGGGGCCCCAGTGTCATTAAACCTCTGGAGCTTGTCCAGAAAGCTGCTACTCACCTGGTGTTGAACCACCCCACGTTCTCCCACACAACTTCCCTTCTCCGTTCCCTACACTGGCGCAGCTCGCATCCAGTTTAAAACTCTAGTACTAGCTTACAGGGCAATGAAAAAAACAGCCCCCTCCTAACCGCTATGCTCTGCTACCACACTACTCTCTGCTACAACAATCCTCCATCTTAAGCACCTATTGTATTTTTAGTTTGCTATTCTTGCACTTTGCCTTCAGCACTAGATTATGTTCTTAGTCACTTGTTTTAGAAAGGAGATGCACTTATGAGTTCTGGCAAGTAGTAGTATATTGGCTTTTCCTACGTTAAATTCAATTATTGTCAGTCGCTTTGGATAGAACCGTCAGCTAAATGACTGTAATGTACAGTAATGATGAGGTATATGTGTGCTCGTGTGTCTGACGCGGGTTATGGAACTGTCCCGAATGAGCGTGACAATTTTTTGCTATAGACTCCAATGGCAGAGGAAGAATAAAGTAATAAGAAAAGGTGTAATCACTACGGTGGCCTACGAGCTTCAGTGCTCGGCCCCCAATTACATCCGACGTGCTCTCTGCCCTGCAGACAGCTGTCAGCGGACAACAGCACCTGGCACCTGCTGCATGCTAATGTGTAGCAGTTTCCACGGCATTTCCACCGAAAGGTTACTCCGCCAAACCGTTTTACCGCGCTTCATGGTGCAGGAAGCCGCGCTCGCAGGCAGCGGGGGATTGTGGGAGCTCGGGGATCAGCAGGTCTGGGGCAGGAGGCTTTGCAGCCTGTCAGGGTCTGTTAGCGTAACTTGCTTTGTTGAACTTGGGGCCAGGGACGTCGGCGGAAACTTTGGGCCCCACTTTTTTCTTTTTTTAATCCATTGGGCCGCTTGCGCTTATAATAGACCTTTGCTTTCTGGCAAGTACCCCCCCCCCCCCCCCCCGCAGTTACTGTTGCTATGCCCCACAAGCTTTGGAGCAAGTTAATCAAATGTCCACTGAACAGAACATGATGATTCTCTCAAGAATTCCTGACAATATTGCTGTACCGTATGTTATTTGCCAAATGCCACTACTTTGTCTAAGAGAGTTCTACAGAAAGGCCTGAACTATTTTACACAAGGATATATCCATGAGATTTGGATTTGGGATGGAGCAGACAACATACAGGTACGAGTTGATGCTAGGTGTTGGCGATCTATGCGGAAGGCATAGACGCCTCACAAACTCCAGACTGAAATTCATCAGGACAAAAGTTAGTGGATTCCATTCTTAGAAACTAAGCCTGTGAGAATGGTCTGTTAACTACTAGCTACGGGCTAATTAGCTACTGTACATCAAGCACCTAATGTTACTAGCTTTGTAGCTTTTTGTGTCGGCGCAGCTGTAAACTGATAGAGGGTGGAGAATAATAACCAATAAAGTTGCTTGATTTCTTAAGATCACGCCTCTGATGTCCCACAAACAAACCTTGTCCCACATTGTGTTCATAGATTAGACATTAGGTTGAAGAAGGTTCTTAAAACATACAGAAAACCGGCCTGCAGGCTGCTGTTATAAGAAAACAAGCTGTATGATACTCCACACCTCCCTCTACATATCAGTTTAAGCTAGTAACATTAGGTGCTTGATGTACAGTAGCTAATTAGCCCGTAGCTAGTCAAGCTAGTCTAATCACCCCCCCTCCCTGCCAGGGGCAGCGCTTTCATCACCACTTTGGTCGGCGTTTTGGCGGTTGGCCCCTCTCGGTGCCTTGCCTGACCCATACAGAGCACACACATACTGTCTACTGGAGCTCCACTCACATCCTCTAACGCCACCCAACTGAACCCAACTGTTTCCAGCATAATTGAAATGAATAATTGAAATGAACTATGCTGTGTGCCAGAGAACAAGAACATAATTTATGATATGATGATGATTGGAAAAGAAAATATTCAACCTTTTTTTTTTTACCACTTGCCTGATGGAGGCAAGCGAGTTGCTACGGTAGAGCAGCCCCTGGGGCAGTCGGGCATGCCTTGTTGAGCCCTGAATAATACTGTCTGTTTTCATGCACTTGTTAATTGTACTGTTTTACCAAGTTAGTCATTTCCCTTGAGAAGGTCATCTAAAAAGCGTTTTTCAGTTTCAATCTGTTGCTATTAATCTGTTGAACTGACGATGAATCAATTTCTATGAGGCCAGAGAGAGTAATGCTAACGATGACCAAACAAATAAAGCAACATCTGCCTGTGTTTATCCTCTTGTGTGTAAATGTCTTCCCGGAACTGCTCTGACCAGCCAACGTACAAGCAGAACCATTTCCTCAAGGTATTTAAACAGCCGCTACATACAGATATTGAATTTCAAAGTCCTGAGTCTCTGTTGCATCTTGAAACTGATGTCTGAATCTCCTTCCACTAAGAAATATAGGGGACATCTTGGGTTTTCCTATGATCACTTTGAGGAAGACACCTATTCCTATGCCTATTAACGTGTATTTGTGTGTGTGTGTGTGTGTGTGTGTGTGTGTGTGTGTGTGTGTGTGTGTGTGTGTGTGTGCGTGTTTGTGTTTGTGCATGTGTGTTTGTGCATGCTTGTGCGTGTGTGTGTGTGTGTTTGTGCATGCTTGTGTGTGTGTGTGTGTGTGTGTGTGTGTGTGTGTGTGTGTGTCTTACGTGCTAACCCAGGGCCCCGGGGAGGAGGAGCACAACCTGAGTCAGAGTATGTCGCTACTAGAGAGTCAACACCACCACCTGCTGCACTGTCTGGAGAAAACCACCGTGAGTAGAACCAGCAGGCCTGCGCCACACACCTCCACCACCCCACACACCTCCACCACCCCACACCTCCACCACCTCCATCACCCAACACCTCCACCACCCCACACACCACCACCCCACACACCTCCACCACCCCACACACCTCCACCACCCCACACCTCCACCACCTCCATCACCCAACACCTCCACCACCCCACACACCACCACCCCACACACCTCCACCACCCCACACACCTCCACCACCCCACACCTCCACCACCTCCATCACCCCATACCTCCACCACCCCACACACCACCACCCCACACACCTCCACCACCCCACACCTCCACCACCTCCATCACCCCATACCTCCACCACCCCACACACCACCACCCCACACACCTCCACCACCCCACACCTCCACCACCTCCATCACCCAACACCTCCACCACCCCACACACCACCACCCCACACACCTCCACCACCCCACACCTCCACCACCTCCATCACCCCATACCTCCACCACCCCACACACCACCACCCCACACACCTCCACCACCCCACACCTCCACCACCTCCATCACCCCATACCTCCACCACCCCACACACCACCACCCCACACACCTCCACCACCCCACACCTCCACCACCCCACACACTGCCACCCCACACACCTCCACCACCCCACACACCTCCACCACCTCCATCACCCCACACCTCCAACACCCCACACACCTCCACCACCCCACACCTCCACCACCCCACACACCTTCACCTCCACACACCTCCACCACCCCACACCTCCAACACCCCACACACCTCCACCATCCCACACACCTCCACCACCCCACACCTCCACCACCTCCATCACCCCACACCTCCACCACCCCACACCTCCATCACCCCACACCTCCATCACCCCACACCTCCACCACCCCACACACCTCCACCACCCCACACCTCCATCACCCCACATCACCCCACACTCCTATCACTCCACACATCCTCCATCACCCCACACCTCCACCACCCCACACCTCCACCACCCCACACCTCCACCACCCCACACCTCCATCAACCCACACCTCCACCACCCCACACCTCCATCCCCCCACACCTCCATCACCCCGCAGGCCTGCGCCACACACCTCCACTACTCGCCATGTGAATGCACATCAGCTGGGTTTGATTTAACCCTGAGTTTGCACTTTTGGGACTGTTTAATTGGCTGAGATACATCGAGACAGATGTTGATCAAACAACATGTAGGCTCTATTGATAGTTACAGTTCTATCTATCTACATGTATCTATCTATCTAGTCCATCTATCTACATGTATCCATCCATCCATCCATCTAATGGGTGAGTCAGTAGATGCCGTGTGACCCAGTCGCCCTCCTCCCCCAGGCCCACGAGTTTGTGGACGAGCAGGCGTACGAGCAGAACTGCCTGGAGGGAGCACTGCAGAACTACCCCGCCTCCTCCTCGCGCAGCCCCTCCCTCTCCAGCCTGGGCGGCTCCCTGGGCACCTGCTGCATCCGCCGCGGGGGCAAGAGGAGCGTCCGCCTGCCCTCGTCCAGCCCCCCTGGACCCCCCGCCTCCCGCACGCCCCTCCGGGAGCTCAGCGCCGCCCACTTTCAGCAGTGCGGGGACCGGGCGCCGCCCCCGCCGCACACCGCCAGGTCAGACCAACGGCTAACAGCGCAGGAGGCGTTCCTGCCGGGCAGGCGTGCAGTGCTCACGGTGGCCATTAGAGGGCTACCGTATCTGTAGGGCGTGCAGTTCTCATGGTGGCCACTAGAGGGCTACTGTATCTGTAGGGCGTGCAGTTCTCACGGTGGCCACTAGAGGGCTATCGTATCTGTAGAGCGTGCAGTTCTCATGGTGGCCACTAGAGGGCTACCGTATCTGTAGGGCGTGCAGTTCTGATGGTGGCCACTAGAGGGCTACTGCGTCTGTAGGGTCACATCGACGTGTAACAGCTCAGTTGTGGGAGGCTGTAGTTGATCGTGCTCTCTGCTGATATCAAATGACTTCACAGTCCACTGTAAAAATACACAAATAAAAGATGCTGGCAGTAAAACTGTGCATGTGCTGTACAATATATGTACTGTGACTGTGTATGCTCTCTCTTTTTTCTCTTTCTCTCTCTTTCTCTCCCTCCCGCCCTCTGACTCAGTCGCTCCAACCTCAACGTGAACCCCGACGAGGTGGGCGGGATCAACTGCAAGGGCGGCCAGATCACCACGGCGATCATCAGCATCCCCGCGCCGGCCCCCGACGGCGACCGGCTCCACGGACCCCCGCACCCGCAGCGGAGACCGCCCCACCACGCCCCCACCGGTGCCCCCCACCCACCCAGCACCCAGGCCTGCAACATCGTCAAGGTCTCCGCTCTGTGACCGTCCGACTGACTGACCTGCCGACCGGACGGCCGGGTGAGCGTCCGGTTGCCTGGCTGACCCCTGTGAGTGACGGAGAAGAGGAGGTGAAAGAACCCACACTGCCCAGATGGACCCTTGTTTTTAGGACGGGAGCCGGATAGAACGTTCCTGTTGTCTACCAGGTTCCCTACTGCCTGTAAGGAAGCAGACAGGCAGCAAGGATGTACCGCTCACCCGACGGCACCATCCATCCAACACGGATTCCCTACAGGCCAGTGGCAGTGCATTGTGGGAGCGTCATTGTGCACTTTGGGATCTAGACGTGCTTTACTGTGTTCTCGCTGTGATCTTTTCACGGTTGCTGAGCGACGTGCGTGGAATGGATGTTTCGTAGTGCTGAAAGGTGTTGAAGTGGACAAACTGTTAACGGGCAATGTTGACTCGACCTTGCTTGTTCTTGTTTGTGTTTCACGTGTGTATTTTCACATGGATTGATACGTTTTTTGGAATTCTTGCCTCCTCCATCTGTGAATGTCCGCCTGTGTTTGTGTGTGTGTGTGTGTGTGTGTGTGTGTGTGTGTGTGTGTGTGTGTGTGTGTGCGTGTGTGCATGTGCGTGCGCACGTGTGTGTGTGCTACTGTGTGAGAGTATTGATAACCTTCCATGAGACATAACTTTGTATATTTTTTAAACAAAAACATGTTATCTCCAAAGGCTCTCTATACCCTTGCTGTTGATCTACCCAACCCCATCACACAGTCCCTCTCTCAATCGCCCCCACCTCTCTCTCCATCTCTCTCTCCTTCTTTCTCTTTCTTTCTCTCTCTCTTTCTCACTCTCTCCTTTCCTCTCTTCCTCTCAACCCACTCTCCCCCCTCTCTCTCTCCTATCGCTAAATCAAGGTTCATAGCTTGTGACTACTTGCCAACACATGCTAAAGTAAAACTACTAAACAAGTGTTTGTCTTTTTTAATCTAAATTATAATTTTCATCTGTAGGTTTTTGAATAACAACGAACCATTTGAAATCACATTTGCAGTATGAATATGTTTTGTGTTGACTTGTAACTTGTGTTCTGTGTGTGCTCAACCAGGTTTTAAGGTCATCCTTGAGAAGTTGTTATGAGGTCAGATGTAACTGTAGATGTTAGACAGGGCTGAGTTTCCCAGAGGCATCGTAGCGCTATGTTCAACGTAGCGCTACGATGAACGCCGTAGCTTACGATGAACGTAGCGCTACGATGCCTCTGGGAAACTCAGCCCTGATCTGTCACAGACCATAACATAGGATATGACCTATGACCTATTAGCCAATAGGTCAGTATCAACAGGATATCACAGCACAAACCCCACTGTACTTGTTTGCCTTGTAAAGATTCTTTCTCAAAGTTAAGATTTCCTAAACCATTTAAAGACTGCTACGGCACATGTTCTGAACACACCTGGAATTTAAAAAAAACCTTTTTTTTTTTCTTTTTTTTTTAACAACACAACAACAGATTTAATACCTGTAACTACTGTATTGGAGATGTCTATGATTTATCTCCCACATTCACTTTTGGGGAGTGTTTTCCTGGTTTCATTGAACTAGGCGACTTCAATCTACTGTGTATCCCAAGTATTTGGAAGCACTGTATTTGCACAATGTATTTGACTCAGGTCTGGTTCACAATCTGGTTCATAGTGTTTCTAACAATGGGATCAAAGTATCACTTATATATTGTACATGCTACTAGTAGTAGTGCTACTGTAGTCTGATACAATAGCCCTCCAGTGCTCCTGTATTTCCCTGAACAAGACTGACTCCATGCTCAGTCAGGTGATGAGGGAACCCAGAGCTGGCATCTCTAAAGTGGGCTACAATGTTGCTTCATGCGCTGCAGTGTTGTAAGATGGGACACCTATTTTTACAGTACAGGTCTGTATCTCATTCAGGATGGTTTCAAGTTAACGGTTTGTCAAGAAGACTTGTGTGTTGTTGCTGTTGTTGTTGTTGTTTGTTAACGATCGTTCGCCTCTTGTGAGTTTTTTCAAATCTAGCTTTACTGTCAAGCTGCGTGTATTCTGTTAAATGTTGTTGTTTAACTTTTGGCAAGTGTCTGGTGTCTTTAACATGAAGTGTCAGATAAAGATTACAAATCTGCCACCACAACATCCGATGAGTTGTTTTTCCCCAGTGACTGATATAGACAACCATGCTGGTTCTCACACTCAAGAGACTGAGACACACACAGGACAGCTTCATTTCCCCCAGGTACAGCTTGCTGTCTTTAAAGTGAAGCAACACAGAGATAATAGAGAATAGACATGGTAAGTGGATGTTACCTCAAGTTCCAGCACAGTGGCAGGTGTTAGCTAAGCATCCTGCCTCATTAACAGAACCTGGTACCCCCCCCCCACACACACACACACACACTGTTCATCCGTGTTTGTATGTGTGCAATTGAGAGTACAGTACATGGCAAATATTAGGCTTTATTTTTTGCAGTGATATGTAGTAGTGCTGTTGCATGCTTCAAACTGTAGGTGGCAGTGTGGCTACATTTGACGTTTCAAGATTCAAGAGCCATTGTATTTGTCACGTAGAGTAGGTGTACAGTCACAGTGAAATGTTTCTGATTATGCTCAACACAGATAAACTTCAACACTTAATTTACAAATGTACACATTACAAAGTACACATATAACTACCATTTCTATACAGTATAAAGATAAAGGTATGATAGAAAATTATTAGTTATTAGTTAGGAACCATCACAGGGGTATTTCATTTATAGGCCCATTGCATTTAACATAGAAGATGCTGCTTAAACAAACACACACATGCACACACACACACACACACACACACAAAGTTATAAGTCTTTCCTCCTGCTGCCATGTAATATATTCATAATCATCAAGCAATACTTTGCAACTCGAACAACATTGAGTAATACTCTACACAATACAATGTGTGTATTCATCCATACTCTGCTGACTGAGTGTTCATAATCTGTGAATAATCTATTCACACTGTTCCCTGTGACTTCCTGATTACTCATTGGCTGATTGGACATGCAGGGTGCAATATCCTGCAGTCTGTAAGGAGGCTGTCGCCCACGGCAACGGCTGTACTTTTCTGTCTGGACGGCTTTGAATGAGTGTCCAAACTACAACACTGTCGGCCCTGTTTCAAACTACAACACTGTAGGCCCTGTTTCAAACTACAACACTGAGGCCTGTTTCAAACTACAACACTGTAGGCCCTGTTTCAAACTGGAACTACAACACTGTAGACCCTGTTTCAAACTACAACACTGTAGGCCCTGTTTCAAACTAGAACTACAACACTGTAGGCCCTGTTTCAAACTAGAACTACAACACTGTAGGCCCTGTTTCAAACTACAACACTGTAGGCCCTGTTTCAAACTAGAACTACAACACTGTAGGCCCTGTTTCAAACTACAACACTGTGGGCCCCGTTTCAAACTACAACACTGTAGGCCCTGTTTCAAACTACAACACTGTAGGCACTGTTTCAAACTACAACACTGTAGGCACTGTTTCAAACTTGAACTACAACACTGTAGGCCCTGTTTCAAACTAGAACTACAACACTGCAGGCCCTGTTTCAAACTTGAACTACACCACTGTAGGCCCCTGTTTCAAACTTGAACTACAACACTGTAGACCCTGTTTCAAACTTGAACTACAGCACTGTAGACCCTGCTTCAAACTTGAACTACAACACTGTAGACCCTGTTTCAAACTTGAACTACACCACTGTAGGCCCTGTTTCAAACTTGAACTACAACACTGTAGGCCCTGTTTCAAACTTGAACTACACCACTGTAGGCCCTGTTTCAAACTAGAACTACACCACTGTAGGCCCTGTTTCAAACTACAACACTGAGGCCTGTTTCAAACTTGAACTACAACACTGTAGGCCCTGTTTCAAACTACAACACTGTAGGTCCTGTATCATAATAGGACTACAACACTGTAGGCCCCTTTTCAAACTAGAAACTACAACACTGTAGGCCCTGTTTCAAACTTGAACTACAACACTGTAGGCCCTGTTTCAAACTACAACACTGTAGGCCCTGTTTCAAACTACAACACTGAGGCCTGTTTCAAACTAGAACTACAACACTGTAGACCCTCTTTCAAACTACAACACTGTAGGCCCTGTATCAAACTAAAGCACTGTAGGCCTTTTTTCAAACTACAACACTGTAGGCCCTGTTTAAAACTTGAACTACAACACTGTAGGCCCTGTTTCAAACTAGAAGTACAACACCGTAGGCCCTGTTTCAAACTAAAAGTACAACACTGTAGGCCCTGTTTCAAACTACAACACTGTCGGCCTTGTTTCAAACTACAACCCTGTAGGCCCTGTTTCAAACTACAACACTGTCGGCCCTGTTTCAAACTACAACACTGTCGGCCCTGTTTCAAACTACAACACTGTTGGCCCTGTTTCAAACTACACCACTGTAGGCCCTGTTTCAAACTACACCCCTGTAGGCCCTGTTTCAAACTAGAATTACAACACTGTAGGCCCTGTTTCAAACTACAACACTGTATGCCATGTTTAAAACTAGAACTACAACACTGTAGGCCCTGTTTCAAACTTGAACTACAACACTGTAGGCCCTGTTTCAAACTAGAACTACAACACTGTAGGCCCTGTTTCAAACTACAACACTGTAGGCCCTGTTTCAAACTAGAACTACAACACTGTAGGTCCTGTTTCAAATTTGAACTACAACACTGTAGGACCTGTTTCAAACTTGAACTGCAACACTGTAGGCCCTGTTTCAAACTAGAACTACAACACTGTTTCAAACTACAACACAGTAGGCACTGTTTCAAACTACAACACTGTAGGCCCTGTTTCAAACTACAACACTGAGGCCTGTTTCAAACTAGAAGTACACCACTGTAGGCCCTGTTTCAAACTAGAATTACAACACTGTAGGCCCTGTTTCAAACTACAACACTGTAGACCATGTTTCAAACTAGAACTACAACACTGTAGGCCTTGTTTCAAACTTGAACTACAACACTGTAGGCCCTGTTTCAAACTAGAATTACAACACTGTAGGCCCTGTTTCAAACTAGAATTACAACACTGTAGGCCCTGTTTCAAACTACAACACTGTAGACCATGTTTCAAACTAGAACTACAACACTGTAGGCCTTGTTTCAAACTTGAACTACAACACTGTAGGCCCTGTTTCAAACTAGAACTACAACACTGTAGGCCCTGTTTCAAACTAGAACTACAACACTGTAGGCCCTGTTTCAAACTACAACACTGAAGCCTGTTTCAAACTAGAACTACAACACTGCAGGCCCTGTTTCAAACTTGAACTACAACACTGCAGGCCCTGTTTCAAACTACAACACTGTAGGCCCTGTTTCAAACTAGAACTACAACACTGTAGGCCCTGTTTCAACCTACAACACTGTAGACCCTGTTTCAAACTTGAACTACAACACTGAGGCCTGTTTCAAACTACAACACTGTAGGCGCTGTATCATAATAGGACTACAACAATGTAGGCCTGTTTCAAACTAGAACTACAACACTGTAGACCCTGTTACAAACTAGAACTACAACACTGTAGGCCCTGTTTCAAACTAGAACTACAACACTGTAGGTCCTGTTTCAAACTAGAACTACAACACTGTAGGTCCTGTTTTAACTTGAACTACAAAACTATAGGCCCTGTTTCAAACTAGAACTACAACACTGTCAGCCCTGTTTCAAACTAGAACTACAACACTGTAGGCCCTGTTTCAAACTACAACACTGAAGCCTGTTTCAAACTAGAACTACAACACTGCAGGCCCTGTTTCAAACTTGAACTACAACACTGTAGACCCTGTTTCAAACTAGAACTACAACACTGTAGGCCCTGTTTCAAACTACAACACTGTAGGTCCTGTATCATAATAGGACTACAACACTGTAGGCCCCTTTTCAAACTAGAAACTACAACACTGTAGGCCCTGTTTCAAACTTGAACTACAACACTGTAGGCCCTGTTTCAAACTACAACACTGTAGGCCCTGTTTCAAACTACAACACTGTAGGCCCTGTTTCAAACTACAACACTGAGGACTGTTTCAAACTAGAACTACAACACTGTAGACCCTCTTTCAAACTACAACACTGTAGGACCTGTTTCAAACTACAACACTGTAGGCCTTTTTTCAAACTACAACACTTTAGGCCCTGTTTAAAACTTGAACTACAACACTGTAGGCCCTGTTTCAAACTAGAAGTACAACACCGTAGGCCCTGTTTCAAACTAGAAGTACAACACTGTAGGCCCTGTTTCAAACTACAACACTGTCGGCCTTGTTTCAAACTACAACCCTGTAGACCCTGTTTCAAACTACAACACTGTCGGCCCTGTTTCAAACTACAACACTGTCGGCCCTGTTTCAAACTACAACACAGTAGGCCCTGTTTCAAACTTGAACTGCAACACTGTAGGCCCTGTTTCAAACTAGAACTACAACACTGTTTCAAACTACAACACAGTAGGCCGTTTCAAACTACAACACTGTAGGCCCTGTTTCGAATTTGAACTACAACACTGTAGGACCTGTTTCAAACTTGAACTGCAACACTGTAGGCCCTGTTTCAAACTAGAACTACAACACTGTTTCAAACTACAACACAGTAGGCCCTGTTTCAAACTACAACACTGTAGGCCCTGTTTCAAACTACAACACTGAGGCCTGTTTCAAACTAGAAGTACACCACTGTAGGCCCTGTTTCAAACTAGAATTACAACACTGTAGGCCCTGTTTCAAACTACAACACTGTAGACCATGTTTCAAACTAGAACTACAACACTGTAGGCCTTGTTTCAAACTAGATGTACACCACTGTAGGCCCTGTTTCAAACTAGAATTACAACACTGTAGGCCCTGTTTCAAACTACAACACTGTAGACCATGTTTCAAACTAGAACTACAACACTGTAGGCCTTGTTTCAAACTTGAACTACAACACTGTAGGCCCTGTTTCAAACTAGAATTACAACACTGTAGGCCCTGTTTCAAACTAGAATTACAACACTGTAGGCCCTGTTTCAAACTACAACACTGTAGACCATGTTTCAAACTAGAACTACAACACTGTAGGCCTTGTTTCAAACTTGAACTACAACACTGTAGGCCCTGTTTCAAACTAGAACTACAACACTGTAGGCCCTGTTTCAAACTAGAACTACAACACTGTAGGCCCTGTTTCAAACTACAACACTGAAGCCTGTTTCAAACTAGAACTACAACACTGCAGGCCCTGTTTCAAACTTGAACTACAACACTGCAGGCCCTGTTTCAAACTACAACACTGTAGGCCCTGTTTCAAACTAGAACTACAACACTGTAGGCCCTGTTTCAACCTACAACACTGTAGACCCTATTTCAAACTTGAACTACAACACTGAGGCCTGTTTCAAACTACAACACTGTAGGCGCTGTATCATAATAGGACTACAACAATGTAGGCCTGTTTCAAACTAGAACTACAACACTGTAGACCCTGTTACAAACTAGAACTAAAACACTGTAGACCCTGTTTCAAACTAGAACTACAACACTGTAGGCCCTGTTTCAAACTACAACACTGAAGCCTGTTTCAAACTAGAACTACAACACTGCAGGCCCTGTTTCAAACTTGAACTACAACACTGTAGACCCTGTTTCAAACTAGAACTACAACACTGTAGGCCCTGTTTCAAACTACAACACTGTAGGTCCTGTATCATAATAGGACTACAACACTGTAGGCCCCTTTTCAAACTAGAAACTACAACACTGTAGGCCCTGTTTCAAACTTGAACTACAACACTGTAGGCCCTGTTTCAAACTACAACACTGTAGGCCCTGTTTCAAACTACAACACTGAGGACTGTTTCAAACTAGAACTACAACACTGTAGACCCTCTTTCAAACTACAACACTGTAGGCCCTGTTTCAAACTACAACACTGTAGGCCTTTTTTCAAACTACAACACTGTAGGCCCTGTTTAAAACTTGAACTACAACACTGTAGGCCCTGTTTCAAACTAGAAGTACAACACCGTAGGCCCTGTTTCAAACTAGAAGTACAACACTGTAGGCCCTGTTTCAAACTACAACACGTCGGCCTTGTTTCAAACTACAACCCTGTAGACCCTGTTTCAAACTACAACACTGTCGGCCCTGTTTCAAACTACAACACTGTCGGCCCTGTTTCAAACTACAACACTGTAGGCCCTGTTTCAAACTTGAACTGCAACACTGTAGGCCCTGTTTCAAACTAGAACTACAACACTGTTTCAAACTACAACACAGTAGGCCCTGTTTCAAACTACAACACTGTAGGCCCTGTTTCAAACTACAACACTGAGGCCTGTTTCAAACTAGAAGTACACCACTGTAGGCCCTGTTTCAAACTAGAATTACAACACTGTAGGCCCTGTTTCAAACTACAACACTGTAGACCATGTTTCAAACTAGAACTACAACACTGTAGGCCTTGTTTCAAACTAGAAGTACACCACTGTAGGCCCTGTTTCAAACTAGAATTACAACACTGTAGGCCCTGTTTCAAACTACAACACTGTAGACCATGTTTCAAACTAGAACTACAACACTGTAGGCCTTGTTTCAAACTTGAACTACAACACTGTAGGCCCTGTTTCAAGCTACAACACTGAAGCCTGTTTCAAACTAGAACTACAACACTGCAGGCCCTGTTTCAAACTTGAACTACAACACTGCAGGCCCTGTTTCAAACTACAACACTGTAGGCCCTGTTTCAAACTAGAACTACAACACTGTAGTCCCTGTTTCAAACTACAACACTGAAGCCTGTTTCAAACTAGAACTACAACACTGCAGGCCCTGTTTCAAACTTGAACTACAACACTGCAGGCCCTGTTTCAAACTACAACACTGTAGGCCCTGTTTCAAACTAACTACAACACTGTAGAACCTGTTTCAAACTAGAACTACAACACTGTAGGCCCTGTTTCAACCTACAACACTGTAGACCCTGTTTCAAACTTTAACTACAACACTGAGGCCTGTTTCAAACTACAACACTGTAGGCGCTGTATCATAATAGGACTACAACAATGTAGGCCTGTTTCAAACTAGAACTACAACACTGTAGACCCTGTTACAAACTAGAACTACAACACTGTAGGCCCTGTTTCAAACTAGAACTACAACACTGTAGGTCCTGTTTCAAACTAGAACTACAACACTGTAGGTCCTGTTTTAACTTGAACTACAACACTATAGACCCTGTTTCAAACTAGAACTACAACACTGTCAGCCCTGTTTCAAACTAGAACTACAACACTGTAGGCCCTGTTTCAAACTACAACACTGAAGCCTGTTTCAAACTAGAACTACAACACTGCAGGCCCTGTTTCAAACTTGAACTACAACACTGTAGGCCCTGTTTCAAACTACAACACTGTAGGTCCTGTATCATAATAGGACGACAACACTGTAGGCCCCTTTTCAAACTAGAAACTACAACACTGTAGGCCCTGTTTCAAACTTGAACTACAACACTGTAGGCCCTGTTTCAAACTACAACACTGTAGGCCCTGTTTCAAACTACAACACTGTAGGCCCTGTTTCAAACTACAACACTGAGGCCTGTTTCAAACTAGAACTACAACACTGTAGACCCTGTTTAAAACTTGAACTACAACACTGTAGGCCCTGTTTCAAACTAGAAGTACAACACCGTAGGCCCTGTTTCACACTAGAAGTACAACACTGTAGGCCCTGTTTCAAACTACAACACTGTCGGTCTTGTTTCAAACTACAACCCTGTAGGCCCTGTTTCAAACTACAACACTGTCGGCCCTGTTTCAAACTACAACACTGTCGGCCCTGTTTCAAACTACAACACTGTAGGCCCTGTTTCAAACTACACCACTGTAGGCCCTGTTTCAAACTACACCCCTGTAGGCCCTGTTTCAAACTAGAATTACAACACTGTAGGCCCTGTTTCAAACTACAACTCTGTAGGACCTGTTTCAAACTTGAACTGCAACACTGTAGGCCCTGTTTCAAACTAGAACTACAACACTGTAGGCCCTGTTTCAAACTTGAACTACAACACTGTAGGCCCTGTTTCAAACTAGAACTACAACACTGTAGGCCCTGTTTCAAACTAGAACTACAACACTGTAGGCCCTGTTTCAAACTTGAACTACAACACTGTAGGCCCTGTTTCAAACTAGAACTACAACACTGTAGGCCCTGTTTCAAACTTGAACTACAACACTGTATGCCATTTTTCAAACTAGAACTACAACACTGTAGGTCCTGTTTCAAATTTGAACTACAACACTGTAGGACCTGTTTCAAACTTGAACTGCAACACTGTAGGCCCTGTTTCAAACTAGAACTACAACACTGTAGACCCTGTTACAAACTAGAACTAAAACACTGTAGACCCTGTTTCAAACTAGAACTACAACACTGTAGGCCCTGTTTCAAACTACAACACTGAAGCCTGTTTCAAACTAGAACTACAACACTGCAGGCCCTGTTTCAAACTTGAACTACAACACTGTAGACCCTGTTACAAACTAGAACTAAAACACTGTAGACCCTGTTTCAAACTAGAACTACAACACTGTAGACCCTGTTACAAACTAGAACTAAAACACTGTAGACCCTGTTTCAAACTAGAACTACAACACTGTAGACCCTGTTACAAACTAGAACTAAAACACTGTAGACCCTGTTTCAAACTAGAACTACAACACTGTAGGCCCTGTTTCAAACTACAACACTGAAGCCTGTTTCAAACTAGAACTACAACACTGCAGGCCCTGTTTCAAACTTGAACTACAACACTGTAGACCCTGTTTCAAACTAGAACTACAACACTGTAGGCCCTGTTTCAAACTACAACACTGTAGGTCCTGTATCATAATAGGACTACAACACTGTAGGCCCCTTTTCAAACTAGAAACTACAACACTGTAGGCCCTGTTTCAAACTTGAACTACAACACTGTAGGCCCTGTTTCAAACTACAACACTGTAGGCCCTGTTTCAAACTACAACACTGAGGACTGTTTCAAACTAGAACTACAACACTGTAGACCCTCTTTCAAACTACAACACTGTAGGCCCTGTTTCAAACTACAACACTGTAGGCCTTTTTTCAAACTACAACACTGTAGGCCCTGTTTAAAACTTGAACTACAACACTGTAGGCCCTGTTTCAAACTAGAAGTACAACACCGTAGGCCCTGTTTCAAACTAGAAGTACAACACTGTAGGCCCTGTTTCAAACTACAACACGTCGGCCTTGTTTCAAACTACAACCCTGTAGACCCTGTTTCAAACTACAACACTGTCGGCCCTGTTTCAAACTACAACACTGTCGGCCCTGTTTCAAACTACAACACTGTAGGCCCTGTTTCAAACTTGAACTGCAACACTGTAGGCCCTGTTTCAAACTAGAACTACAACACTGTTTCAAACTACAACACAGTAGGCCCTGTTTCAAACTACAACACTGTAGGCCCTGTTTCAAACTACAACACTGAGGCCTGTTTCAAACTAGAAGTACACCACTGTAGGCCCTGTTTCAAACTAGAATTACAACACTGTAGGCCCTGTTTCAAACTACAACACTGTAGACCATGTTTCAAACTAGAACTACAACACTGTAGGCCTTGTTTCAAACTAGAAGTACACCACTGTAGGCCCTGTTTCAAACTAGAATTACAACACTGTAGGCCCTGTTTCAAACTACAACACTGTAGACCATGTTTCAAACTAGAACTACAACACTGTAGGCCTTGTTTCAAACTTGAACTACAACACTGTAGGCCCTGTTTCAAGCTACAACACTGAAGCCTGTTTCAAACTAGAACTACAACACTGCAGGCCCTGTTTCAAACTTGAACTACAACACTGCAGGCCCTGTTTCAAACTACAACACTGTAGGCCCTGTTTCAAACTAGAACTACAACACTGTAGTCCCTGTTTCAAACTACAACACTGAAGCCTGTTTCAAACTAGAACTACAACACTGCAGGCCCTGTTTCAAACTTGAACTACAACACTGCAGGCCCTGTTTCAAACTACAACACTGTAGGCCCTGTTTCAAACTAACTACAACACTGTAGAACCTGTTTCAAACTAGAACTACAACACTGTAGGCCCTGTTTCAACCTACAACACTGTAGACCCTGTTTCAAACTTTAACTACAACACTGAGGCCTGTTTCAAACTACAACACTGTAGGCGCTGTATCATAATAGGACTACAACAATGTAGGCCTGTTTCAAACTAGAACTACAACACTGTAGACCCTGTTACAAACTAGAACTACAACACTGTAGGCCCTGTTTCAAACTAGAACTACAACACTGTAGGTCCTGTTTCAAACTAGAACTACAACACTGTAGGTCCTGTTTTAACTTGAACTACAACACTATAGACCCTGTTTCAAACTAGAACTACAACACTGTCAGCCCTGTTTCAAACTAGAACTACAACACTGTAGGCCCTGTTTCAAACTACAACACTGAAGCCTGTTTCAAACTAGAACTACAACACTGCAGGCCCTGTTTCAAACTTGAACTACAACACTGTAGGCCCTGTTTCAAACTACAACACTGTAGGTCCTGTATCATAATAGGACGACAACACTGTAGGCCCCTTTTCAAACTAGAAACTACAACACTGTAGGCCCTGTTTCAAACTTGAACTACAACACTGTAGGCCCTGTTTCAAACTACAACACTGTAGGCCCTGTTTCAAACTACAACACTGTAGGCCCTGTTTCAAACTACAACACTGAGGCCTGTTTCAAACTAGAACTACAACACTGTAGACCCTGTTTAAAACTTGAACTACAACACTGTAGGCCCTGTTTCAAACTAGAAGTACAACACCGTAGGCCCTGTTTCACACTAGAAGTACAACACTGTAGGCCCTGTTTCAAACTACAACACTGTCGGTCTTGTTTCAAACTACAACCCTGTAGGCCCTGTTTCAAACTACAACACTGTCGGCCCTGTTTCAAACTACAACACTGTCGGCCCTGTTTCAAACTACAACACTGTAGGCCCTGTTTCAAACTACACCACTGTAGGCCCTGTTTCAAACTACACCCCTGTAGGCCCTGTTTCAAACTAGAATTACAACACTGTAGGCCCTGTTTCAAACTACAACTCTGTAGGACCTGTTTCAAACTTGAACTGCAACACTGTAGGCCCTGTTTCAAACTAGAACTACAACACTGTAGGCCCTGTTTCAAACTTGAACTACAACACTGTAGGCCCTGTTTCAAACTAGAACTACAACACTGTAGGCCCTGTTTCAAACTAGAACTACAACACTGTAGGCCCTGTTTCAAACTTGAACTACAACACTGTAGGCCCTGTTTCAAACTAGAACTACAACACTGTAGGCCCTGTTTCAAACTTGAACTACAACACTGTATGCCATTTTTCAAACTAGAACTACAACACTGTAGGTCCTGTTTCAAATTTGAACTACAACACTGTAGGACCTGTTTCAAACTTGAACTGCAACACTGTAGGCCCTGTTTCAAACTAGAACTACAACACTGTAGGCCCTGTTTCAAACTACAACACTGAAGCCTGTTTCAAACTAGAACTACAACACTGCAGGCCCTGTTTCAAACTTGAACTACAACACTGCAGGCCCTGTTTCAAACTACAACACTGTAGGCCCTGTTTCAAACTAGAACTACAACACTGTAGGCCCTGTTTCAACCTACAACACTGTAGACCCTATTTCAAACTTGAACTACAACACTGAGGCCTGTTTCAAACTACAACACTGTAGGCGCTGTATCATAATAGGACTACAACAATGTAGGCCTGTTTCAAACTAGAACTACAACACTGTAGACCCTGTTACAAACTAGAACTAAAACACTGTAGACCCTGTTTCAAACTAGAACTACAACACTGTAGGCCCTGTTTCAAATTACAACACTGAAGCCTGTTTCAAACTAGAACTACAACACTGCAGGCCCTGTTTCAAACTTGAACTACAACACTGTAGACCCTGTTTCAAACTAGAACTACAACACTGTAGGCCCTGTTTCAAACTACAACACTGTAGGTCCTGTATCATAATAGGACTACAACACTGTAGGCCCCTTTTCAAACTAGAAACTACAACACTGTAGGCCCTGTTTCAAACTTGAACTACAACACTGTAGGCCCTGTTTCAAACTACAACACTGTAGGCCCTGTTTCAAACTACAACACTGAGGACTGTTTCAAACTAGAACTACAACACTGTAGACCCTCTTTCAAACTACAACACTGTAGGCCCTGTTTCAAACTACAACACTGTAGGCCTTTTTTCAAACTACAACACTGTAGGCCCTGTTTAAAACTTGAACTACAACACTGTAGGCCCTGTTTCAAACTAGAAGTACAACACCGTAGGCCCTGTTTCAAACTAGAAGTACAACACTGTAGGCCCTGTTTCAAACTACAACACGTCGGCCTTGTTTCAAACTACAACCCTGTAGACCCTGTTTCAAACTACAACACTGTCGGCCCTGTTTCAAACTACAACACTGTCGGCCCTGTTTCAAACTACAACACTGTAGGCCCTGTTTCAAACTTGAACTGCAACACTGTAGGCCCTGTTTCAAACTAGAACTACAACACTGTTTCAAACTACAACACAGTAGGCCCTGTTTCAAACTACAACACTGTAGGCCCTGTTTCAAACTACAACACTGAGGCCTGTTTCAAACTAGAAGTACACCACTGTAGGCCCTGTTTCAAACTAGAATTACAACACTGTAGGCCCTGTTTCAAACTACAACACTGTAGACCATGTTTCAAACTAGAACTACAACACTGTAGGCCTTGTTTCAAACTAGAAGTACACCACTGTAGGCCCTGTTTCAAACTAGAATTACAACACTGTAGGCCCTGTTTCAAACTACAACACTGTAGACCATGTTTCAAACTAGAACTACAACACTGTAGGCCTTGTTTCAAACTTGAACTACAACACTGTAGGCCCTGTTTCAAACTAGAATTACAACACTGTAGGCCCTGTTTCAAGCTACAACACTGAAGCCTGTTTCAAACTAGAACTACAACACTGCAGGCCCTGTTTCAAACTTGAACTACAACACTGCAGGCCCTGTTTCAAACTACAACACTGTAGGCCCTGTTTCAAACTAGAACTACAACACTGTAGTCCCTGTTTCAAACTACAACACTGAAGCCTGTTTCAAACTAGAACTACAACACTGCAGGCCCTGTTTCAAACTTGAACTACAACACTGCAGGCCCTGTTTCAAACTACAACACTGTAGGCCCTGTTTCAAACTAACTACAACACTGTAGAACCTGTTTCAAACTAGAACTACAACACTGTAGGCCCTGTTTCAACCTACAACACTGTAGACCCTGTTTCAAACTTTAACTACAACACTGAGGCCTGTTTCAAACTACAACACTGTAGGCGCTGTATCATAATAGGACTACAACAATGTAGGCCTGTTTCAAACTAGAACTACAACACTGTAGACCCTGTTACAAACTAGAACTACAACACTGTAGGCCCTGTTTCAAACTAGAACTACAACACTGTAGGTCCTGTTTCAAACTAGAACTACAACACTGTAGGTCCTGTTTTAACTTGAACTACAACACTATAGACCCTGTTTCAAACTAGAACTACAACACTGTCAGCCCTGTTTCAAACTAGAACTACAACACTGTAGGCCCTGTTTCAAACTACAACACTGAAGCCTGTTTCAAACTAGAACTACAACACTGCAGGCCCTGTTTCAAACTTGAACTACAACACTGTAGGCCCTGTTTCAAACTACAACACTGTAGGTCCTGTATCATAATAGGACGACAACACTGTAGGCCCCTTTTCAAACTAGAAACTACAACACTGTAGGCCCTGTTTCAAACTTGAACTACAACACTGTAGGCCCTGTTTCAAACTACAACACTGTAGGCCCTGTTTCAAACTACAACACTGTAGGCCCTGTTTCAAACTACAACACTGAGGCCTGTTTCAAACTAGAACTACAACACTGTAGACCCTGTTTAAAACTTGAACTACAACACTGTAGGCCCTGTTTCAAACTAGAAGTACAACACCGTAGGCCCTGTTTCACACTAGAAGTACAACACTGTAGGCCCTGTTTCAAACTACAACACTGTCGGTCTTGTTTCAAACTACAACCCTGTAGGCCCTGTTTCAAACTACAACACTGTCGGCCCTGTTTCAAACTACAACACTGTCGGCCCTGTTTCAAACTACAACACTGTAGGCCCTGTTTCAAACTACACCACTGTAGGCCCTGTTTCAAACTACACCCCTGTAGGCCCTGTTTCAAACTAGAATTACAACACTGTAGGCCCTGTTTCAAACTACAACTCTGTAGGACCTGTTTCAAACTTGAACTGCAACACTGTAGGCCCTGTTTCAAACTAGAACTACAACACTGTAGGCCCTGTTTCAAACTTGAACTACAACACTGTAGGCCCTGTTTCAAACTAGAACTACAACACTGTAGGCCCTGTTTCAAACTTGAACTACAACACTGTATGCCATTTTTCAAACTAGAACTACAACACTGTAGGTCCTGTTTCAAATTTGAACTACAACACTGTAGGACCTGTTTCAAACTTGAACTGCAACACTGTAGGCCCTGTTTCAAACTAGAACTACAACACTGTTTCAAACTACAACACAGTAGGCTCTGTATCAAACTACAACACTGTAGGCCCTGTTTCAAACTACAACACTGAGGCCTGTTTCAAACTAGAAGTACACCACTGTAGGCCCTGTTTCAAACTAGAACTACAACACTGTAGGCCTTGTTTCAAACTTGAACTACAACACTGTAGACCCTGTTTCAAACTCGAACTACAACACTGTAGGCCCTGTTTCAAACTAGAACTACAACACTGTAGGCCCTGTTTCAAACTACAACACTGTAGGCCCTGTTTCAAACTTGAACTACAACACTGTAGACCCTGTTTCAAACTAGAACTACAACACTGTCGGCCCTTTTTCAAACTACAACACTGTAGGCCCTGTTTCAAACTACACCACTGTAGGCCCTGTTTCAAACTACACCACTGTAGGCCCTGTTTCAAACTAGAATTACAACCCTGTAGACCCTGTTTCAAACTACAACACTGTATGCCATGTTTCAAACTAGAACTACAACACTGTAGGCACTGTTTCAAACTTGAACTACAACACTGTAGGCCCTGTTTCAAACTAGAACTACAACACTGTAGGCCCTGTTTCAAACTACAACACTGTAGGCCCTGTTTCAAACTTGAACTACAACACTGTATGCCATTTTTCAAACTAAAACTACAACACTGTAGGCCCTGTTTCAAATTTGAACTACAACACTGTAGGACCTGTTTCAAACTAGAACTACAACACTGTTTCAAACTACAACACAGTAGGCCCTGTTTCAAACTACAACACTGTAGGCCCTGTTTCAAACTACAACACTGAGGCCTGTTTCAAACTAGAAGTACACAACTGTAGGCCCTGTTTCAAACTAGAATTACAACACTGTAGGCCCTGTTTAAAACTACAACACTGTAGACCATGTTTCAAACTAGAACTACAACACTGTAGGCCTTGTTTCAAACTTGAACTACAACACTGTAGGCCCTGTTTCAAACTAGAACTACAACACTGTAGGCCCTGTTTCAAACTAGAACTACAACACTGTAGGCCCTGTTTCAAACTACAACACTGTAGGCCCTGTTTCAAACTTGAACTACAACACTGTAGACCCTGTTTCAAACTAGAACTACAACACTGTCGGCCCTGTTTCAAACTACAACACTGTCGGCCCTGTTTCAAACTACAACACTGTAGGCCCTGTTTCAAACTACAACACTTTAGGCCCTGTTTCAAACTACACCACTGTAGGCCCTGTTTCAAACTACACCCCTGTAGGCCCTGTTTCAAACTAGAATTACAACCCTGTAGGCCCTGTTTCAAACTACAACACTGTATGCCATGTTTCAAACTAGAACTACAACACTGTAGGCCCTGTTTCAAACTTGAACTACAACACTGTAGGCCCTGTTTCAAACTAGAACTACAACACTGAGGCCTGTTTCAAACTAGAAGTACACAACTGTAGGCCCTGTTTCAAACTAGAATTACAACACTGTAGGCCCTGTTTCAAACTACAACACTGTAGACCATGTTTCAAACTAGAACTACAACACTGTAGGCCTTGTTTCAAACTTGAACTACAACACTGTAGGCCCTGTTTCAAACTAGAACTACAACACTGTAGGCCCTGTTTCAAACTAGAACTACAACACTGTAGGCCCTGTTTCAAACTACAACACTGTAGGCCCTGTTTCAAACTTGAACTACAACACTGTAGACCCTGTTTCAAACTAGAACTACAACACTGTCGGCCCTGTTTCAAACTACAACACTGTCGGCCCTGTTTCAAACTACAACACTGTAGGCCCTGTTTCAAACTACAACACTTTAGGCCCTGTTTCAAACTACACCACTGTAGGCCCTGTTTCAAACTACACCCCTGTAGGCCCTGTTTCAAACTAGAATTACAACCCTGTAGGCCCTGTTTCAAACTACAACACTGTATGCCATGTTTCAAACTAGAACTACAGCACTGTAGGCCCTGTTTCAAACTTGAACTACAACACTGTAGGCCCTGTTTCAAACTAGAACTACAACACTGTAGGCCCTGTTTCAAACTACAACACTGTAGGCCCTGTTTCAAACTTGAACTACAACACTGTATGCCATTTTTCAAACTAGAACTACAACACTGTAGGCCCTGTTTCAAATTTGAACTACAACACTGTAGGACCTGTTTCAAACTTGAACTGCAACACTGTAGGCCCTGTTTCAAACTAGAACTACAACACTGTTTCAAACTACAACACAGTAGGCCCTGTTTCAAACTACAACACTGTAGGCCCTGTTTCAAACTACAACACTGAGGCCTGTTTCAAACTAGAAGTACACCACTGTAGGCCCTGTTTCAAACTAGAATTACAACACTGTAGGCCCTGTTTCAAACTACAACACTGTAGACCATGTTTCAAACTAGAACTACAACACTGTAGGCCTTGTTTCAAACTTGAACTACAACACTGTAGGCCCTGTTTCAAACTAGAACTACAACACTGTAGGCCCTGTTTCAAACTACAACACTGTAGGCCCTGTTTCAAACTTGAACTACAACACTGTAGGCCCTGTTTCAAACTAGAACTACAACACTGTAGGCCCTGTTTCAAACTAGAACTACAACACTGTTTCAAACTACAACACAGTAGGCCCTGTTTCAAACTACAACACTGTAGGCCCTGTTTCAAACTACAACACTGAGGCCTGTTTCAAACTAGAAGTACACCACCGTAGGCCCTGTTTCAAACTAGAATTACAACACTGTAGGCCCTGTTTCAAACTACAACACTGTAGACCATGTTTCAAACTAGAACTACAACACTGTAGGCCTTGTTTCAAACTTGAACTACAACACTGTAGGCCCTGTTTCAAACTAGGACTACAACACTGTAGGCCCTGTTTCAAACTACAACACTGTAGGCCCTGTTTCAAACTAGAACTACAACACTGTAGGCCCTGTTTCAAACTTGAACTACAACACTGTAGGCCCTGTTTCAAACTAGAACTACAACACTGTAGGCCCTGTTTCAAACATGAACTACAACACTGTAGACCCTGTTTCAAACTAGAACTACAACACTGTAGGCCCTGTTTCAAACTAGAACTACACCACTGTAGGCCCTGTTTCAAACGACGACACTTTAGGCCCTATTCTAAACTAGAACTACAACACTGTAGGCCCAATTCTAAACTAGAACTACAACACTGTAGGTCCCATTCTAAACTAGAACTACAACACTGTAGGCCCTGTTTCAAACTCTCATTGGGGAATGGCCAGTGTATCTGCCTATGGTTAATCTGTGCCCAGCTCTACAGTATAGGCAGATCACTTCATAGTAAAGCCATTTCACACCACAGTGTCCTGGTCCCAGGCTGTCCTGCTGAGATCCAGACTGATGAATGTCTCACAGTTGCTGCTGAGCCTGCGTTTGTGTGTCGGTGCCCACTGCTGTGTGGTCTGAACCACAGGACGTTTCCTCAGACCACTGTAGTCATGGCGACAGCTGAGGGGAAGTGGGCACACGGAGGACGGACGAGCAGCTGCAAGTTGAGGTCAGAGGGTCACAGCTGGACGGGGATTCTATCTGACCCCTCTGTTTCTCACCCCAGAGATCTCAAGATCTCAACTCAGAAGATTAGACCCCAATAGGCCTACTGTATGTCCACAAATGTTATCCTATCTGCTTAAACTCTGGTGCGTGCTCTCTCCTTCCCTCTCTCTTTCTGTTTGGAAACATTCTAATTGCCTCAAACACTGTTGACACTGACAATGGTCACTTATGATGATCACATAATAGTTGGATGTTCAATGTCATTCTCATTGCATCATCTAGGAAGCAACGCAGCCATGTGTCCCACTGCCTCAGAGCTCTAACAGATCGAGGCACGCGCAGACAGTGATCGTCGTTGACGCGGCACTTTCTCCCTCTCCCCAAAGCGTTGATGTTCAGATGATTTATTCATGCGATCCCAGCCCCATTTCTTCGCTTTCAGAGAAGCCGGCGCTCCGGTCGGCCCGGCCTGCGATCCTGCTCCCGTCTGGGAGACGGCAACATGCGGCTCACACTGAAATCGCGATGATAATACGACTCATTTAGATGGAATCGGGTCGAGCCGCCCCACAGCCGGAGCTTCGGACGGGAACTGGTCAAACTGAGCGAGGGCTGGGCTCAATGGGCTGCATTCTTAAACACAGATGAGGCCTTGAGGACTAGGCGTCACAGATGGGTGATCTAGGCTACCGCATGGAAACCCAAACAACAACTACCTAGACCAAAGAGGAATTCCCCTAAGATCTGGGAATGATATTTGGGCTTTCCTCTCACAGACAGTGCCACTTGTAACCGAGTTGAACTGGTTAAACTCAAACAACAAAACAAACATCTTTATTTGTCACGAGGTGAGACACGCACACCACGTTGGCGGCGAAACAAATACACACACACCCACACACCCTTGCGAACACGCAAACTCCTACTAGGTAATGCGCCACCGTGCCGCACATGAGCGATTTTTGGTTTCAGCATCTTGCTCAAGGACACTTTGGCACACTCCAGAAGCTGAGGATCGAACAAGGAACCTTGCGATCCTCAGCCGACCGCCCTACCTCCCAAGCTACGTGCCACCCCAACTCAGTCCTCACTATAAATACAGTACCGCCCACCCCCGCCATCGAATCGCTAGGCTATGCTTTTCAGCGGTGTGGCTGGCTAAAGCGGTGTTTATGAGAGGTGGCCATGCATGTTCGTCAGTCAGAAGACCCAGATCCCAGCGTGGGCAAAGTGAGGGTGGAAGCGCTTCTGACGAGCGATGCGCTGACACCTGTTACATCCTCATCACACGAACAAACAAGCTCCGATCGTGTTGGATTTCATTTTAGATCAAGCTCGATCCGCGTCCATGACGACAGGGAGAGCAGGGTCTGTGTGCACGTGAAGGACAGAGGTTCTTGTGCACGTGAACGACAGAGGGGGACAGACCTGGTCCAGAATGGTGCTCTTCCTTCCTGCTAACGACAGACTTGTATCCAGATCCCACAACAAAAGGCCTCTCCCCAGGTGCTTCCTGTCAGAGCACAATGAGAGGGACCAGGCCGCTGACCTCTGGGATACGGCCGGGTCTGAAGACTCTATAAATGCCTCCTTCCTTCCTTCCGTCCTTCCTTCCGTCCTTCCTCCAGGTCTCACTAAATTGGATTGGTCCAAGTGTGTTCTCCTCTACTAAGCTATACGTCAAGTCATGCCAGAACTCCAAGGTAGGGAGGAAGCACTTTGAGAGTAGGCTATCTGCGTTGCGGGCGGCCCCTTCTTACACTCTTCCTTGGCTTGAGCACTTCCCCTCAGTCACAGACCATTAATGTATGTGTAATGGCTGTGTATGATTTATAATGTTCATTTGTAGAATGTGTGTAGCTTGCAGTTAGGTTAATGAACCTCAGGGGAATTGTACACTGAAGGATCCTATGCACCTTGGATGTACAGTATAAGAGAAGGCTATTTCACCTGACTACTGTAGACTGCGCCATTAAATAAGAACCATAACTCTCTATGTCCACCATTGCAAATGGTTTGCTATTTCATTCCAGTTCGAACGGGATCTACAGTGGCCTAGGCTCAGCCTCCTGTCAAAGAAAACCTCTCATTGGAGGAAATTGAGTGCTCAACGTAGCGCTCCCCTTGAATGAAAAAATAGTGTAGCTTTACAGTCGGAGACCGACCGAGGCAGTGGGGCACTGGTAGTGTGTGACAAGTCAGATATAACGACCGCCTTGCGTGCAGGTCTCGGAGAGCATCCCCTTGGCTTCTTCATTCTCACCTTATAAGTAAATATATTCACTCAGCGGCAACATCAACAGTTTAATGAATGCTGAGTTTGCGTCGGGACAAGACGCGCACATTAACAACCGCGTGTTTTTGCTCTCTCAAATCGTCTCCTCACAATGACGGTGATCTGTTTTCTCTTTGACAATGTAATGGAAAGTGATATTTGCGAGAGGCATGTTTGAACGAGGAACAGAGCCATAGTGTTTTAATTTAAATACTTGCATTTCAAAATGGAACGACCGCAGCTCTCCAGGTCAGAGCGTAAAAATATGGATACTTGCTTGAGACGACTGAAGCAGGAATTGGTATGTGTGTTTATAATCGCTATTCCAATTGCAATGTAATGTGTACGGTATGCATGTTTGTAGCCTACTGTATGTGTATATCTACTGTATTGATTGGAGCATGCATCCGGTTTTTGGAAACTTGAGCCTGATCTGGGTCAGACAAAGAAGTGAACACAGAGCAATAAAAAACAAATTCAAATGGTATATTTTTAGTTTTAGGGGACAGAGGACAGGACTAAATCGGCTTCTTTGTAATCGTCACTATATTTATGTTCAATTTATTATTTTCCTAACCTATAGCTGTCAATTGTGATAGACATGCATTGTGCAATGTGCACAAGTTTAATTTTGGGAAATAATTGTATGAACAAATTGTTACAAATGCTATTTTACTCACTATTTACATGAATCTGTGTATAACGGACAGAATATTCTAAGCTTTAGCCTACCCCAGCCACACACACACAGACACACACACACACATACACGTACACACACCACCCCACCCTAACATCTGTGAAGATAAATGACTCACACTGAAGACAGTTTTGTCTAAACTGGCAGGGAAGGTCTTCCATCTCCCAGAGTGAGCTGGGGCTTCTGTCTTTTTTCACGAACCTCATGTCTGACAACGCATATCAGAAATGTTCCTAACTGTATCATCTTTGGAGAGGCATTGTCATAGGCTCTAGCTTTAAGCTGTTTCCATTATTGTGGCCGGTGCTTTCATGTGTATTAGGCAGCTACTCCCTAAGAGACAGCATGGCTAAATGTCAAGACTTATCACTTGTATTACAGTATCTCTGTTACATCATATACAATTCAATGACATTAGACCTCTGTAAATATTGGATTTTGTGGGATGTTATCATAACTAACTGTAAGAAATAGTTTGATCTTACATTTCAAACTAGTCTGTTTGAATTGTAAGAGCAAAATTCATCTGGAAGCTGCTCTCTCGCCTAAATCTTTTGCCAACTGCATGCATGTTCAAAGTAACCTTAACTGGCACGGATTCCCTTTGGAGGCATCTTCAAAGGGCCTGTTTTTTCGCCCGTCATGGCGTATCAGTGAAGGCTGTATGGTTAGCAACATGAGGACTCTCTACTCTGAGGCTTCTGTGGGCACGGAATGAGCTTGATGTGTGTCAGCTGGCGCTGGCGCGCGGTGGTTACGGTGGGGCTGCGTGCCCGGCGTGTTGCGGTCCCATGTCACAGCGTGATGCTGACATAAAAGTAGCGACTGGCTGGCCTCCCCTCTGCGAATGCAGAGACCGTCGGAGAGAGAGAGCAGATGCCGGCTAGAAGCCCCTCGCTCTCTCCCTCCTGGCCTGTACCATGTGGGGCTCAATCTGTTGCAGAGCCTCCCTGCCTGAGGCCACTCCTGTGCCAACCCTGGCCCACGTCTTCAACGACAACCACTACCTCCAAACCTGGGAAAAGCTGATCTCTCCAAATAATCTACTTTCTAGGAATTGAGAAAAGCTGGTTTACTAGGCTATAAGATTTCCTTACAGAACACTCCTGGGAGTTTTAGAATGGTCCTCTTGATTGGTCAAGTCATTGACATCAGCAGGCTTTAATTGAAGTTGGTAAAATATATATTTTTAAAGACATTCAAACATGTACTAGTTTGGTTATGGGGAATGGAGGCTGGTTTAGTAGCTCATTGTGGTTTAGTGCACCAGTAGTAGTGAAATGTTGATGTTATAGGCCTACTGAACGTCATGAAAGCTGTCATCCCCTTTCCCCTGCTCCTCCTTCGGAGAGGAGCTCGTATGAAGGTAGGAACTGTGTCAGTGGTCGAGAATCACTATGTCAGGTGGTGTCAGGTCAAGCCGAATGGTGAACTCTGACCTCAGTGAGTCCTGGTTTATTTCTATTACCGCTGACTGTTGTGCCGCTGGACACCTATCCTAGACTGGTCACTTTCTAAACCTTAACACTGTGTTTGTGACACACCTCTTAGCACAACTGTTACGTAAAACCTAACGTAAAAAAGACTCCCTTTGGGAAAAGATCTTGGGAGAATATAGGCTAACCAATAATGTCAAAAGACTGAACACAGTTGAGTCATCATTCACACAGCCTAGAATATGAGATTCACCTTCCACCTTTTCAAGTGTTGAACAGAAAATACCACTAACCTCTGTGTTCTTCTGGCTGCTTGTACACGTCGACCATCACCATCTGTAGGCTAATGGTGTCACAGTGACTTAAAAGATTGCAGCTCTTTTGATAGTGATACTAGCGCTAATTTCAATCCTGTGTGTCCTTTAATCTCAAACAAGCCCTCGGGCCTTTCAAACATAACTGTCATCTTGGAATGCTTTTCAAAAGAGAGCGCGTGTGAGGTCATACAACCTGATATTTGAAAACCTAACTACCGAGCGCTGCTAGGTTCTGAGAGGCGGGCCAAGCTACTGTGTTGGGAGAGTCGTTTGTTCTGTTACCTCCAGGGCCTTGGTAGCCGGGACTCTCTGTCGGTCCCGGGTCCGTTTGTGTCGTGCCTCTTTCTCTCCTGTGGCTCCATTCTCCTGCCTCTCGGCTTCCTTCCCCTTCGCTAAAATTGTCCTTGGCAGTAGAAGTGGCATCTGTGGGGCTCGTATGTGGGATCATTGTGTTGGAGATTGAAGCGCTAACCCGAGACACAGGCCTGTTAACGCCTATCAGATCTGCTGAGAGATTTGATGAAAATGACTCATGATGACGCCAGTCCTTCGGCTTAAAATACACCACAGCTCAAGAAAGGCCGGTATTCACGGCCGTAAAATATAATGGATTCACTTTCCCCTCAGTCGCTGCTGTAAAGCAATTCAGCTAATGTTTCTTGGACGATCAACTAAATTGCATTTGCTTAGCCCACCCCGCACAGAAGTGCTGACGTCAAACGCTGTTTTATCAAGCATTTGATGGCTTCTGCCTCCAATCTATTGTGGATCATGTTCAATCGCTGCTTTGCAGCTTGTCTGTGAGACCCTACATGCTGTTCATATCAGGCACTCACATTGAGAGGAGAGGAGAGGAGAGGAGAGGAGAGGAGAGGAGAGGAGAGGAGAGGAGAGGAGAGGAGAGGAGAGGAGAGGAGAGAACTGGGGAGGTGGCAGGAGGAGAGCAGAGTTGTACCGTATCAAGTGCACCCTAAGTATTTGGCAGTATTTACGAATAGTAATTGACCCAGATCTGACACAGAGTTGGCCTGTATCCTCTGGACACAGACCCCTTTTCTGACCTTGACCAACACAACCCTGCATTCATATTTAATGGGCTGGGGTGGGGGGGTTAGGGGGGCTGGAATAAATGACTCAAACCCTCATAAGCATGCATACACACACACACATACATGCATGCATGCCACACACACATACACACACACATACATGCATGCCACACACACACACATACCACCCACTCCTTTGATAACCTTGGTCTTGTTTCTTCAGCCTCTGGCCAACAACTACAACACCACCAGTGAATGGTCTCTGTATGTCCACTCATGGCCTGGAATGGTCCTTTTTTCCTATCAATTAATCCTGTACAGGTGTGTCAATAAGGTCAACTGAACACGTTGCACGATACACACACACGATAGACACGTAGATGCATTCACACACACATACATACACACACACACGATAGACACACAAATGCATGCGCAGACACACAAATGCATGCGCACACACACATACACACTGATAGACATACGCATGCATACACACACAGACATGCATGCGAGGAGTGAGAGTCAGCTGAGATCAGTAGTGCTCACCTCTGACCTCCCCCTAAACTGGCCAATCACATCAGAGCAAAGGCTGAGTGAAGATACGGTGTTGACTCATTGAGGGAGATTTAATTCAGATTCATACATATTAGATGGCTGCCATGAGTTTGCACCCATATTGATGACACATGCTTTTTGCTTTCTGCTTTGACTTGGTGAACTACTGTAGAAACGATCTCTTTTTAACAACTGAGTAGAACTTTAATGAGTCTAAAATGAATTCAAGGCTGCAATCAATTATTCTCTGACTTTTCAGCCGTCAATTGCCAGTCAGCTTTGAAGTGCACCACGCTGCACCACAGCATGTGGACCACGGATCGGCCTCTAACGGCCTCTACGGCCTCTAGCGACCTACAGTAGGACAACCCTTCAGAGAGGATAGTCATGCTCCAGTGACGGCCGACGATAGCTGGATTGTGTTCAGTGCTTCTGTAGTTAGGTTCCAAACCCCTTGAACAATCATTTCTGTTGATCAATTCTGTTGTTGTTGTTTTAAGTAAAGACAGAGACCAAACAACAGAGACTGAGTAAAAACATGGACAAACTGACCAGCAGTAGGAGATGTTGGTCATTATGTTCATGTTGTTCATGTTGAATGTCTGTATTGTTTTGCTGTTATTTCCTTGGTTTGTTGAGAAATGTTTTTACCTATAGGATTCACCTTTGTACAGCACTTTGGTCGACTGCTGTCGTTTTAAACGTGCTCTATAAATCAATTTTGATTTGATTTGATTACTTGTGGCTGATATCACTGGGTCATGATGTAATATCCTGTCTTTCCCAGTGGATTTCAGTGAACTGTCCTTTTAAAATGTTATATTTAAAACTGCTCTTTAAAACATGTTGTCCCTGGGTGCTTGAGTGAGACCTGGAGGTGCAATGTCTGGGTCAGAGGTCAGGGGTCAGGGCCTTAGGTGGCTGCATGCACAGACAGGTCAACCACAGGGCTTGGCTGACTCAGTTCTGTTCTTCAGGGCATGCTATGAATCATTAATAGAGTCAGAGAATAGAAATGGGGTAGCCAATGGGAGTGAGTTCTGGATGAGTCGACCAGGGTTGCGTGTGTGAATTTCGGGACGAGAGAAGGATTGCATGTGAGTGTTCAGGTGGCATGTATAAACCAGTCAGCTAGTTCCGTTGGCCAAGTTCGCCCTGAGACGAGGCAAGTCATCTCTGGAATGGGATTGTTCTCACGTAATCTCACCGTTGGCCTGCGGTACGGCTGCCATGGAGATGTCTGTAAAACAACACAGCCGTTCTTCACACCAAACTCTTTGAACTTGGCTGTGGTGGAAAGTAAACAGTAATTATGTGCAGTTTTCCCAGCCTGTAAAGTCATCTAATTACCCCTAATGAAGTCAGCCATATGTGTGTGTGTGTGTGTGTGTGTGTGTGTGTGTGTGTGTGTGTGTGTGTGTGTGTGTGTGTGTGAGACGGGAACACAGAGACAAGCTGATGGGCCTAACTACCCAGGCTGGCGGTTATTAGGCACCCACAGACAATGGCCTTTTATCCCGCCTGGCACACGCATGGATAGGCTTATGAATACGACCCTAAACCCTGTTATTAAGACCTTCCCACCTGTCCAGACGCCAGCCACAGGCCCTCACTGATGATGTCACCACAGGCCCTCACTGATGATGTCACTTTTACTTTCGCCCGGAACCATCCATGCGCCGCACATGGACGAGCCTAGCTGTCGTTCAGCGTCCGTGGGAACGACGCGGTGTTGTCATAACACCGTCGGTGGCCGCAGTTATTCGGAGGCGTTGAAGGCAGCGCACACACGGGTTCGACTTACGAGATAAGAATGTAAACACGATTAATCTAAAAACGACCGGAATGTCGTCTGGTGACAGGATTTCTGCTGACTTGTTTGGGTTTGTTTGAGTCAGACCAGTGTGGGTGGACTAGATAATTCACCATAAGGGAATATTCTCTAGGAGATTACAATTAGACCAAACTACAGAATAGCACTTCCCACGGTACGGTAACTCTTCATGATGCTCTTCTGTTCAACACAGTGGTTGCACATGTACATTTCCCACCCTGGGCCAGCAGATTAGCCAGAGTCAGTCTGTGGTTTGGGAGGTGGGGGGGGGGGGGGGTAGGGGGGGGATACAGTATCACTGTCCTTCTCTCACCCCCCCCATCCTCCATGTGTTCTTATGGTGTCTACTGTACTCTTGTACTGTAGTCCATAATTTAATCCATCAACCATCTATCAGCCATCTGAACATATGGCAAGAGTCCCCCCCAACACCCCCCCAAGCCCCCCACTGGCCCCATCAACTACCCCCCCTCCCTCCGAACTCAACCTGCTGCTGCCCCGGACCACTATCACTGCTGTGACTCTCACCCACTCAGCCCCGCCCCATCATTGTCAGTTAGTGTGCTTGACTGAGCCCCCCCCCCCCGGCACAGCTAGGGATTAACGTCTAGACAGAGCTGATTGGCCGGCCAGCTCAGAGGGGGCTCCTCTATTGGTGGGGTCTTCATATAGGGCAGGGGGATGGCACTGTTTGAAAGGTGTGAGGACCATGGTTAGAGAGCGGCAGGAGAGACCAGACAAGTGCGCCAAAAAAAGAGAAAGCCCTGGCTTTGTAAACGTGGGAACGAGGTAAGATGATCCGTCATCTCCTAGTCTGGGACTAGGGACTCTTATGATCTTGGTTTTATGGATTGAGTGATCAAGGATGCGCTCGAGGGTGTCTTTATAGTTGACAGGCAGGGTTTTATTAGTTTTATTAACGGGTATGTATGTTTTTGTGACGTTATTGTGACCTAATGACATTTAGCTTTCTTGTTTGAGTTTGAGGCGTTATCTGAGGGAACACAATGGCACTGTTGCTGTTGCATCGCGCACAAACACAGCAGACTGTTGTGATCCGCTACGGTTGAGCGCATCACTAACACCTCTGTCTGGTCTCGGCGTCAGACCATGGCTGCCAAGTATACTTTAAATAAGCATAACACTCATAAACTAGGGTCTGACGTCCAGACGCCATTTTGAAAAAACATGATTTCAATATGTACTGAGAGGTGTGTTTTCATAGGCGACAGTATGAGATATGACATGCTTTCTTTCTGCGCGTTTGTTTTGGAAGCCCGGGTTCCGGACCAGTAGGAATAGAATAATAGAATAGAATAGAATGTCTTTATTGTCATTGTGCCAAGGTACAACAAAATTTAAATTAAAATAGCCTCAACTTGAGTGCGCTGGACAACATACAACATCACACTAGCTTTGCCTCCCGGATGACATTGTGCTCCTCTGTGTGTGTTTTTAGACATGACTGTCGCCTCCACAGGCGTTCTCTGAGTGAAATATCACTATCAGCATCCGTCTTGTTTTTGAGGAGGTGGGGACAGGCAATCAGGTCAGGTGGTGCAGCAGCCTGGGGGGCTGTCTCTGCTGCCTGACAGGCAAGACACTCGCTGCAGGATGTGTGACTGGAGATGGGGGGGGGGGGGGAGGTAGAGCGAGAGAGAGAGAGAGAACGTGTGACTTAGAGAAGTTGGAGAGGAGGAGGTGGATAGAGAGATTTGGAGAGGGGGGGAGAGGAGGGAGAGAGGGGAGGGGTAGAGAGAGATGAGGGAGAGAGAGAGGGGAGGGGGAGAGAGAGAGAGGGGAGGGGGAGAGAGAGAGAGGGGAGGGAGAGAGAGTGAGAGAGGAAGGAGAGAGAGAGGGGAGAGGGAGAGGGAGGAGGGGGAGAGAGTGAGAGAAGGGAGAGAGGTGCATCCCCTGATCGTCCGCCCCACAGCTGTCAGTGGTCTGTCTCCTCTCACACACGGAGCCCATATGGGGGGCCTGCCACACAAAACAAGTCATGTGACCAAAAACAAAACATGTGAGGCCTCCCAACACAAAGGCCAACAGTACAGAGTCAACATCCAGCGACGCTAGAGGAGAGATCACAATGTTAGGAATACAGTATGCACTTTATCATGTTAATTGAGTATCATCCACACAGTCCATTTGACCAGTCTCTTGAAGCGGTGTGTTTTGGGAGGTGTTTGGGGAGGAGCTGCCATGCAAGGTTTGCTAGATGACAAAGGGACCATGAGAGGTCAAGTGCTTGAATTGATGTGTTGTTATGGTCTTTTGTTAAACTAGCTGAACACCCCACCCCCGTCTCTTCTTTCCCCCCTCCTCCCTCTCCCTCTCTCTCTCTCCCTCTCTGCCTCTCTCTCCCTCTCTCCCTCTCTCCCTCCCTTTCTCTCTCTCTCTCTCCCTTTCTCTCTCTCTCTCTCTATCCCTCTCTCTCTCCCTCCCTCCCACTCTCTCCCTCTCTCCCTTAGCTCTCTATGAAGGAGGCGGGCGATGGCCTCCACGCCCAGATGAACTCCATGATGGGGGCCCTTCAGGAACTGAAGCTCCTCCAGGTGCAGACGGCGCTGGAGGGGTTGGACCTCTCAGGGGGGCCCGGCCCAGGTGCCCCGGCGGCCCCGCCCCCCTCCTCCTCCTCCTCCCCGGCCGGCCGCTGGACCCCCAGCCCCCTGCACTCCCCCCCACTGGTCCGGGAGGAGCAGAAGAGGAGCCGGAGGCCGAGCTGGGTCCAGAGGAGCAGCCTGGGAACCTCCTCCCCCTCCTCCTCCTCCAGCCTGGAGAGCGAGAACCCGCCCCCTCACCCAGACCCCGCCCCCCAGCCTCCGTCCCTCCCCCGGAGGGTGTCGGGCTACACAGCCCCCCAGGCGGACTTCTGCGGCCCCCGTCTCGGCCCGGCGCCGCCAGAGCAGCGGTTGCAGCAGCGTCACCCCCCGGCGCCGACCCCGCCCACCCCCGTGGACCTGCCGGGCATCCTGTACAGCCTCTCGCGCGAAGGCCCGTCCCTGGACGCCGACTACTCCCGGGACGCCGGCGCCGGCGCCGACGACCCGGCCGACTGGACCTGCTCGCTGATGAGCCGCTGCCGCAACCGCCAGCCGCTGGTTCTGGGCGACAACGTGTTCGCCGACCTGGTGGGCAACTGGCTGGACCTGCCCGAGCTGGAGGGAGGCGACGACGACGGCGGCGGTGGGGGGGAGGGGCAGGAGGAGGAGGGGGCAGAGCCTGTCGACGGGCCCGGCTCGCCCACCGCCCGCCTGCTCCGCCGCCGCCGCCACCTCAGCCGCTCGCAGGAGATCTGCCGGAAGTTCTCGCTGACCGCCAACATCTTCAAGAAGTTCCTGCGCGGCGTGCGGCCCGACCGGACAAGCTCCTGAAGGAGCGTCCGGGGTGGGCGGCGCCGCCCGAGGAGTCAGGCGGGGAGCTCGCCAAGAGGCCCAGGAAGGCGGCGCCGTCCACCAAGGCCAGGGGCGGATTCTACTTCCCCTTCTGGGCCGGCGGCGGCGGCGGCGGTGGGCAGCAGCAGGGTAAGGGCCGGCCACGCCCCCCTCAGACGGCGGCGCCTGCCGAGCCCGAGCCGCTCCGGACGCGGTTTCCGGGGATCTACATGGACGGGAGGCCGGCAGAGGACCGGGGGGAGAGAACACAGACGCTGTTTGACTACAACACCGCAGTGTGGGTCTAACAACCACCAGGGGCTCTCTCTCTCTCTCTCTCTCTCTCTCTCTCTCTCTATCTCTCTCTCCCTCTCTCTCTCTCCCTCTCTATCTCTCTCTCTATCTCTCCCTCTCTCTCTCTCTCCCTCTCTATCTCTCTCTC
>NC_140240.1:13217948-13230448 GCF_949987555.1 Borostomias antarcticus
GCAGGAGGGAGGGAGGAGGAGCAGGAGGGAGGGTGGAGGAACAGGAGGGAGGGAGGGTGGAGGAGCAGGAGGGAGGGAGGAGGAGCAGGAGGGAGGGTGGAGGAGCAGGAGGGAGGGTGGAGGAACAGGAGGGAGGGAGGGTGGAGGAGCAGGAGGAAGGGAGGAGGAACAGGAGGGAGGGAGGGTGGAGGAGCAGGAGGGAGGGAGGAGGAGCAGGAGGGAGGGTGGAGGAGCAGCGAGAGGGAGGTTATTGAACTTGAGGACGTTGTTGAAAGTGTATTTCCTGATCAACACTTAAGTGTCCCGGCGGAGGAAGGGAGCTGAGTGCTCCAGAAAAACACTTCCCCCCCCCCCCCCCCACTTCCTCCTGCTCATCGATAAGAGGGGAACACAGGACCGTCGATCACAAGGACTTCCTCTCCGGTCCACTCACCATTATGAAGCTGTTGATAGAAACAGGAGATCATTCACTCACACCAGGACAGAGGATGAAGAATGTGAATAGATATATCTAATATTTTATTTTATAAACAAAGCATAAAACACAAACATTACAAACAAACATACTGTACCGTACACAAGGCATTACAGAGAAGACATTAGAACACATTCATTACAAACATACACAAGACACAAAAAACGCACACAAAAAACACAGAACAACATGTGTACATGGAAGAAGACAAAGGGAAAAAAGAGAGATAGGAAAGAGGAGCATCGATGAATACTTTGTGACGAAAGAACCTTGAAAATCTTTATCAGTCCATTATACACAGATTTGGTTCTAGACCTTCTGGTTCCCCTGGGTGGGGGGAGGGTGACAGAGGGCGGGGTGTCTGGTCATGGGGGTCCGTCCGGGCCGGAGCATCTCAGCACAGACCCAGGCAGACAGGACCTCCCTCTGGCTCTGGGCTGACTGGACCAGACAGGTCTGCGCTGGTGTTTGACGTTTGGCACAGAGATGCCTGGGACAAGCTGACTGGGAGCTCTCACACATCAAACACACTCTCTCTCTCTCTCTCTCTCGCATACACACACTTTCTCTCTCCCCCTCTATCTCTATATATACATAATATACATATATATATATATACAGTATATCATCTCTCACACACTTTCTCTCTCTTACACTTTCTCTATATGGTATATATAATCTCTATCACACACTTTCTCTCTCTTCCTCTCTTTCTCTCTCTCTCTGTATATACACACATATATATACAGTATATAATCTATCGCACACTTTCTCTCTCTATCCCTCTATCTCTCTCACTCTGTGCTCTTGGCACAGTCCTGCAGGGAGAGGTCTTGCTGTTCTCAGCCCTCATTCTGCCTGGTGTCCCTTTACCCCGGAGGGGTGTGTTCTACTGGGATCCCCGCACTTCCAGGAACACGAGCTGAACGCTCCGCTGACCCCCCACTGACCCCTGCTGACCCCCCTACAGACCCCCCAGGACTAAACACAGAACAGGAAGTGGATCAGTTAGCTGCTGATCCCACACAGCCAACGGGAGCTGAGGACACATGGCGCCCGGGTGGGCGGGGTCAGGCCGGGGGTCGTCCCTCCGTGCCCAGCGGGAGATCACGGCTTCCAGGCTGAAGAAAGCCCTGCGGTCCAAACGTCCGCTGCGCTGTCCTGCTGCCCGCGCCTTCAAACCGTATTAAATGATCCTGAACCGGACATTTCCCCCGTGGGCGCTGGGATCTTTGCCCCAGCAGGAAATCCACGCAGAGTCAGACCCTCTGAGTTGACTCGTGACCGTTGACAACCACGCAGTCCAGCGTGTCAAAGCACCAGTGACCCGGGTTCATTGAGGCTGACCTTTCAGAGCTATACAGCCCCGTGGCAGAGTTGATGTGAGCAGACAGACTGAGCGTCCAGTCTAAATGGACGCTGGTTCAACATGGACATGTGGAATCCTGGGCTGCCATGTAATAAGTCTACATTCACCATTGATGGGACACAGCTCTCTGAGCCTCTACCAACACGCCAAGCAGTGGCCCAGATCCTGACCTTTTAAACACTGTGTGTGTGTGTGTGTGTGTGTGTGTGTGTGTGTGTGTGTGTGTGTGTGTGTGTGTGTGTGTGTGTGTGTGTGTGTGAGAGAGAGAGAGTTTATAGGGAGTCATATTGATTCACTCAAATTGTTAACCTATGGTCTGAGATTAAGTGTGAAACCAAACTACACTAGGAGAGACCGTGATGATAAGACGATGATTACGACGATCATGATGATTATGTAGGTCTCTCCACAGCCCCTCCTCCCCCCGCTCCCCGATCTCACCCCCTCCTCATCCTCCTTCTCTCCCTCCATCTGCTTCTTCCTCTTTTTCATCCGTTTCATCCTCATCCCTCTGTGGAAGACAACTGTCTTCACTCTCCCTTAATGTGCTTTATAAATAAAGTTTGAGTTGAGTTGAGTTGAGAGTACTCCCTTCAGATTACATCCATACAGCAGCACAAACAGGCCTCGCGGTTGTGCAGCTGTTATCAAAAGGTCGATAATAGTGGGTACAGTTCTTCAAGGCCACATCTTTCTCAGGGCATGGTATGAATTGTTGAGTCACAGAAAGAAAACAACTAATTAAAAGAACACAGGCTTGTTATCGTAGCTCGGGAGATAGAGCGGCCGGCTGGGGATCGCAAGGTCCCCGGTTCAATCCCAGCTCCCGGCAGTGTGTCCAAGTGTCCTTGAGCAAGATGCTGAACCCCAGAATCACTCACAAGCAGCACGGTGGCGCAGTACTTATTACTATCGCCTCACAGCAAGAAGATCTCTGGGCCTTTCTGTGCAGAGTTTGCGTGTTCACAAGGGTTTCCTCCCAAGAACCCAATAGGAAAAACATGCAGAAGAACAGATCGCTCTTCAGTCCGGTCCCAGACCAGGACTTGGATGGAGCAATTGGACTTGGTCCCCGGGCGCCACTGACGAGGCTGCCCCTGGAGGAGGACGGCTTGAATGGGAAAAATGCAAAGGACAAATTCCACCAGCGACCGCTGAAAGTATGTGTGTGTGTCTCACGGTGTGGCAAATAAAGAAAAAAGACCCCTCGGGTCCAGTAATTATTGTTTTTATTCAGCAAGCATACAGTATACATTTTCAATCTATAAACATCATGGTGGTAGCTAGGCTGCTAGTAGTAATACAATTCTACTTCCACCTCACCTTAAAGCGTGGAAATCGTTTGGTCTGTAATCTCTAAACATCCCAGACCCGACCTCGTGGGCAGTGGGCGGAGCCTGTCCTGCTGACTCTCAGGAAACTGGGTGGACGCCCACTCACCCACTCAACCACATCCCACAGCCCACATCGCTGAACAGCAAACCACAGTGGGTTTACCAGAACCATCCCTCTCCTCCTCAGTCATCCCTCCTTCCCTCTCCCCAATTCTATCCTTACTCTCTGTCATCCCTCCTCCCCTCTCCTTTCTCCTCTTCTGTCATCTCCTTCCTTCCTTCCTTCCTTCCTTCCTTCCTTCCTTCCTTCCTTCCTTCCTTCCTTCCTTCCTTCCTTCCTCTCTGTCTTCCCTCCTTCGTTCTTCTCTCCTGTCCTCTCCTTCCCCCTGTCATCCCTCCATCTCTCCCCTTCCTCCCTGTCATCCTTCCTTCCCTCTCTTCTCCTCCTTCCTCTCCTCTCCTCCCTGTCCTCCCTCCCTCCATCCCTCTCCTCTCCTCTCCTCTCCTCCCTCCCTCCCTCCCTCTCCTCTCCTCTCCTCTCCTCTCCTCTCCTCCCTCCCTCCCTCCCTCCCTCCCTCCCTCCCTCCATCCATCCCTCTCCTCTACTCTACTCTACTCTACTCTACTCTCCTCCCTCCCTCCCTCCCTCCCTCCCTCCCTCCCTCCCTCCCTCCCTCCCTCCCTCCCTCCCTCCATCCCTCCCTCCCTCCCTCCATCCCTCTCCTCTCCTCTCCTCTCCTCTCCTCTCCTCTCCTCTCCTCTCCTCTCCTCCCTCCTCTCCTCTCCTCTCCTCCCTCCCTCCCTCCCTCCCTCCATCCCTCTCCTCTCCTCTCCTCTCCTCTCCTCTCCTCTCCTCTCCTCTCCTCTCCTCTCCTCTCCTCTCCTCTCCTCTCCTCTCCTCTCCTCTCCTCTCCTCCCTCCCTCCCTCCATCCCTCTCCTCCCTCCTCTCCCCTGTGCAGGAGGGGCAGACCCCATCACCGTCTCTGTCTTCTGCTTCTGCCTGATGAAGAGCAGATGAGGCGGAGGAGGAAGAGGGGGAGGAGAGGAGAGAGGAGGACGAGAGAGAAGGAGGAGGGCGAGGAGGGCGAGGAGGGCGAGGAGGGCGAGGAGGGCGGGGAGGAGGGGATGGGATGAAAGGAGCGAGGAGAAGGATGAGAGAAGATAGAGGAGGAAGAGGAGGGAGTGGTGATGACAGGATGAGACGGGGCATTCACCGCCGGCCCAGGGCGGGGGTGTGGGGGGTCAGGTGGGGCGGGGAGGGGAGGGGAGGCGGGCCTCCTGGGTAATGAATGACCGTCGGCGTGCATCCCTGTCAGCCGGCCTGTGATTAGCTCTCCCAGATGCGGCCCAAATTACAGATGTGCGTTACAACCTCCACCCCTACGGGGGAGAGGAGAGGGGGGGGGGGGGGGGGGGGGGGGGGCGGACAGCTGCTGCAGCGGTAGGCCGATGACAAACCCAGGCTCCCTGTCCCAAAATATCCCAGCCCTGTTCACCACAGCAGGCCCTCGACAAACACCGCTACCGTTCGCAGGGTTCCGGGAGCGAGATAACGGCGTCGTGCCGGCGAAATGTTTCGGTCGAAATACGACTACATGTTGTGACACGGTCAAGCTGAACTGGGTTTTATTGCAATTTCCGACCACAGTGCCGTTCAGTGGTGCTACAGTATGTTCAGTGGTGTTCAGTGGTTCTGTTTTATGCAGCACTCTCTCTCCCTCTTTCTCTTGTCTTTTTTCTTTCTCTTCCCCTCTCTCTCCCTCTCTTTCTCTCTCTCTCTCCCCTGATTCACCTGTTCTCCTATGCACTCACGGTCAGTTCACTGCAGCGGCTGCTATTAAACATTTAACTGCTGACTTTGACTGGTTCCTCCTTCTCCCTCCACACATGAATATTAAAGCGTTTGTCTGGCCGTGCAGGGAGACAGGAAGGCAGGGAGACAGGCAGGCAGGGAGACAGGCAGGGAGGGAGACAGGCAGGGAGGGAGACAGGCAGGCAGGGAGACAGGGAGACAGGCAGGCAGGGAGACAGAGAGGGAGGGAGGGAGACAGGGAGACAGGCAGGCAGGGAGACAGGCAGGGAGGGAGACAGGCAGGCAGGGAGACAGGGAGACAGGCAGGCAGGGAGACAGACAGGGAGGGAGGGAGACAGGGAGACAGGCAGGCAGGGAGACAGGCAGGGAGGGAGACAGGGAGGCCCGCGATTGGCTGAAAACTACCGTGAGTCCATATCACCTGGGGGGCCTAAGGGCGGCATCGTCCCGTTGGACTAGACTCTCGTTAGAGCAACCCCCCCCCCCCACACACACACACTTCACACTTCACACACACACACACACACACACACACACACTGGTGATAGGACAGGTCAGTATTATCGACCCCCGGGGCTGGCTGGATGGACAGGAGGGATAAAGTGATGGAAGGGTCTGCTGCTCCCATGCTGTTTTCACTGATTGCTTCTGAGAGAGACTGTAGAGAGACAGGAGAGAGAGACAGGAGAGAGAGACAGGAGAGAGAGACAGGAGAGAGATAGTAGAGAGAGACCGTAGAGAGAGACAGTAGAGAGAGACAGGAGAGACAGTAGAGAGAAACATTGGAGAGACAGGAGACAGTAGAGAGAGACAGTAGAGAGAGACCGTAGAGAGAGACAGTAGAGAGAGAGAGACAATAGAGATAGACAGGAGAGAGAGACAGGAGAGAGAGACAGTAGAGAGAGAGAGAGACAATAGAGATAGACAGGAGAGAGAGACAGGAGAGAGAGACAGTAGAGAGAGACCGTAGAGAGAGACAATAGAGATAGACAGGAGAGAGAGACTGTAGAGAGAGAGAGACAATAGAGATAGACAGGAGAGAGAGACAGTAAAGAGAGACAGGAGAGAGAGACAGTAGAGAGAGACATGAGAGAGAGACAGTAGAGAGAGACATGAGAGACAGTAGAGAGAGACAGTAGAGAGAGACAGTAGAGGATGTATTATTAGATCGGGGTCTGGTGTCCTCATCTCCTCCTGCCTGGCGAACACAGCAGACTCTCCAGCACAGTGGTGCTCAGTGAGGGTAGGCAAGGCAAGGCTAGTTTATCTGTAGAGCACATTTCAGCAACAAGACAAGTCAAAGTGCTTTACATGAGACATTAAAAGCATCAAGACAAAGTGCAACACATAAAAGGTCATATAAAACTAAATGCAAAAAAGGATGTTTAAAACTAAATGCAGGAAGAATAAAATACAGGAATAAAAGTTACAATGCAGTGTATGAAGTAATTATTATTTGATTTAATAAATAACAGTGGCAAAAAGAAGTCTTCAGTCTTGATTTAAAAGAACTGAGAGTTGCAGCAGACCTGCAGTTTTCTGGAAGTTTGTTCCAGATATGTGGAGCATAAAAACTGAACACTGCTTTGTTTTAACTCTGGGGACAGAAAGCAGGCCTGTGCCAGACGACCTGAGAGGTCTGGATGGTTCATAATGTAGCAGCAGATCAGAGAAGCCACAGCCTCATTCATTATTTGGAAAGGCGTAAAAGGGAACAGAGGAAAACAGTAGAATTCGGGAACCAGACGACCCGAGTTTTAAAAACCTTGGAGAGCTCTATCAGGACTGAGTTCTATCATGACTCTCCCCTCAGTCAGACCTGAGAGCTCTATCATGACTCCCCCCTCAGTCAGACCTGAGCGCTACAGAGAGGAGAAGTTCAGCTACAGAGAGGAGAAGTTCAGCTACAGAGAGGAGAAGTTCAGCTACAGAGAGGAGAAGGTCAGCAACAGAGAGGAGAAGGTCAGCTACAGAGAGGAGAAGGTCAGCTACAGAGAGGAGAAGGTCAGCTACAGAGAGGAGAAGGTCAGCTACAGAGAGGAGAAGGTCAGCTACAGAGAGGAGAAGGTCAGCTACAGAGAGGAGAAGGTCAGCTACAGAGAGGAGAAGGTCAGCTACAGAGAGGAGAAGGTCAGCTACAGAGCCGATCTGACTCAACGGACGTCGGTTTTGGGGATAAGCCTCGTCATTCGTTTATTACTGCCCAATCAGTGGCGCCAATTCATGTGGTCGGCCAATCAGCGTCAATCGGAGACTCTCCCTGACCTCGTGAAACGGCAACAATCTGGCAACCGCTCCGCCCAACAACATTGTGATTGGATTGAAGAAATACAGTGTTTTTTTGCTCCTCTTTCTTAGACTGGTAGTGAGTACAGCCAGACCTTCGTCCAGCCCTGGTGTGGAGATTGGTCAGGTCTGGCTATTAGAGACCAACACAGAAGAGACCCTGTTTGTGAAGCTTAACGCCAACTGGAAAACTGGCCTGTGTGTGTGTGTGTGTGTGTGTGTGCGTGTGTCTAAAGGACCAGGGAACAGTCCAGCTGTGAGAGTTGTCCTTTAGACCCTGCAGAACCAGAACCAAGTTCTCCCTTAGACCCTGCAGAACCAGAACCAAACACACAGCCCAGCATGTCCAGAACAACCAGTCTGGCCCAGGTAACGTCTACTACTGAACCAGACACATGTATCACACCCGACACGTTTACTCTCACATTCTATTGCAAATATAATATTTGTGTCATTATACAGTATATGTCATATATTATATAATTTAATATTTGTATAATATACAAATATTATCTCTAAATAGTGTAGATAGATACGCCTTAAGCATCCAGTCCCTCAGTGAAGCGCACACACATGCATGCACACGCACACACACACGCACACATGCACACACACACGCACGCACATACACACAGACACACACACACAGTCACGCCTGGATTAAAAGGAGGCCAGTCTTCTTCCTCCCAGCTGCAGCAGGGGAGAACTGGGTGAAGGCTGCCTATCCCCCCCCCTCCCCTTAACCTTGAACACACACACACACACACACACACACACACACACATGGCCGCAGGTGGGTATCTATACCCTAACTGTCTCCAGGCGCCTGCCTGTGAAAAGAGGCTTTCTTTACCCCAGCGTGACTGTGAAGACATTCCAAACCAAACCACACACACACACACTATTCTCCAGTGGCCGGAGCAGGTCTAGGGCCATGGCTGCTCGGTGTGTGTTTACAGCGTTTTAGAGGAGGTGGTAAACCTCGGGCCGCGGGGCTCAGAGAGCCAGAGGGAGGGGCAGAGTGACGCCTCTCTCGCCCGTGTGACACTCTTTCATCTGAGCCTTTTATTTGTCCCGACGACGCGAACGTGGGGAGCAGCCGGCCTGCTGATCTGGGTGAACGCTCGTTGTTTAAGTAGGGGGGGGGGGAGTGTAATGTGATGGTGGTTTGAGTAGCGGGGGGGAGCCTGCTCAGAGGGAGGCGGTCCCCCGGGGGAGACAGACAGCTCTGATGACTGAGCCAGACGACCCGGGGAACACACATCGCTCACTGCGCCGCTGTTCACGCTGAGAACACACAGCGCATAGCAACACAATGCAGGCGTAGGAAACACACAGCGCATAGCAACACAATACAGGTGTAGGAAACACAGCGCATAGCAACACAATACAGGTGTAGGAAACACACAGCGCATAGCAACACAATACAGGTGTAGGAAACACACAGCGCATAGCAACACAATACAGGTGTAGAAAACACACAGCGCATAGCAACACAATACAGGTGTAGGAAACAGCGCATAGCAACACAATACAGCCGTAGGAAACACACAGCGCATAGCAACACAATACAGGCGTATGAAACAGCGCATAGCAACACAATACAGGCGTAGGAAACACACAGCGCATAGCAACACAATACAGGCGTATGAAAAAGCGCATAGCAACACAGTACAGGCGTATGAAACAGTGCATAGCAACACAATACAGGCGTATGAAACACAGCGCATAGCAACACAATACAGGCGTATGAAACACACAGCGCATAGCAACACAATACAGGCGTAGGAAACACACAGCGCATAGCAACACAATACAGGCGTAGGAAACACACAGCGCATAGCAACACAATACAGGCGTATGAAACACACAGCACATAGCAACACAATACAGGCGTATGAAACACACAGCGCATAGTAACACAATACAGGCGTATGAAACAGGGCGCTTATTGACTGAGCACGGTCCGGAAATCAAAGTCCATTAAAAAAGGCACTAAATGATTCATGAAGGGAATGAGGAATATCAGACTCTAAACTTGACCCATACCATAATGCGTGTGTGTGTGTATGGGAGTGGGGGGGGGCGGGGTTGAGGCATTGTGTGTGTGTGTGTGTGTGTGTGTGTGTGTGTGGACGTTGAGGCAGACTTGACGTGAGAGGAGCTGACATGATAACTAGTCCAGCTCAGCAAGGCCCACCTAAGTTGCTCACGCCCTCCCCACTGCCCTCCCCAACCCCCCGACCCCCCAACACCCCGACCACCCAACCCCCCAACACCCCGACCACCCAACACCCCAACCCCCCGACCCCCCAACACCCCGACCACCCAACACCCCGACCCCCCAACACCCCGACCACCCAAAACCCCGACCACCCAACACCCCGACCCCCCAACACCCCGACCACCCAACACCCCGACCACCCAAAACCCCGACCACCCAACACCCCGACCATAGTGGAGTGTGGGGACCCGTCATGGCGTGTGTGGGGGGTGTGGGGACCCGTCATGGCGTGTGTGTGGGGTGTGGGGGCCCGTCATGGCGTGTGTGTGGGGTGTGGGGACCCGTCATGGCTTGTGTGTGGGGTGTGGGGGCGCGTCATAGCGTGTGTGTGGAGTGTGGGGGCCCGTCATGGCGTGTGTGTGGAGTGTGGGGGCCTGTCATGGCGTGTGTGTGGGGGGTGTGGGGACCCGTCATAGCGTGTGTGTGGAGTGTGGGGGCCTGTCATGGCGTGTGTGTGGGGTGTGGGGGCGCGTCATGGCGTGTGTGTGGAGTGTGGGGGCCTGTCATGGCGTGTGTGTGGGGTGTGGGGGCCCGTCATGGCTTGTGTGTGGGGTGTGTGGGCCCGTCATGGCTTGTGTGTGGGGTGTGTGGGCCCGTCATGGCTTGTGTGTGGGGTGTGGGGGCCCGTCATGGCGTGTGTGTGGGGTGTGGGGGCCCGTCAGGGCGTGTGTGTGGGGTGTGGGGGCCCGTCATGGCGTGTGTGTGGAGTGTGGGGGCCTGTCATGGCGTGTGTGTGGGGTGTGGGGGCGCGTCATAGCGTGTGTGTGGAGTGTGGGGGCCTGTCATGGCGTGTGTGTGGGGTGTGGGGGCGCGTCATAGTGTGTGTGTGGAGTGTGGGGGCCTGTCATGGCGTGTGTGTGGGGTGTGGGGGCGCGTCATAGCGTGTGTGTGGAGTGTGGGGGCCTGTCATGGCGTGTGTGTGGGGTGTGGGGGTGCGTCATAGCGTGTGTGTGGAGTGTGGGGGCCTGTCATGGCGTGTGTGTGGGTTGTGGGGGCCCGCTAGGCGGTCAGCCTCTCTGGGCCGTTCAGGCAGCTGTGCACGGGGGGCAGTGGTCTAGTGGTGACTGGAGAAGTGGGTGTACTAGAATAACAATTTTGCTGAAATTGTAGAGCTTTTATCTCAATCACACACATACAACCAACCCAACCCACCACCTATGAATGTGTGTGTGTGTGTGTGTCTTTATGTCCATTCCCCCTGCAGTTACAGATGTGGTTCAACTCTACGGTGTGTGGAAAAGCAAACTAATATTAAATCGATGCAGTCACGGCAGGGTACTCAATACAGTACTAATTAGTAGCCACACACATGCAAAAACAAGTCTCCTCGTTGACAGTGGGAGCTGAGCTTCTGATATTCATGAAACATAAATTAGCACTAATTACATTACATTAGTCATTTAACTGACGCTTTTATCAAAAGCAACTTACAATAATTGCATTTCATAATGGAAAAGTCAGGGTACTACTACTTGCCAGAACTCACAAGTGCATCTCCTTCTGAAACAAGTGACTAAGAGCATATTCTAGTGCTGAAAGCAAAGTGAAGGCTAGCAAACTAAAAATACAATAGGTGCTTAAGAGGGAGGATCTTGGTAGTACTTCTTAAAGACTGGGCAGCTCGTTCCACCACTGCGGATCCAGGACAGAGAAGAGCCGTGACCGTGTCATTCGACCACAGGGGCCTCGGAGTGACGGGGCAGCCACTTAGCAGAGCGTAGCGGTCGGGAGGGGTGTAGGGTTTGACCATGGCCTGTAGGGAGGAGGGAGCTGTTCCTTTCATTGCCCTGTAGGCTAGTACCAGAGTTGTAAACTGGGAAACTAATGGGAAAACCAATCCGTCCCAGTAAACAGATGAGGTTTCCCCTGTCAGCGACTGTCCCCATGCGGCTGACCAGGGCTGAGGGTGACCGTGTGTGTGGAGACATTCTAGAACACTCCAGGAGCTCCGTTCACCCGACGTTCCGTTCACTCCCGCCGGAAAATTCCACCGTGATACGAGGGTTTGAAACTCACACCTTATTGTGTGTAAAATAAGGTTCCCCTTATTTTGGAAATTTGCGGAGACCCCCCCCCCCCCCTTCTCTCACTCTCTCTCTCTCTGTCCTTCGCTCAACCCCAGTCTTCCTACTGTCCTTCCCTTAAAGTCAAAGTCAGTTTTATTTGTAACATACTACATCATACAGGCACAAAGTACTGACATGTTAGTGAACACTTTCTATGAAGGTCATGTTTATAATGCATCATAAGCATATTCATAACACATTATAATGCACTTATAAGACTTTAGAAAACTCTAACATTCATCATCAATAATATACTATGCATGACTGAGTTTTAAGTAAATTGGCACCACTGTATACTTTAGCAATTGCATACTATAACATAATATTTGAAGGTTTTTGTCAGACACTTTACTTACAGCCAACAAATACTGCTAATAAGACCTCATAATTGTGTTATAGTATGATACAATTGCTGTCATTTTACTTAAGTCATGCTATAGTGTATTATTTATGTTTACTGTATAAGCCATTATTCCATTTCAGAAACTTAGAATGTATAATCTGTTATGATCCTGTATGTCAGAGCAGTTCTCTATGTGTCTTTATAACTGGATAAAGTTTGGAAGTTATAATGTGCTATATAGCATTGAGGTATAATACATTATGTCTACTGTACCACTTCTAATAATTTATAAACCTTGTTATAAGGTGTCATGCATGACTATAAACATTTATAAAATTTTATAAAGCCATATAAGTGCATCATAATGTGTTGTGAATATGCTTTTGATGCATTATAAACATGACCTTCATAGAAAGTGCTACTAAATGTTCTTCTGTTATCTTCTAGATTGTGCACAGTCAGCAGTATAGAGAGGTAAAATAAACATTATACACGCCCAGCTCTGGGCCTCGCTGCTAGATACAAAGTA
>NC_140240.1:13235448-13422948 GCF_949987555.1 Borostomias antarcticus
GCGTCTGAACCAGTGTTGAGAGGGCAGAAATCAGATTTTCCACATAATTAGCTCACTGCCATTCAAACGCCTTGGTAGACTACAATGACTTCAATTGGGATAACGCGGCCAAACATGGTTGTAGAATAATTGACTGGGATTCAAGCCTGAACAGTGGTGTGGCTGATTCAGTAAAATATGTTACCATTGATCTTTCAACCTCCCCCTGTCAACAGTCAGTGTACAGCTGCGTTCCAGGAAGCTGGTCTGTAGCACTGTTGAAACCTGAGGCAGGCCAAATCAGAATACATTAGTGCCACCATACCACTAATGGCTGCCATTATTCATTTTGGTGCAGCACGAATGAGATGAAGACAAAAAACAGGTCCAGCGTGGCTTACTGTATGTGCGTGGCTGGCTTGTTTCTGTTGGTGGACGGAAGGACGGAAGCTAGTCATGCCACTGAAATAGCTGTGAATTGAAATGACATGAAATAATGTCTGATAAATTAATGGTCACCACACATGCTAAATCAATTTTGTAATGTGTTTATTATATACATGTTGGTCTCTGATGGTCCTACCAATGTATAAAAGTTGATATCAAACAACCCAGTCATTTGTTTATGGTCAGCACACTTTCTCCTGCCCTGGAAGCTCAACCCTTCAACAAGCCATTCTGAGTTTCAAATTTTTCCACGTTGTTACTGACGTTTTGGTGACGTAGATCAAGAAACATGATCATAGTCCTGCCCAGGTCCCGCCCTAGCGGCCAGGTTTGCTTCCGCTCTTTTTTTCCAGCCGAGTTGAGCGCATCATATCAGGAATTATGCCGCATCGCTGTTCTGTTTTCGGCTGCAAAAATCCACACGTATCGCTGCATCTTGTCCCAGGGGATGCAAGAAGTAGTCAGTGGATTCATTTTATTTTTGATGGAAAAATCCCAACCAAAGTTCCCAAATCACTGTTAGTGTGTGCTAACCACTTTGTGGCAGATTGCTTCACTAACCTTGGACGCATAAATAGAATAGAATGCAGGACTGGCTAAAAAACTTCGGCAGAATTGATGCAGTCCCAACTCTTCGTGAAGAAATTGGAGAGGGTGGTGTCATGGAATTTTACAACTGGCCTCAAAACCTTTCAGATCTCAGCGTTTGCTCTTAAAACCTATTGATCCAGTCCCCTGCCTTTGCTATTCCAAACACCTCTAAACCTGTCTTCCTCTCTTCTTTGTAAGGACAAACACCCCTGCCGTGGTGTCCTCACCATGACAGGAAGGCATCACACCTCAGACTTCCCGTTTGGCCTAGGCCATTATTCAGTCCCTCCAGAAAAACGCGATTATGCGATAACATAATTCATTGCATAATCAGGCAAAAGGCGCAGATTATGCAAGGGTCACATAATTTTAGAAAGAGCGCATTTTCACCGCGATAATCACTGAACTCCGCGCAAAAAACATGGAATATGTGGGGCTCACTTGATTTCATACTTCCTGCATTTTTCTGCTTCAAGTTTTAATGTTTTCACTTAATTTGTAGGGCTGCCACCTTCAATGGGGAATAATAAGGGACACCTTGCCAGCAGTCCCATGCTCACGGAACACAAATCAAGCAGGGGTCTGGTGGTCCTCCCCCATGAGATTATGAGTGTCAGACATCTCATTTCCTGCATTCTAGTGAATTGCCAATTTATGTTTAATGCATCAAGTTCAAAGTCCTCTGCTATTCTCATCATGAATGAAGGAAATAAATAGCCAATAAGAGTAGGCTAAGGCACAGCTGCATCGATTATATTAAGATCAAATAAAAAAACATCAGATCATAGACATGGGCAAAATGTTTGGTCTGATAAACTTGGAAATAGCAAATGACCTGGACGACCACAGAGACCAGACATCGGGGGTTGTTTATAAGTTTCAAGGCTGCCTTTTAAGGCTGCCTTCAATCATGACGCCGGTCTATACTGTACCTGGTCTAGGCGCTCTCGCATAGGCTATGGTTTTGTTATTTCTTGTATCATTCCAAGCATGTGAAGACGTAGTGTAGGCTATATGCATTAGAGTGGGGTGTGCACGAAAATACAGGACAGGTTCTTGCATTTTTCGCATATTTTCACAATATTCACAAGTTCCCGCAACTTCAGAAAATCCCCGCATTTTTAACGCATAAAATCACATAAAAACCCTGCATATTCCATTGCATAATCAAGGATTTTTGCCTGCATAATCAAGGATTTTTGCCTGAATAATCAAGGATTTTTGCCTGCATAATCAAGGATTTTTGCCCGCGTTTTTCTGGAGGGACTGATTATTCCATTGTCTATATTCAAAGTGTATCGCGCTTTCTCTGTATACCTCGACCACTGTTGATGATGTCTGCCATTTAATATGATGTGTACTATGGGTTAGCCAATCACATCCTGGAAGCGCCATACCTGTGTATTGCTTGAATATAAGGCCGCGCAAGACTATACTGGGGCACTTCTGTTGGATGAACCACTCACGTGCGTTGTCCTGAAGTCCTTGCGCTCGTTTTCTCAATAAACCAGACTTAACATGTTTGAGCGAATCTTGGCAAATCCTTTTTGACTAGATCAGTTAAAAATCTTCTACAGTGGAAATGTAAGTAAAAGAAAAGTCAATTGTAGCTTCTTATTTGAGATCAATTTGATATAAATTGTCTGTGTCCTGGTTATGGAGCAGTGACTAGCTGCTGCACGTGGGGCTAACATGCGGAGGAGGTAAAGTTAGTTAGCTAATGTTAGATAGCTAACGTTAGATAGCTCCTATATCTAACGATTAGCCAACAGATATAGCTATCTGTCTAAAATAACAATACAGACTCGTCACGACAGAAGTCGGAGATCAAAATAACGTTAGCACTAGGTTTACCTGCTGAACTTCCTTGCAACACAGGTTCTCGCACTCTAGGCATTGTTTCACAATTCCCGGCATTAGCTAACCATTTGGAAGGGTCCTGCTGGATTCTACTTGGAGCTTGGGCTCTTTCTTGCTGCTGCTCTTCGTTTTCGCTACTACGGATAAAACACAGGCCGCCGCCATCTTTGTTGTAGACTGCCTAGCAACCTCTCCCCCGCCCGCCCCCTGCCCAGCACCCCTCTCCTGCCCCTCCCCCTCCATCTCAGTGGCCAACGGAGCGTTTCAGGAATTCCATTCAGACAGACGTAATAAGATAGCTCAGGGGAGAAATGTAGAGTTTTTCTCTCCATACGACATTAAAATTCACTTTTATGTGACCCCCAGAAACCGATTGTAGGTAGGTAAAAACAGCATGTGAGGTGACCTTTAAGAAAGGTCTTGTCGCCTGGACACATCAGTTCCAATGCTTCCAATGCTAATCCAGCACAATAAGAGAGGGATAGCCAGTTAGCTCATGAGCTCACAATAACTAGCAGCAGCTGCTATAACATTAATGGTAGCGGTCAGTGGCTAAAGCAGTTACACTGATGATAACATACAGTCATCCCCACCGGGAACCCCGGTCTCCTGGGTGGGAGTCCGATGCTCTCACCACTACTCTACTTGTGCAGTGGAGATCGGTGGGTTGATTTTGGTGTCCTTCTTGATTTTGGTGTGCTGGGACTACTGCCTCTTGTAGTGCCAACAGAGAAATGCAGGCCAACATTGTCCGCAGTAACGGAGGGAGGGATGGAGGGAGTGATAACCGGACAAACGCTATACTAGGTGCGCTGGCTTACAGCCACGCACAAAAAAAGCATCAATTCCTCCATCACCACCTAAAGCTGTGCCAGTCAACAGTCAGTCTAATCACCGAAAATAAACTACATGTAGGCGTAGAGCGACTGGTGCATCACATCCCATACAAAAATGAATTACTATAGGATTTGAAGTGTCCTACTCCTATTGTAATGAGGACTGTCATTGAGACTGTCAGAACAGTTTTTTTAACACATCAACAAAGGCCAATAATTTGAGAGCGAGCGAATAAGAGGGCAATTTTTACGCCGAAACAACCAAGCTTTTAGGGACACAATAAATAAACTACAGAGCCATTATATGACAACAATGGCCAAGCACCACGAAGAGGAATGACAGGACGATAAAATACACCCCCTTAGGGCACAGCACTCAATAGCCTACTCCACTAAATCAATAATCAGTGTTATACGCTACTAGGCGTATGAGCCCACCGCTCCAGGTCTTGATTTGGTCTTGATTTGATCTTGATTTCCGTAAGCCAGAATCATTTTACCTGGCCTACAATGTTAAGTGAATAACGAGCTAGTAAGATCGGTGTCAACGGACCGTAACATGGACTGTATTTTCATGAGGGCTGTAGGGGGCGACGGAGCACTACCAAAACGCTAAACACAGATGAAAATAAAGCGATATAGGGAGGGAAAATGAAAACATGCGCCCCTAGCGGATTTGTTCCTATCGAAGAGGAGTTTCAATATAAACTCCCATAGACCGGATTTTCTAATAATTACTACGAAGCCATTTCGGTGAAGTTATCAAAACAAAAACTTGTGAGTGTCTTTAGAGTAAAAACCTACTAACCGTGAGAATTTCAAACAGTATTTCGTCTTCTTTCAAATTTTCGAAATTGCTCCATTCCTCCAGTCAAAGTCAATGGAATTTAAGAAAAATATTTTCATAATTCGGATTGTAATTGAAAATCAACTATGATCACCAGAATCAATAAAGTTTGTCTCCAAGTATTTGCTGTTTAAGGCATTCTACTAACTTTTCGGCTTCGACCAAGATATAATTTTTCAAAAGAAGTGTCTATGAGAAATCCCATTCATTCTCTCGGCATTAGGAACGCTACCACTAGGGGGCGATGAGATTACTTTCTATGGCAGAATACAAGACGCATTTAAGTCAAAAACAGTCTGAATGTCGTTGTTTCACTGAAAGAAGGCACAAAAATCAAGTTTTATTTGGATCTGTATGGGTAAGCCAGGCTTACCCTGGCTTATAGGAGCAATCACCACTGGTAGGGGTACCAATAATTTGCAACACTTGGGACAATTTAATTGTAAACATAATTCCACATCCATCTCTGGGCTACTGTATCACATCGAATTCATAAGCCATCGTTCTGACACCATAATAAGGGGAAGCTGAGAGGGGTCAGGGAAGAATTTTTACAGCTCACTTATCTGGCCCCTGGGTGATACTGGTTTTTTGCTTCCCTCTGGAATATGTAGGGGTGGGACGTATGCCCACCTCCCTTGTTCTCTGTAAAGCGCATTGTGTTACCTCTGTGTATGAAATGCACTATACAAATAAAGCTTTGATTGATTGATTTAAGCTTTTGTCAACGACATGCAACAAGTCCTTATCTCTCACATAGCACACTCACACACGCTGCCAACATGATCAATCTGAAATGCATAAAGCTGCAAAGCAGGACTCACCATTTCATTAGGTTTTGCTAGCCGTTAGCCAGTCGTATTGGCCAAAGTTAGCTGCTTGAAAGTGCCTCAAATCCCTTGTCTGGCTGTATTAAGTGTCTTATTCTGCAACTGTATCGTAGGGGAAACACTGCTGCTAGCCTGTGTAATATAACGTTACTGTAGCCTACCTAAACTTGTTTCAATCACAAGAACGCAACAGGTTTACTTTTTGTCGTTGGTGTGTAACGTTAGTTGTTACCTACTTTGATTTGTGTCCTCTTGCCTACTATCTTCCTCTCTCTTTCTTCTCTGTCTGCTTCTTTCAACACCATCACGCCAGGTACGGTTTGTGCACTCATGTAGGCGCATAAAAAGATAAAAGAAAACAAAGATAAAAGAAGAAGAAGATTAAAAAATAAAAGTTTTGTTCCCATGGGATCTCTCCCGTCTCTTACCTGGTAAATACATGCAAAGTATAGCCTATAATAGGTAATTAGTAATTTGAAATACTCCTGTTTTGAAATTATACCTACAATATATGTCTCAGTAATTACTAATTACTGAGACATATATTGTAGGTATAATTTCAAAACAGGAGTATTTCAAATGTTCAATTACTGCACATAAATTCAATAACTGACATAGAACCACCAGGTAACCGCATTTTTACAGCTTCTATAACATCCAGTGACAAAATACTGTCCACACCAACATTCAGCCTGGGAGGTGAACTAGGCCACTAGGCCACCAGGGATCTGGAACATCTGTGGTGTCAAGGCTTTGTTCACACGGCAGATCTTTACTGCACGTCACAAGACGATCCTCATCCTTCTTCTCATTATCATTTGCTCATACCGTCGCCGGCTTCCACTGCACAAATAGCCTACTTGAAAATCAACCCGTAGTAAAGGCTAACTTCAGTTGTAGTTGTAAAGTTATCATGGATGTATTAATAGAACGTTATCCATGGTTAACGTTACTTCCGTAAACAGTGCGCTGCGCGTGACATCGGATGTGTAAAAAATCGGAATTGAGCATTAAGACCTGGGGCCTCATTTATCAAAGAGCGTGTAAATTCAGATGTAAAAGATGGCGTACAACGAAAACGAGAAAAGGGCGGACTGCCGCGTACGACAAGAATATTTACACGCTTTTCGGATCTATCAAACATGGCAAACACGCTGCTGCGCCGATTTCTCTCCCACGGTGTCCTAGAAGAGTGCGGACGTGAACGCGCTTCATGTTCCGCCCTCTACACGCCCAAATTCAACCATATATGGTGAAAACTATGACAACGCACAACGTGGTTCACCGGAAGGAACCGACATAATAACATAGAGTGGAGCAAACACAAGACAATTACATTTATGGAAAAACGCGGAAAGAAGAGAAACTTTTCGGAGACGTAGGTGCATGTGCTTGTTGGTGAGGTCCACGCGAGGAAAAAAAATCATCTTCGGAAGGTATTTGTACTAGCCTACCTTTGTCTGATTGCTCCTACAGTTTAGGTAGCCTACTGTACATTTCGTGCATCCTGTATTTGGCGTAGGCTACACGGACATTCTGTATTATGTGGCTGTGAGGAAAGCAAACATTCCACACATTCTGTGGTAGGCTATGATTGATTTAAGACAAGAAAAACAGGGAGCGATAACACAGATGATCACTTCATAATGTTGGACCACATTAAACATTTTCCCCTCTGGGAAATTAAGACTCTCATCTAAATCACCCGGTAAATCACACTTAAGTATTTATTTGGCTGCCAACAGAAACGCATATCAAATGAATATGGCTACACAATAAAATGTTTAATGGAAAATAAAGTTTACAGACGAACTCAAAGAAAATGACTGAAATTGTTTCCCCAGACTGACGTGGGGTGGGACTCAGAGGAGGGGGAGTCTGCAGTGGTCCTTGACCTGACGGTCGTGCCTCCGCCGGTTGTAGCCTCTACCTCCAGCGCCACGACCTCCAGTGCCTCCACCTCCAGCGCGCCAGCCTCCACCTCCAGTGCCATCTCCAGCGCCTCCGTCTCCGTCTCCACTGCCCACACCTCCACCTCCGGCTGCCAGCATCCCTGCCTCAAGGGTCCCTGAGGGCTGGGCTTTCTCTCAGACGCTGTGCTGGAGGCTCATGACCCTAGAGGCCCAGAGGGACATGGCAGAAGGGATTGGGGCAGTTGTGCAGCAGTTGTTGGAGGTCACCACACTACACCACCAGAGCCAAGAGGACATCCTCACTGCACTTCATTCCCTCACACATGCCGTCACGGACCTCACACAGTCACTCACTACCACACTCACGGACCTCACACATTCACTCACAAACGCACTCACACACCTAACACAGTCACCCACCAACAGACAATAAAATGGTAACAATGTGAACCTTACTTGTTTGTGTCTTCATAGCTGGCGCATGACCTCAGTGCGGGCCCTTTGGCCCCGCTGGTAACCCTCATGACGGGGAGGGGGCTGAGGGCTTGGGTCCTCATTTTGTGGTGGGGTCTTGACTGGTTCTCATTCTTATCAGCTTTGAATATATATCTTGGCAAACATAACACAGGATGATGTACAAGGAGGGGACAGATACCTAGTGAAAGTACTATTGGTTGCTAGTAAAAAGACAATAACAAGGGCTTGGTAGAAGGTGGAACCCCCAACCAAGGAGCAGTGGCTGGGTGTTGTGGAGGAGATTTATGTTATGGAGTTCACGCATGCATTGAGGATGCAGGAAGGAAAGTTTGAAGGGAGATGGGAAAAATGGATGGATAATAGAAGGAAGTGTGATGATACCACTAATATTGAAATTGTAATATTTGAGTAAGAGAAAAAAGCTGCATTGATGGAAGTACCCATAAGCTGCTATTGTTGGTTTTTATGTTTTATTGTATTGTCGTTGTATGGATGGAAAATGCAAATAAAGATTAAAGTAAAAAAGAAGTCTAGCCCCTACCCTGCTGTGCGCCAGGATGAATGAGTCATGCGTGGAGCCAGGCCACCGTGCCACTACACTTGTGATGAGCATGTCGGCGTCACATATTTTTTGGCTATTTATAGTGTGCACATTTTTGCGATTCACATAGACGTATTCATTCACTGATGGTGCCCTTATCAATATGTGGGTGCAGTCGCCATCGCCGTCACCTCTTTGGAGTTCTATCTCGGCCAGTAGGCCGAGTAGCACCGGATTCATTTTGGCTCGCATTACGCACAGGAGGACTGTCATTTATGGTGCGTTTGTTTATAACTGGGAGGTTGCAAATTGCGACTTGCTACTAGGAATGATTAAATAAAACGCCTCATGAACTCGCACTTCCTCATCGCAAATTCGGATATGTTTCTCAGCCCCAAGTTGCCGGCTGATGTCAATATCATATCATATCATCATCATATAATTCGCTATAGCTCGAATGCACACAGGTCGGAGGTAGGTATTTTGCCACTTGCGACTTGCCACGTCCGACCACAAACGAACGCACCATTATATGCTTACCAAACAGCAAACAGGTCCACATGGTCACATATTAATGACAATCTAATTGGTCAATTATTGCCGTTTGATGGAGTGCCTGCATTAGGTGTGTGAGGATCGATATTGCGCATAGGTTAAGTTTGGGGAACAAATCCATATCGGACCATTAATGAGCCGGTTAGAGGACACGATCTTGCATTGCGATATATGTTTGTGCTGAATTGGGCTATTAGCCTACATGATTGTGCGTTCATAAACTCTCGCTCTTCCTCTCTCCATCAAACATTGTAATTCACCGACGCACCACCTGCGTCGCCAGTTCCCCGTGTTCAAAAAGGGTGTAAAAACCCTTCTAATTCGGTACGCCGAGTCGAGAGGTGTCGTACAAAAGCGCGTAGAAAGGCAACTAAATATCCGCCCTTTTTGCTTGATAGATCGCGCTGTGGGGGGGGGAGAGGGCGTACTCCTAAAATCGCGGAAAAGACAGTGTAAAAGAAGGCGTACCTCAATGATAAATGAGGCCCCTGCCGTGTGAACTAAGCCATAGTCGTTTTGTTTTGATGTTCTGGGACCACTGCCTCTTGTGGTAGCAACAATAAAACTGCAGGTCAATAACCCAACGGAGCCAAGGAGGGAAGGAGGGAGGGAGGGAGTGACAACCAGACATTTGCTGTCTGTGGTGCGCTGGCTTACAGCCATTCACAAAAACAGTCCACATCTATAAAAAGGAAACAAAAGGCTCTGACTCAAACATCAATATGATGCCAGGTGTTCACATTCAGGCAGAATCACCGCAAAAGACGTGACAATCATGACGAGGTTACAGAGAGAAACACTGTTTCAGCAACATACGGAAATGGAGTATATAGAGCCCCGTGGAATAAACGCACCATGATGGAAAACCCTCCCTCCGTCTGCAGAGAGGAACATTAGCCATGCTTCAACCCAATGACAAATAAACACCGCTGAGACAGGACATGACAGAGAGAGAGAGAAAGAGAGAGAGAGAGAGAGAGAGAAAAAAAAAGAATGAGAGAGAGGGAGAGAGAGAAAGAATGAGAGAAAGAGAGGGAGAGACAGAGAGAGAGGGGGAGAGAGAGACAGAGAGAGAGGGGGAGAGAGAGAGAGAGAGAGAGAGAGAGAGAGAGAGAGAGAGAGAGATCCCTAGTGGGTAAAACCCAGCAGTTCTCTTCCAACTGTCGATACCCCTGACTGACGGGATCATGTTCCTTCTCCTCTCTGGAAAACACATTAGACACACCAGCTATCACACACACTACACACACACGCACGCGCGCACGCACACGCACACACACACACACACAAACACACACACACACACACACACTCATCTGTTAATGGGTATTGGTTAGGGGTTGGATGTGGGGCATTATTGAATAAGTACAGTATCGTCCAGTCTTTTAAAGTGGCCTACTGGCACCAGGGGGCCAGAGGCAGACCACTATGCTCCTGTGATGGATTTCTGTCTTTATTGTTGGCTGTACCTGCAAACGCTCACATATAGACTAAGGACTGTTCAAACAGGAGGCAAATAGGAGGGGGGTAGCGAGTTACAGCACAGTATTGGATAATTGATGCCCTGAGATGGGACTTGTGACTGTGTGAAAAATCTCAGAGGTGTTTCGCCAAATAAAGGCCTTTGAACTTCGTCCTCTCATCTCTGGGAGAGAACAGCCAGCCAGGGGATGCTTTCCGGAAGCACATTTATTGCTACATCATGTCACCTACTGCATATTGTCAATAAAGACGTGCAATGTTGCCTTACCCAAAGTGAAAATAATATGCTTTGAGTGCGGTGTGAGTGGAGATTAAACTGGTAAGCCCCCCTAGCTATTTATACACCCTGTAACACTCTCTCGAGAGAGAGAGGGGGGGCGCAGGTTTATGACATGGTGGCTTTGGAGATGACAGGAAGCATTAGCAGGGGCGGATCACAGAGGAGTGTTTTCCGACACCGCGCGTCTCAGGACTAAAAGGATTAGGACAGATCAGGGCCGCGCGCCGGATGATGAGCCCAAAAAACAAGAGCAGCGTGATTCAGAGCGCGGTCACGGAACCGAGCCAGCACCCTCCTCTCGTGTCCCGGGAGACGCAGGGAGCTCAGGGGATACAGCATGTTTAGGGAGCGCATCATTAAGATAAATGGCGCCCTTTTTTAATTCTCTGATGCTTCCAAGTAAACACACGTATTTGTATTCACCTCCTGCTGTGAGCCGTTGAAGATCATGTTGGCAGTCGTTTCAGCGGTGCACTTAAAATAGAAACATTATGGTACTCAAATAAAGAGCCTTTTCAATTCTCCAAAGTCTATTCACTAAGGCTGAACTATGAAATATTTATATAGCCCAATGTACATGAATAGGACCAGTTGCTCAGACTCGAGGTTGTGTTACACTACAAAATCTCAATTGATATTATCCATTGAAATGTAATATAGGAACACCAACCTCAATACTTTTTTGTCATTTACCAAATCCTTTGGCTAGCCTTCTCATTCTGCTCATCATGCTTATCATATATTCATGCCAGATTAATCCCCATTATGCTATAATCTATAAAGTAAAAGAGTTTCAGGGTCTGTTGATACTGTGACTGAACTATCTGCAGAGCTGGCTGCTCTCTCTCCATTACAACTCTCACACTGCCCCCTAGTGGTCTGCACTGGAAGCATATTTCATCAAGTTTGGTGCTGGATAGATGTTGCCGCTTTGTGGATCAAACCATGAAAAAAGTATTTTACCCCTTTAAAGGAGTTTCTTGGTGGAAAATGAGCAGAATAAGCAACTGTCACCAACTGCCACTGGTTTCCCAGTACTGGAACCTGGAAGGACCAGTTTATTCCCGGGATACAGACTTGCTCTTTTCTGAGTCTGTCAAATATCAGATGAGTTAAATACACAAAATACAAATGACCAAAAAATAATGAAAATGTACTAAAATTTAATAATCCATAAAAGCTGGAACATCATTTGACAGAAAAACACAAGAAGCATTATTAGAGTTGGTTTAGTATAATATATTTTAGTTTCAGAGACATAGAAATCAATCCTTATTTTCCCCATATTCCTTCTATAAAAGACCCATTTTCTGAAGCATTATTATGCAAAAAATGGCATTAGAATATATTATGGGCACTATGAAATCCCAATGACTGAGTATAAAATTAAGTCACAGAGAGATATTTGCAGGAGAGAAAAGTCCATGAACATAGGGAAAACAAAAAGACATAGATGGACCTTGATCTATCAACCATTGACAAGACTGGCATGGAGAATAGGTGTATGGCTATAAAAATAAAAAAAAACAGCTTACTGCCACTTGAGTTCACTTGAAACATCTACACTTAACAGATGTGGTCATGCTTTTTTGAAGATATTTATAATCATACAACTAAAGTCAACTTCCAGCTCTTCAAAAACGCTAGACTTGCAAAGATGAAAATACTGAAGTGTTTTTTTTTGTTTTTTTTATTCATTCTATTGTTTTTTTCAAACCCTAAAAAAAAAAAAGAGTACTCTCAACCAGACCATAGACAACAAACACTTCCACTTTCAGATACTTGAGAGTTCCTGGTGGTGGTGTTAGAGGGGGGTGGAGATTGTCCCTGGGGGGGTCACACAGATGTTGAAACAGAGGAATCCAGAGAGGAGGGAGATACGAGTCTTCCTCTCTCTCATTGGAGAGTCCTGGTCTTGACGGTAGCCAATCGGTCAGCTGTTCCGTTTATGGTTGCTGCTGAGGGCGGGGCAGGGATGTCGGAATGCTGGCACGGTCCAATCAGCGCAACAGTTCTTCATTACAGCATTCTAAGGGCAGAGGATGGGGAAACCAAGCGGTGAGTCAGTTAGTGGGGCTCTCCTCAGATATACTTGGGTTTATACTGCCCTCTGCTGGCCATTTACCCACAATGCATTTTCTCTGCTCATTGTCCCACACCAGATGAAATTGGGTGGAGTGGACATTTAGAACAGTACTTTAATTTGTTTGTTCGTTCGGTCACCCATGTACCAGAGTCTACCACCCGGTGGCGCTCCTCAAAAATTCATTTTTCCCGATTGACTCGCACTCAGGCGGTGAAGGAAGCGCTGCAGGTTTATGAGTAATCTTTACTGCCCTCTTCTGGTGTGCAAGGGAATTTGGTCTACATCTCGCGCTACAAACGGACAAGGAAATGCACACACACGGACGGAGGGACACGCATCGCGTACAGAAGCGGCTACACAACGTCTATGAAAGTCTATTTCACTCAGGGACCCGTCTACTTTCCAAATCCACAAAAGCTCAGAGCTTGAGGAGGTTAGTTGCTTGTTCTAAATGTTAGGATTCTAATAGGTTTATCATCAAGGTTAGGTGCATTGTAGACATAATTATCATTAGTTATAGTATGTCACAACATGAATCAAGGACAGGGAGTTCAATCATCAGAATAGGACTTTTGTTTTATTTGTTTTATTGCCATAAAGCTTTTCAACATACTAGGAATTTGCTTTCGGTCGTGGTGCATAACATGGAGATAACATTGGACAGGGTGCAGGGACGAGACTGGACAGTGCAAAGACAGGACAGTGCAAAGAGCAAGAACAAAATGCTAGCCCAAAAAAGGATAAGCTAAGAAAAAACAATGTACAAAAAGTAGTGCAGCCAGTGATTATACACCGAGTGTGCAGAGTGTTATGTGTATGTGAGTATGTGTGTATATGGTGTATGTGGCGTGATATGCGAGTGTGGTGCGTCCTATACAGTATTCAGTGATCATGTGCAAGTGTCTCTCAACAGTGTCTCAATGGTGGCGGGGAGGAGTCAGAGGGGGACGAGAGCCTTGAAGAGGCTGATGGCCGTGGGGAAGAAGCTGCCTCTGTGGCGTGCGGACGTGGTCCTGATGGACCGCAGCTTCCTGCCGGCGTGAAGAGATTGTGGTCGGGTTGGGAGGGGTCAGTCGGCATCAATCTTCCTGACCTGCTTCAGGACCCTGAAGTTGTGCAGGACCAGGAGGGAGGGCAGGTTGCAGCCGATCACCTTCTCGGCGGATCGGATGACGCGCTGCAGTTCGTCCTTGGCTGTAGCGGTGGAGAACCAGATGGTGATGGAGGAGGTGAGGATGGACTCACTGATGGAGGTGTGGAAGGGTACCATCATTTTCTTTGGCAGTCCGAATTTCTTCAGCTGCCTCAGGAAGTACATCCTCTGCTGTGCCTTCTTCCTTGTCACGTTGGATAGATCAGAGTATGGCTAGGTTGTGTGTGTTCAGCTGTGGTCGGGAGTCTCTGGGTCTCGGAATGCGATGCAGCGCCCACCATTTCTGCGATCAACGTTTGGGTACGCGCTTAGATGCTTGCGCTACCGATGTAAGCTCTCGACTTGTGTTGGAACATTGTTATCCTTTCTAGGCACGTAACACCACCGTTGGTGCCAGTTTTTTTTTTTTTTAAATAGTCAAGAATCCCAAAGCCCAAGATCAATGTTGCAATATACCAATGTATGCAAATATCGTGTTGTTTTATATGTGCGTGTGCAAAGCCTGTAAAAATGGCCTAGCCGCAGTATGTTCCCTTGTCTCTGGACATCCAAGATGTAACTTAGCTGTTGGGCCCTTAAGGCCTGACAGACATTAGTACCAGATGTGATTATTTCCTTCTGCCTATCGTGTGACATTGTGTTTGATGAAGGAGAATTATAGCTGCACAGTCTGCTTGTAATGGTCAATGTGTAACCAGAAGAGTTGTGTTATAGATATGGAGGGCATACTAGTGAAGCTGTGGCTGGAAACTCGGAAGCCCTGCTATATATATATATATATATTTCATAAACTTTGGTTGTCCCACTTATTGTCACACACTTGTGTGTGAAATTTGTTCTCCGCATTTGACCCATCCCCTGAGGGAGCGGTGAGCAGCAGCGGTGCCGCGCTCGGGAATCATTTGGTGATCTAAACATGAAAAAACAGAGTATTTTGCCCCTTTAAAGGGAGTTTCTTGGTGGAGAAAGAGGAAGCAGAACAAGCAACTGTCACCAACTGCCACTGGTTTCCCAGCACTGGACCCCTGGACCAGCACTGGACAAGGAGCCCTGCTAAATAATAACCTTTTTATAGATTCAATAGATGATCTTGAACATGATCAAATTGCCCATGTTTGTCCTTCCGTCCCGCAACAGGAGTTGGACCCAAATTTGGTTACTTTTTCAAACTTTTGGTTCTGATGGGCTCCAAGCCTCAGAAGTAAAATATTAAAAGGGTCAATGTATTGAAGACGTCACGTCTTCTCACCCCATGCATCGGGCTTGAGCGACTAGCGACGTACGGCTCTCTGTGTGTTTGTATGTTTTTACGGTTGTTTTTTTGCGTTTCCCGTAAATATGAAGTGCGGAATCAAACTACACTATATATATATATATACAGTAGGACCCCACTTATCCGAACCCAACGGGGCCGAAGGTCGTTCGTATCTCTGAAATGTCCGGATGACTGAAACTTATGTTAAAATGCACCAAATTCAATAAGTGGTATACTTGTTTCAAATAGACTCCTAATAGACCAATAAATACCCTTAATTACTTGTGAAAATGCATCAAAATTGCAATCAAATAGCCAACTAAACTCATATCCTAGCCTATAATAGACCTACAGTAGCCTATAATACAAATAAACGAATGTCCACTTTGTGCGTGCTTTGATCAAACAGTACTTTATTCTCAAATGAGGCGTACGCTGCATCGATAGGCTACTGTATTCGCAGAACAAAATGGTATAGCCTAAAAACAACCCAACATTAGAACAATTAGAGCAAATGATAATCAATAAATAAATAAATGAAATGACAGACAAGTTGTCGTGTCTTAGACTATTGTAGCCTAAAAGAAAGTCTCTAAAACAACCGATGTAGGCCAACGTGGCCTAGGCTGTAGGCTATTATTTAACAAATACAGTAGGTCTTGTAGGCTAATCCACATGCCCACAACACGTCTGTGTTCCTGAAGTCCATTAACTGGGAACGAAAAATGACTCGATGCTGCTTCAGGTTGCTGTCGCGCTTTCTGGCTACCAAGGAACGAAGCTCTCGCGCAGCAGACTCGTTTGCGTTTTATGCTCGACATTAGAGTAACAAAGAAAGGAAACGTGACAGTAGGCTACAGCCTACAGGCAACATACAGTTCTGTTTTTATTCACAGTAGGATACAGTACTGTAATGAAAATCCCACCAGTAACCAGATAGCATATTTGGCCAAATATGTACAAATTCTGTCAAGCCGTTCTTGAGATATCGTGTTCAACAGGCCAAAAACACCTTTTGTGAGGTCAGTGACCCTTGACCTTTGACCCCCACAATGTAATCAGTTAATCCTCTAGTCCAACTGGAAATTTTACCCAAATATGAACAAGTTCCATTAAGCCTTTGAGATATTGTGTTAATCAGGCCAAAAACACATTGTGAGGTCAGTGACCTTGAACTTTGACCCCCACGATCTAAGGAGTTCATCCTTGAGTGCCAGTGAACATTTGTACCAAAGGGGAAGAAATTCCATCAATGCGTTCCCGAGATATTGCATTGACAAACATCGGACGGACGGATTTGGACGGATTTAACATAATTCGCTTTGACAGAGACACTGGGGAAACACGGAAGTCAATTGAGGGCGGGCTTTGCATGGTTGTAAACAGCAAGTGGGCTACTAACTTCACAGTCAGAGAGACTGAGTGCAGCAAGCACCATGAAATCATGACTGTCCTTTAGACCATTCTATCTACTGCGAGAGTTTACACAGATCAGTTATTCTAGCATATGTCCCTGGGCCCAACAACGCATTTGGGCCAGAACGCGTTGCTGACTGTTACAACAAAGCTGTAAATGGGAGCAGCGAACAGCCTGTGTTTTTACGAGGGGATTTCAACAGATGTGATGTTTCCACACTACTCCCAAACTTGGAACAGTACATTTCATCGCCCACCAGACTTGACAGAGCGCTAGATCTGTGTTTTGGTGACATACCGGGTGCCCATGTTTCTAAGCCCCGCCCACCACTCGGCCGTCCTGACCATAATGTCATTCTGCTGCTTCCAAACTACAGACAAAAATTGAAAACAGACAACATATAAATAAAAAACATTCAAGTATGGAACAAGGACTCTGTGGAAGCATTAAGGGGCTGCATGGAGATCACAGACTGGGGAATATTTTTCCAAAGCTGTGAGGGGGACCTAAACCTGCTGACGGTCACCATCTCCTCCAACTTCACCTTGTGTGCGCTCACTGTTACACCATCAAAACAAGTCAAGCTGTATCTTAACAAGTCTTGGGTCACCAAGGACCTGAAACACTGCCTGAACAACAAAAAGGCAGCGCTCCTACAGCGAGACACACACAGTGAGAGAGTCAGAGAGTTCAATAGTGAGTTGAGGAGAAAGACCAGGCTGGCCAAACTCCACTATATATATACAAACAAAGTGTAGGAAAAATTCACCACGTGCAAGGGAGGCATGGCAAGAACTTAGATACCATGATGGGCAGAGCCCAGGAACCAGCCCAGATCCAATGCCCTGACCCCGCCACCTTCGCAGAGCAGCAAAATGTCTACTACAGCAGATACAAGCCGCCCCCCCTGAATGATTGGACCCTCACCAGCCCCACAAGTCCTTCAAATCACAGTGGACAAAAGGAAGGTGACATCCATACTGGGCCACATCAACCCTCACAAAGCCCCTGGCCCGGACGGGCTCAATGGCAGGGTGCTGGATGAATGCTCTGCTCAGCTGGGGGATGTTATCACTCAGCTGTTCCAGCTGCTCCTAGACTCCAGATGTGTTCCACAGGTGTGGAAGAAGTCCTCTATCAGACCTGTGCCAAAGAAGCCCAATGCCAGGGAGATGAGGACTTCAGACCAGTGGCACTCACATCCATACTCTGCAAGTGCATGGAGAGGGTGGTGAGTGACCACCTCACTACCATGGTGGCAGACAGGTTTGACCCACTCCAGGTTTGCCTATAAAGTGGAGCAAGGGGTGGAGGACGCGTCTGACCCTCCTGGACACAGTAAGCAGACACCTGGCCTCCCCACGCTCCCACACACAGATTTTATTTATGGACTTTTAACACAGTCGACTCGCACATCCTGTGCGACCGCCTTCTAGGATTATCAGTCAACCCAACACTGATCCCGTGGATAAAGGACTTCCTGCAGGACCGGCCTCAGCATGTGGTGGTCAATGGCTTTAAATCCATAAATATGGTCTTAAACACTGGAGTCCCTCAGGGCTGTGTTTTAGCACCCTTTTTATTTTCCATCTACACAAACAACAACTTGCAATAGCGATGACATCACTTTTTAAATATGCAGATGATATGACTCTGGTGACCCACGTCAAGGATGAGAACTCCCTGTCTGCATACCTCCAGCAGGTAGACACCTGATGTCCTGGATAAAGGAGAGCTCCTTGGAGCTCAACATCTCCAGGACAAAGGAGCTGTGCTGTGGGGGGAGGTGGACATCTGATTCCCCCCACACTCTCTCTGAACCAACTTCTCTAACCATTTGTGCACTCTCCTGTTAGTCGTGTCTCTCTCATGAAGTGTTTAGCCCATGTTTACTGCTCTGTATATGTTTTTATCCAATAGACAAAACATTTTCCAGGAGCTTGCTCGATCGTCTCGTTGAGAGGTCAGGGAAGAATTTTTACAGCTCACTTTTATGGCCCCTGGGTGAAACTGTTTTGCTTCCCTCTGGAATATGTAGGGGTGGAACCTACGCCCACCCTCCCATTGCTCTCTGTAAAGCGCATTGTGTTGCCTCTGTGTATGAAATGCGCTATACAAATAAAGTTTTATATGATTTGAACCCCTGAGGCTAAATGGGCAGGCAGTGGAGCAGGTAGGGACCTTCAGGTACCTGGGCACAGAGATAGACAGCCTTCTGTCTTTCTCCCAAAACACTGACTCAAGTGTACAAGAAGGCACAACCACGCCTGTTCCTGCTGAGGAAACTCAGGAGCTTTGATGTCAGGAAGGACATTTTAACAGCTGTGTACAAATCACTCATTGAATCTGTACTCACCTTCAACATCACATCCTGGTTCAACTCCAACTCCGGATCATCAAGCAAGCAAGTAAAATAACTGGCAACACCCAAACTCAACCATCAGTACTCCAGACCCAAGCAGTTGGAAGGAAAGTTAACCTCAATACAGAGGATCTCACTCACCCCCTGCACAAGTCATTCCAGCTATTGCCATCAGGCCGCCGCTATAGAGTCCCCCTGGCCAAAAAAAACAGTTATCGCCAAGAAAAACACTTATCGGAACTCCTTTATTCCCCCTGCCATAAAGATATTAAACAAACAATGAGGAAGAACTCTTACACAAGCACTATGTAGTATTATGCTTATTTTTAATGATACCCTGTGTTGGTTTTAGGAATGTACTGTATGTTCTCAGTCTGAGTTGTGTTGTGCTAACTTGTGTTGACTGTTGAGCCAGTCTAAGACAATTTTCTGTCACGACAAAGTTTTCTGAATCTGAATCGGTACTCAGAAGTTGGAGACCAACACTTCCGCCATCGTACACTATTTGAGGCTCTGAATAACACGGGCCAATGAAATCCAGCTCTGCAAAGCTTCACACGGTCTCGCCCCAATGCCAGCCCCATTCCAGAGCTGCTATTGTCGCAATTCAGTTAGATTGCTTGGCACGCAGGGTATATTGGATAGCTTATAATGGGTGATATTGTCCTGTAAATACTTTAAATGTGTGTTAATGCCATTGAAATAGCCAAATGGCTTTCCTAGTTTATAGGGAGCGTTAATCCGGCCATTCTGTCCAACTCGAAAGCAAAGGATACCTGGGGTTTGAATCAGTTTTTTCTTAAAAATCACAAGGAAGGTCTATGTAAACGCATGCATTGTCAAGATTGTCCCCGCATGCATTGTCAATCTGTCTCTGAAGGAATCCGTTTCCCTCTAACCTGAAAACAGCTATTGTAACACCAATATTTAAATCTAACGACCGAAAGGAAGTAAGCAACTACAGGCCCATTAGCATTCTCCCTGCTACCTCTAAATTCTTAGAAAAGGCTGTAGCTGAACAGCTCACAGATCAGCTAATCAAATGGAATCTGTTAGATCCCATGCAATACGGCTTCAGAGCAAACCACTCCACAGCATGTTGCTACTTCCTCGAGGTCATTAAGGGGAACCTTGACAAGGGAGCGGTGGTTGGAGCCGTTTTTCTTGACCTTCGCAAGGCTTTTGACACAACCACACTGTACTCCTCTCTAAACTCTAACTTTAAACTCTCTGTCAACACACTTAAATGGTTACAGTCATATCTAGTTGACCGCTCCCAGTGTGTCAAAATCTTATAAACCCCGAGTGCCTGTACCATGGGAGTGCCGCAAGGCTCAATCCTAGGACCACTGCTGTTCAGTCTCTATATCAACGACCTCCCTGCTGCCTGTAAAGGAGTTGATACTCTGATGTATGCGGATGACACGGTCCTGTATGCTCACAGGAAAAACAGTGAGACAGTTGCTGCTAAACTATCTGCAGCGTTGGAACAGGTAACAGAATGGCTGAGCCAATCTTGCCTCACTTTTAACACAGAGAAAACGGTCACTATCTACTTTTCAAAGTCAACATCCATGTATTTATGTGTCGGGTCATCAGATTAAAAACGTAGAAGAGTTTAAATACCTAGGGGTTACCTTAGACACAGCTGACCTTCAAAAAACACATCAAAAAGATGTGTCATGTCCTTAAATATAATATAGCAAACTTCCGGCACATCGGGAACTCTGTCAGTAGAGGCAGCCAAGACCTACCTTAACACATTGATCCTACCATATGTCCAGTACTGTATAGTGTGCTGGTCTCAGGCCAACAAGTCTGCCCTAAACCCAGTAAGATCACTCTACGGACAAAGTCTGAAGGTTCTAGATAGGAAGTCGTGGCAGTATCACCACTGTAGAATACTGGAGAAGTACGACAACAACAGTTTTGACAACCTAATTGTCTATTCTAACATGAGCCTGGTGCACAAGATAATTCAGAATTTGGCCCCTCCTCCTCTGAAGACTTTCATTCAGCTCCGCTCAGAGACGACTAGCCGAGTCTCTAGGTCCACCTCCAGGGGCAACTGTAGCCTTCCAAAACATACCTCAGCTTTCGGTCAAACCGCCTTCTCTTATAAGGCCATAGTCGAATGGAATAGGCTCCCTGAGGATATTAAAACATCGCTAACCATCGTAGCTTCTCCTATATGGTTAGGAAGAGTATCTTGAGTAACCAACATTGTCAGCACTGACCACCCCTAGACTGTAGGACATCGCTAGTCATGAAGCACTTTAGTTCTCTTAAATTTTACTGTAAAATATTTAGATAGACAGACAGACATGTGTCAGGATACCTGTGTGTGTGTGTGTGTGTGTGTGTATGCATGCATGCATGCATGCATGCATGCATGCATGCAAGTATACTTGCATGTATGCTTGTCAGTAGTTATAGTATTATTGTGGTATACATCATAACGTTCTTTTATTATGTACTGTCCTCGTTTAACGAATGGTGTCCTTTGTTGTCCACACGGCAGATTGTGTATTCATTGTGTTCATGTTCTTTGTAAGGACTGCATATGGAAATTAGCTTCCTTGCTAAATCTGGTGCAAAGCATCTCCTTGTTTTAACCGAAGCAATTCATGTATGTGCACACTGTCCTTTTTAAACACAATAAACTAAACTAAATTCCAAATGTTGAATAGTCCTGTAAATTGCTTATTCCTTCAACCTGCAGTTGCCAACCTCATGCTGAAAAACTACATTGACTGTAATAACGCAACACAATAAGCTACTGTTTCCTATTGTAAGGGTTGAAAATATTTGAAGGAAGAGAATGCTTATTTTCTGCAGTATGCAGACTATATTTTGCTTGTCTGTGCACTTTTAGACATCTCTAAAGTTATGAGAACGAAACCAGCAGTTGCCCTTGGTGGTTATTTCTGCAATACAATTCACACCCACAACTATTAGATTATTCCTTATTCCTGTCTGTCCAATATTTTGACGGTTTACTGCTGAGTCACAAAAATTTGAGCACACAAAATTATTTTCTTATATTAAGTACTATTAATTGTTTATAGTGTGATGCCAACGTGTGCTTGTCAATTGTTTATTTGTTTAAATAGCCTATTAACAGATATTATAGATATTTGATATCCGTGAAAGCCCCTGATTTTTTGCATTTTATGGGAGGCTGTTGCGGTGAGTCATTCTGAGTAGGCTATAGTATGTGCTGATATTTTCTGACACAACAGACACTGTAAAAAGCCCATCTAATGCGTGGATATAGATATCTTGTTTTTCAATGATGCATTTACATTGTACATTTCTAACATTTTAATTAGAAAATCATTTGACTGTGCGGCCACCACGACACATTGCAGGCTATTTTGTTCTAATAAAAATAAAAAGTTTCAATCCTTTAATAACTGGCCTTTTCGTTAAGTAAATTGTGATTCCTTGATTTAAAACAAAAATCGTTTAAATTTTCTGTGAAATCATTGTCATGTCAAAAGCATGGCGCGGGAACGCACAGTCCTGGGGATAACAGGGTCGTGGCTTTAACTCTGGAATATGTAGGGGTGGGACCTATGCCCACCCTCCCATTGCTCTCTGTAAAGCGCATTGTGTTGCCTCTGTGTATGAAATGCGCTATACAAATAAAGTTTGATTTGATTTGACCCGCTTCACACAGTTCTGTTTTGGAATTCCCTGCTTGTTAGCAGGGCACTTTGAACTACGCACTCTATACGGAACAAGCTTCTCTCAGAACGGGAAACAGGGCAAATGAAACAATGAATAGAAGCTGCATGTGTGTCACACAAACACTGAATCCTTTGATCTACCTGCAGACGATCGGCCATTTCAAAAATGCAGGAACAGCACAACTACATCTGCTTCATGTTGCCACGACGCATGAACAAAACTAACCGGTGCACATTGCATACTTGCATGACAATTGAGGAGAGTAATGTGGGATTTTCGGGATGCAGGAAGGTGCTCAGGGGGCTTTCTTTAAGCCGAGTTTAGAGCTCTGGGAGTTCAATACTATGCACATAAAATGAATCATACTTAAAACATTTCATATATTCATATGGAATTTCCACTCCATTACCAGAAAGGAACATGCATGGGGGACAACATGTTTATATCCGGGTGTCTGCTCCTCCCTGGCTAGGGGAGATGAGTGTCTGCTCCTCCCTGGCTAGCCGAGCGTCTGCTCCTCCCTGGCTAGGCGAGTGCTCCTCCCTGGCTAGCCGAGTGTTTGCCCCCAGCCTGGCTAATTGAGATGAGTGTCTGCCACAGTCTCCCCAGTGCTATAATCCCATTAGCTTCGGCCCAGTGGGTTGGTTGTGTGGGGACAGAGGGCTGGTAGGTGGCCCTCAGATGTTGGTATGATTCCAAACAGTGATGCTGTGAGTTTGGATTGTGTGTGTACGCCTGTGTGTGTGTGTGCGCGTGTGTGTGTGTACGCCTGTGTGTGTGCGCCTGTGTACATGTTTGTGTGTTTGTGAGAATCTACAATAAAGAGAAGTGAATCTGTAACAGCCAGCAGTGTCCCAAAACAAACATGCACAGCAGCAATATTCTATCCTTGTGAGACCATCCTGATCTCACAATCTCACTTTCACTTTCCCTCTGCAGGTCAGTCTGCCCTTCCTTCCATCTCCAAGGCTCATAGTGGGCAGGAGTACTTGCTTTGACAGACTAACTCTTTCAGCCAATAGGCATAACATTTTTTGGGTCCAAATCCAGTCGGAGGAACAGCGAAAACATCTTCCCAAATGTGTGAGTGTTCACACCCTTCCTCTGACCGGATGACCGGTGATGTCCATGCACTGATGACGGAGGCATCAATGCGCTGGTATTAGGGATGTTAACAGTTAATCGACTGTTGATTAACCGCCAACAAGAATATACTTGAGTAAGATTTGGTTACTCGATTAATTGCTTCTTAATGGAACATAACTTTTTTTTTTTTTTACTAACGTTATTAACGGGAGTTGCATGAAATGTAATCATGATTTAAGGTCTGACTGCACATGAGGACGCCACGCCATGTAGTAAAGGCTAATTGGGATGTCAAGAAATTTCAACAACAGTGGAAGACGACAAAAATTAAGCGAGCAAAGCGCAGTCCAGCGTGGGACGTTCTTATCAATTAATCGACTATCGTTTGTTAAGTTTAACAGTTATCGATTAATGAAATTCCTTGAAATTTGCAACCCTAGCTGGCATGTTCACATCCCACTCACCGGGCTCAGATGCTGCAGGGGCAGGGAGGGAGGGGGCGGGGCTTAAAGCAGGACGCAGTTGGATTTCTTTTTGGCCTTCTTCTTTTCCACAGGCGTTTTCCTATTTATCTGTCTGACCAGGTCATAGAAGATCTACCGCAGACAGGAGACACAGCAGGTGGATGAGTGAAACTGCACTGTGGGTGTGCAAACACTATTCTTTCATTAAGTATTTACTGTACCTCTACTGTACCTCATACAAAATTGATATGTCATTGCATGATTTCTTTTTCCAGATTATTTTTTGTATTTTACTGACATACACCTTTAATGGTGTCTGGCCCACACGGGCTTATAAGCCCACACAAGCTTATTAATGACACCCCACACAGGCTTATAAGACAATGCTCGACCACACATTACCTCAGCATCAGTAACCACATATCATGCACACAAAATGTCAGCGGTAGCCAGCGTCTTCCGGGTACTCACGTCAAGGACGTTGATCTTTGACTTAGCGGAGGACTCTAAAAAGGCACAGTGGTTCCACTGTCTGGCCAGGTTCTGTCCCTGCTCCTTCCCCACCACGCGCTCGTCCTCCAGGTCACACTTGTTCCCCACAAGGATCATCGGCACCTGAGGACCAGGAGAGGACAGAGGGAAGACGTTAGACCTGTCATCTAGGGACAGAGAGAGAGAGAGAGAGAGAGAGAGAGAGAAGGAAAGAGTATGGAAGAGAAGATGACATTTGCTGCCCTGCTGGCTGCCAGAGAACTGTACATGAGAGAGCAGCAGTGGATGGAGGGAATAGGAGATGGAGAAATGAGAGAAGCATGGGATGGATGGATGGATGGATGGAACTAGAGAGGGATGATGGAAGAGAAAGAAGAAAACATGTTTGGAAGGAGGGGGGAGGTGCGCAGGAAAAGAAGGCAGCGGGGGGGAAGAGATAAAAGTCATGAGTTGGATGAATACATTAGATCAAAACAACAATACACAATGATTTGGAAATAAGTTGAGGTGGGGTTTTTTGATAATGTATTCTGAACAGGCAAGCTTTCATCTCCTTCAAAGCAAACTGCAAGCGTAGGCTCTAACATTTCTTGCTAAACGATTACCTCCCTATCACAACAACCTTGGTAGCAGCCCTGTGCAGTTTAGTGTTCCATGAATCCTGATTGTTTAGTGTTAAATCCAGACAGTTAAGTGTTCGGTAAATCCTGACATTCTCCGAACGAACGAACGAACGAATGCCTTCCTTCCTTCCTTCCTTGTCTACCTCCCTCCCTCTCTTCCTTGAGTTAGCCTAATCTCTAATCTAGCATGGCTGGATAGGCCTGTGCTCTCTACAAAGCTCTGACCAATGTAGGTCGTATCAGATCAGTCATTTATGTAGAGTGGAGGGAGGGAGGGAGGGAGGGAGGGAGGGAGGGAGGGAGGGAGGGAGGGAGGGAGGGAGGGAGGGAAGGAAGCCCGTTCAGAGAGCAGGGGCTCATCTGGACGGTGGGTGAAGAGCGTGGAGGAAACGGGGACAGCCCCGCCCCTGTGTGATAGCCCCGCCCCTGCATGATAAGCCCGCCCCTGCGTGATAACCATCGGTTTCCTGCCCGCCGTGTTTGTACTGGACTTACGCTCCAGCTGCTCGCTGGAATGAGACGGGCCGGGTGTGAGGAAATAAAAGCAAACGTTGAGTGTGTGTGTTTGACAGAAATGAGAGGGAGTGGGGGTGAGAACACCGACTTTGTGTCTAACAAACATGTCAGAAGGATTTTTTCCCCCCCAGGTAGTACCCATGAAGGTCAGCAGAAAAAAACTACTTAGTAACTAGGAGTAACTACACTAACTTAACCAAGATGGGTCTGTTATCAAGTTCCACTGAGGTGGCATCTGCCAAGCTGAGTGAGTAAGTGGCCGGGGCAGCCAAGCATCACAGCTGCCACAGAGAGACAGGACAACTGCCACAGAGAGACAGGACAATGCCACAGAGAGACAGGACAACTGCCACAGAGAGACAGGACAACTGCCACAGAGACAGGACAACTGCCACAGAGACAGGACAACTGCCACAGAGAGACAGGACAACGCCCGGGGGCTGACGGACAGACTCCTCTCCCTCCTTCACCGTCCCTCCCAGAGCAGCTGGGCCGGGGGGAACACACAGAGCCCCCTCTCTCACACCCGACTGAGGGGCAGACGACAGGAAGCCGGGATGTTTGGACTAGCCCCGTGGAGGTTGGCCCGTTGGTGCTCCGTGTTTGGTCTCCAAACAAGCCCTTGGAACGACAGATCCTCCCTCGAACGGCAGATCCTTCCAGCGGCAGATCCTCAGAACTATAGATTCTCAGAACTTAAAGAACCTCAGGACTACAGATCCCATGTCCTCCAAACCTCAGAGCCTGACGTGTATTTGCTTTAAACTACACGTACGACAGATGCCTATCAGGCGTCTCCTGCGTTCCTGTGGGCTGCGCATGTCCTCGGACATTAACGCGACACAGAATAGGCGCTTGTGTCTCAGCGTGCGCGTTGTTAAACAGCAAGTATGCCGCACGGCTTTAGGGGACAACCTTTCTAGAGGTCCAAGTAGAACCAGAGATACGTATCGCCACACTAGCTCCAGAGATGGGGGGAGGGATGGAGAGATGGAGGCCGAGATAGAGGGACAGAGGGAGGGAGGGATCGTGGAGAATGCCCAGAGTCAGCATGGGAGGTGGAAGATCTCACACAGCTCCTTCTTTCCACCAAGATGGCTCTCCAGCAGGCATGGAGTCAGGCGTTAGACCAACCTCTCAGAGGGCCGGAGACAGAGGGGGACTTGGGACAAACGGAGTCACAAGACGAATGCGACGACAGCACGGTGAGAGCAGGGCATTAAGAGAGGTGACTAGCGGTCAATCACTCCATTCAGCCCCGGGTGACACTGACTCATTTCATAGGTCTAGTCTACTCAGTGAAAAACAGACTGGCAGGCAAAAAAGACTATGGTTTTATGCCATGTGTGTACCACACATCACTGGACAGGTCAGATCAGAGCTATGGTGTGATAAGTAAATGGTAACTGTACTTTTATAGCACTTTTATCCAAAGCGCTTTATAATGAAGGCCTCTCACCCATTCACACACCAATGGTGCAGCTGCCATGCAAGGTGCTAGCCTGCTCATTGGGAGCAATTTGGGGTTCAGAGTCTTGCCTGTGGACGATTCGACATGTGGTCGGGGTTCGAACTGCTGACCCTACGATCATCGGACGACCCGCTCTACCTCCTGAGCCACAGCCTCCCGAAATAAGAGTCTGGACAAGTGGGCTCGTTCGCCCAGCCCAGTGAGAGCACACTCTCCCGCCCTGCAGTGGCTTAAATGGCACATGGAGTTCCCATTCCATCAAGCGCTCGCAGTCAGAAAGCGCAGCGCTCCAAAACGTAACCACCCCTTCTTTCCAGATAATAATACATTTAAAAAAAAACTGCGCAGAAAGTGTTTCCTGGTGGTGCATTCCTGCGACAAGCGGCAGACGATAAACGGAGCTAACAGCTGAACTCATCGGGGGGGTGGGGGGGCGATGGGCAGCCGCTGTGGTCGCCAGATAAGCGCGACTGTTTGGATGTGAGGAAGCTGAGGAGGAGGAGGAGGAGAGGCGGCGGCCGTCGTCCTGGTCGAGAGCTACTGATCCTCTGACCGACCCCTGAGGCGCAGCTCTAGGAGGAGGTTCTAGGAGGAGTCCCCCTCCTTATGAAGTCGGGACATTCACCGCTGACACATCATGTCTGTCAGATCAGCCGCATGCGCGCACGCACACACGCACACACACAGCGCCAGACCACAGACCGCAAGACTGGCCAGCGGGGGGAAACTGAGTGACAGGCGATGAAAGGCCAATTAAAACAAAGTCCAGAGAGCCCTATTGGCAGGCAGAGAGAGCTTGGTCCCGCCCTCCTATGAGGAGAGGCGCCTGGGTCGACCCAAACCCAATAGGGCTGGCTGGAAAACGGGAGAGGGGGAGATATGGAGAGAGAGAGAGAGAGAGAGAGAGAGAGAGAGAGAGAGAGAGAGAGCGCGGGGGGCGAGCAAGAGGGGAGAGGAAAGAGGGAGAGAAGAGAAGAGGAGAGAGAGAGAGAGAGAGAGAGAGAGAAAATGGGGAGAAGGAAAAAAGAGAGGGAGAGAGCGGGGAGTTGTTAACGTTCCCTCTGCAGAGAACACCAAAAAAGGGCATCCTCCCCAAAGTCAAGGGGTGCCTTGGAGACGTCACATACGGCAGGAGCAAGAGAGGAGGAGGAGAGAGGGATGAGTCAGGAGAGCCGAGGAAGGGATGAGGGGTCTGGAGAGATGTGATACGTACAAAGACGTGTGAATATGCTAATCAGACAGTACGAAGATGACACTTCCTCTCCTGTTTCCTACTGTCATGAACAACAAGTTGGGAGAGACAGGCTAGCTGATGGGATGAGTAAACCAGTCAAAGATGACTACTCCGGCTTCTGTGTCCTTTACTCTGTATTAAGACATCTACTCACATCTACTGTGTCCTTTACTCTGTATCTACTCACATCTACTGTGTCCTTTACTCTGTATCTACTCACATCTTCTGTGTCCTTTACTCTCAGGATCTGTTCCCTCAGGTCCTGCAGGTCGTTGAAGGTGGACTGTGCGGTGATGGAGTACACGAGGGCGAAGCCCTGACCGTTCTTCATGTACAGGTCCCTCATCGCCGTGAACTGCTCCTATAGGACCACACACGTGCGCACCGTGAGTTCTGGTTGAAGAGTAGTGTACGCACATCAAAAAGCATATAGCCAGGTGCTGGGTATCATATGATGAATCTTCGTTTCATCAAGTTTTATATTGAAAACCACAAATAAAATTAGCAGCACTGTACTTTTTGTTTGCATAAACATTAAAATAATGCGTCTGGGAGACTGTAGCTGGACTGTATTTACATTGTGACTGTTGGTGCTGGACTGTATTTACATTGTGAGTTTTTCAAAGCATGGTAATCAAACACGGTTTTAGTTTAGTTTTTATTGCGATAAATTTAATCAAATTTTATCACGGTTTATCACTAAACCAGTTATCGTTACATCCCTATTGGAACGTTGCAATAAAGCAGGGTTATACCTAGGGCTGGGTTTTAAAAAATCGATTAATCGATTCTGAATCGATTCTGAATCAAATGATTCAGTATCGACACCCAGCCCTAGTATTGATGTGTTGCATAACTTGGCAGTCATGTAATTAAGGTTACAGCTACAGGTTTGAGTAACACTAACCAAATCGATATTGAATCAAATCAAATCGAAACGAATTGAATCGTGATAATCGATTCCGAACCTTGTGAATCCTTGAAATTCGACTCGATACCCAGCCCTAGTTATACCAGTGTTGGGATGTTTATTTCCTTCATCTCATCACCTTGGGTTATACCCTGGCTCTCACGGTCGAACAGTGGCCTGTATCTAACGACACTCCTGATGCCAATTCATGTCTTTCAAACTACGCACTGAAATGTGTGGGTGTGATCCCGTTTGCTACTGGATTTGCACATTGCGCTTGACTTACAGGGACCTCTGCAGAGACCAAAGATTCCAGGAGATCTCGTCATGGGAACTCCTTAAAGCCCATTGAACTCGGGGGCGTGTCTGATTATCAGTGATGCTGAGCAGCGTTCACTTACTGTGCCAGCGGTGTCAAGGATCTCCAGCATACACTGCTGCCCGTCTACCTCCACTTGCTGCAGGGGGAAGGAACAAAAGGCAGCGTGTGAGAAAGAGGAAGAGAGAGAGAGAGAGAGAGAGAGAGAGAGAGAGAGAGAGAGAGGGGGGGGGGGGGGAGAGGGAGGGGCAGATGGACAGAGGTGAGACGCAGAGAGATAGTGGGAGAGGAAGAGGGATGGGGTGAGAGAAAGATCGGGGGTTGAGTGAGAGAGAGAGAGAGAGAGAGAGAGAGAGAGAGAGAGAGAGAGAGGGGGAGAGAGAGAGAGGGAGAAAGAGGGGGGGGGGGGGTAGAGAGAGAGAGACAGAGAGAGAGACAGAGAGAAAAGAGCAGCTCCATGCGCTCCAAAGTTCTGCACATTCAGCAGGCTTCCCAGCTGCCGTGTGGCCAGGCAGGGTTGACCTCTCTGGGGACACCGACCTTTCTGTAGGAGTCTTCTATTGTTGGGTCGTATTTCTCCACAAAGATCCCCTGAACAAACTGGACTGTCTGGAAGACACCGTTAACAACAGGTTAGCCTTCCAGCACTGACAGTCATCAGCACGGCGGACCATCTCAGCCCAAAAGGGTTCGATCAAGTGAGGTCAAGTGGTAAACTAAGTGCTAGACCGTGGCACTGCAATCGAGAAGTACACTTCATTACAATGAGGCTACTTGATACTCCTTGATAGTGAGGTTAGGCTACTTATCCTGAGTTACAAGAGAGGTGGAGAGGGCCGGATACTCACCAGAGCGGACTTGCCCACACCTCCCGAGCCTAGCACCACTAACTTGTATTCACGCATGGCGGGATCACTTCAGCGGACAGCCCAACAGTCTGCACAGAGAGAAGAGAAGGAGAGAGAGGGAGAGAGGGGGAGGGGAGGGCGGTGAAGAGACAAGGAGAAAGAGGAAGAGAAGGAGTGAGATAGAAAAGGAGGAATCGAGCTTTTGGTTTTCTAGAGGACGGAGGGGGAGGGGGTCCAGGGTTTCTCAGTTTCCAGCAGGATAGCAGCGAGGGCGAGTTCAGACGAGAGCCGTAGGATAGCAGCGAGGGCGAGTTCAGACGAGAGCCGGCGTGACCGCGGGGAACACCCCTGAGTGGAGCTCAGGGGTGGAGCAGGTGAGGACTGTGTGACCTCTCTCTCTTTAACGCGAACCAGCTGCAGCTGCCTTCACAATAGAGATGCCTGGTTTGGCCGCGCGCCCCCATGACACAATCCTTTGGCTGCCTCAGACATGCAAGCAGCCCAGCACGCCATGTCAGAGCGTCTATGTAATACGCTTGTGGCGCCGCCCGACCGCCAACAACGCAGGGCTTCACGGAGAGGACACCGGAGGGTACAGAACAGGGACAGCCATCTGGATTAAGGGACAGCTGATATTAATTGGCGCATAATGCAACATCAGCTGGGTGATCTCGCCAATTAGGGGAGTCGTCCACATGTTGATGGAGAGCAGCTAGGAAGCAGGGTCTTGGATGTTAAGGCTAGGAAGCAGGGTCTGGGATGTTAAGGCTAGGAAGCAGGGTCTGGGATGTTAAGGCTAGGGCAAAGACGTTATAGAAAACATCTGTTAGGAGGATCCTCTACTCACGCACGCCCTTCCTCTCAACACACACCACCACGCACGCACGCACACACACTTAGGTAAGGCTACAGAGACGTTCCGGGGTCGTTGCAGCTTGACCTCAACAGTCACAGGGGACCACCCAGTGGGATACCAGGCCCAAGCCATACCTACATAATTCATGGTCAATAAAAATCCTGAACATACAAAGTGTGTTGATTTGCGAGGGAGGTAGGTGCTACACACATGGACACACGCTGACACGCATCTCTGAGTGGAAACGAATTTAGGCAAGGCCATCTTGTCACTGGATCAAACAACATTATTCTAATATGAAAATTCTGTAGTAAATCCTTGCAATGGTTTATGACTATAACAACTTAGGCAGTGCTTGTGGATTATGATTACCATCATCATGTTTCATAAATAATGGTCCGTCAAGGAAACAGTCCCAGTCAACTAGTGGAAACAGCCAAGGCCAATTTCATCTAGTTGGTTGAGCAAAACGACCGCAAAAGACAGAACGGAAAAATCATAAATTTTACACAATGTGGAGTGCTACGCCACCAAGATTTCTGCCTACCCCGAGTTCACCTTCCCAGCACCATTTTCTCTTGACGATTGTCCAACTCTACGGCTGGTCTGACACAAAGTGCACATAAGTGCCGAGTGTTTGAATAGCCGAAAAACAAGCTGCGCTCCTCCTGTGCGCGGCCCAGCCTGCCTGTGCACAGCACGTGCACCCCCACACACGGCCATGTAAGGACATCTGTCCCCCCCAAAAAAACTAAACTCCATCACCAATTCAACAACATCTTCCCTGACAAAACAACTAGGCCCCAAACCACTGCCCATCATTCACTCAGGGCACCAACGAATAAGGAATTAAATCCACAAGCCACAAACAGGCTCACCGCCTCTGTGACATCACCACATCACTCACCCTCTAAAGACGGGAGGTATGTCTCCATGTAAGGCTACAACAAAGCAGAGGACACGATGATGGAAGCCACAGAACGCGAGCCCCGGGGCCAAGTTACAAACTAAACAAAGTGAAAGTGGAGACTCTGTAATGGGTCCTACAGGCAACCAACGACCTCATGAATGAGGACCATCTTGGGGAGGGTTTGGGGTCTTGATACAATGTAATTTCTGGTCCTCGTCCAGGGACTGTGACAATGATGGAGCCGTCAGACCGCTTGACTCAGCAGCAGCACAGGGCCTGTGACTGACACGCGGCTTATCTCTCCGGCACGGCTTGTTGAAAACCACAGATCACTGATGCTTCTGCTCGCCTCCACTTCCCGTCTGAGTCACAGGACTGGCAGGGACATTCCAGACCACGCTGCACCACCAGCGGTTTGAGGCTTTGAAACGAGGGCGAGAAACCAGTGAACATTTACGCAACTCAAATTGCATAGCGTCACAAAGTTGCATAGCGTCAAATAGGGATATCCTAATTCATGTCATTCTTTATTACTCATTCAAGAGGCTTATGGTCAAATCTTTCCACTATTATCTCAGGGAAATGACAGAGACACTAATGACAGTTAAACCCTGGGTGAGAGTCAGCAAGTCATTCAGCATCTCCATATAAGCTCAATAGGAATGCCCACCTCTGGCTGTAGCCTCCATTTCAATGGATTACAGACGTCTATCTGGTGATACTGACTCAGATTATTTAACTAGCCTAATAATATGGAGCATGAGCATCACAAGGCCATATCATGAGTGCGATGGTAGGGTATCGGCTAGGTAGATACTTTATTGATCGCCGAGGGGAAGACTTGAAAGGAGTGCTGACACCAGAGGGCTGAAACTAGCAGAGAAAGGCGGTGAAAGACTAAATAACTTAGGCTACTGAGTTAGGAAAAGATCGGTAACTGTCAGATGAGTGGTGTTAGTCTCCACGTCCTTTTTCCAGACAGCAATGTATTAATCATGCTGATATAATGGAAATTAACAACTAAAATAAACTGTTCCACAACACCCCAGACTGCATGCTACTGTGAGAGGAAGTGGAAATAGCCTGACCTCTCATCTCATCACCATGCTCACAGATGCCCGTCTTTAACATTAGCCTGGCTTCTGCTGAAACATTGACTATGCCATTGTAGTTGGCAATCCTTACCTGGAGCCAATTTAGCTAGATGGCTAATAAACTAGCTAGCTAGCAAGCAAGGAAGCAATTGACCCAGCCCCGTCAGGTCAACGGGAGCCAACCAGATTAGTAGAGCTAGCTACTACCGGCGTAATAAAAGTGTTCAGAATACATTGCTAGCGTTATGATTAATGTTAAGGTTATTCGTTTGTTATCAAAAATATTCTAACTAGCTACCAGGCCGGCTCTGGTCCAACTAAGCGTAGCTAGCTAGTGTTAGCTAGCTAGCTAATAATTGTAGCAAGCTAACTGGCTAGTGGCACAAATCTTAACCTAGCACGAGGCTCAGACTACGTGCTGGAACATACTTTGGAACGTTCCATGTTAAAAGGTAGCACTATATTCCACACACAATACTGTGTGTAACTGTATTAAAAGTAGACTATTGTTTCTTTACTTTGGATGCCCATGAGCTAGTTGGCTGTAACCCTTAACAGTCCAGTAAGCTAGCTGGACAGCGTTACTTTAACTTCCCAAAACGGGATATCAGACACATAACTATGAACGCGTTTTACCAGCTAACGTTAGCAAGCAAACATCTACAACTGAAGCTAACTAGCAAACGCAACTAGCCAAGTTAGGAAATTAACTTCAGCCAAATTCAGGAAAACACGCAAGCATAAAGTGCATTGTACATTTGCCTTCTGTGCACCAGGTTTGCAGTCAGAATACACCAGTAGGCTAAATTGAGAAAAAATATCTTCATGACCACAAACATTTCATTTGCATGATTTCATCGTTCCAAGGAACCCAACTCCCCTTCCAGTAGTTAGACTGAGCCCACTTCACAATCTAGCTAGCAAGCCGACACATTCCTGCGCTTCCATGCACAATATCAAAACAGAAAACCAAACACTTCATTGACTAAATGCTATACTATTTTGTCTATACATTTCAATTGTCTTTATGCAGCTCCAGTGTAACGTTAGATTTCATATGCGAACATACCTCACTGTCGTACTAAATTAGCTAGCAGAGCATTAGCTAGCCTGCCCTTCCGTCTGGCCTTGACTAAAAATGGGAGTGCAGACAGTAACACACACATACACACACACACCGCTTCAGGGAGTAACTAGCTACGAATTCCTCCACAAACTGGTCAAAAACACTAATTATCAAATATCTAGCTGTTCTTCCTAGCTAACACCAATATGTTTCTCTAGTCAGGTTCTCGTAGAAGACTTATTTGACAGACAAATTAAGTTTACTTGCTTGCCATTTCAACTCACCGTTTCACGCTCCCTCTCTAGTCCCAGTGAACCCCCCCGCCACTGCGCAGCAGACGTCATCTCTAACTAGTTTATATTTTTCTTAAAAGGGAAATGTTACATTTTGCACTTGATCATTCTATCATGACACTATAACTAATAAATCATATTCATTCATTCAGACACTATAACTAATATTCCGTAGTGATGATAACTTTATTCACAATTAATTTTAGTGTCAGTGCATTATCGAATTAGAACAATGAAGAGTAGTACTTCAACATTTCAAAGGCCGCTTCAAAGGTCATACACACGCATGTACCAAATAATAAAGGTTTCAACCTTCTCTATTTATCGTCAGTACACCTGCCTGACACAGTTTGAAAAATAAATTGTATTGTGACCCATGTAATACTTCTGAATAATTTTGCAACAATTATATTCCTGTGGTATTATACATAATATACGGAATGCTTCTTGGCTGTCTTAGCAGAGCTGGCTGTCACAGGAGGGTCTATACTTTTCCTAATAGCTCTAGGTTATCATTACAAAATCTCTATGGATAACAGATGTGTCGAGATCCTATAGTTTTACCAGAGACAGATATTGGAATATTTCCCCATGTCTGTGGTCTGACACCTTGGAACAATTCTGGACCTCTACAATCTAATATTGTTGGCAATTAATGGTGAATCATATCAGGTTTGGAAATTACTGTAAAGGGCTCACTGCTGATTTTTATGTTTCAGAGAGACAGACGGATTAATGTCCACAGGAGCAGTAGGGAACATAGCAGTGCCTCTGAAGATGGATGGCATTATAGCACTATTGATAATAGATTATTAGCATTAATAAGGCCTTTCAAGCAGACAGGTTGTGGAGTTGCATTTCTGCAACGAGGTCTCCTTCTGTGTGTTGTACACTTTACCACCGCTGATAATACAGGATGTGGAATTTTATAGACCCCAAACAACAGGTGTCTCTTAAAGTAGCCTATAAAAGTACTTTTGCTGACTCGAAACAACCCCTAAAACAGCAGATAGTACATGCGAACATAATAAAGAAATTTGGAAAATACTAAACAGTATTTAGTTACCTGGTGGGCACTTCCCTCTAGTGGAGACACACAATTAGTTTCTGCAGTACTGTCGTTTGTTTGCACGTCAGTAGATTTACCATGAACTTTATTGTACAGAGCATGGAGCTATGATCACGTGAGCTCATTCTGCTTCTCTGTGAGCTCACGTGATCAGGATGGCTATTCCAGGCAAACGTGCACGAGCAGATTTGAGACGTCATTTCTTCAGTTACTATGTATTCTCACCGCAAATAAAATAAAAAAAACGCACAAAAAAAACTACTACTGTATATGTTTAAGAAAACGTTTTCTTATGAGACGTCATCTTTTCAGTCATTACATACACTCTGAACTCTCACTTCAAATAAAAGATACAATTTAAACATTGTATAAGATAACTTTTATTCATGTATCTGTCATACAGATGATTCGTATCAATCCCTTGCAAGAGCTGTTCGTCCAAAGGTTCTTTTCCTTCCGTGTCAGATCAGTAATTTCCCAGTCAGTCCATTCAACCTCTTGATGTCAAACAGTAAAGGTTTACATCTAACAACAGTCCTTACAACTTAAAATAAATAAAATCACTATAAAAACAAATATTGTAGGGACATCATTTAATGTTTTTCTGCTTTTAAACCACTTGATAAAATGTATCATTACGCCAGACAATTTTTCAGTAATTTAGAAAATGGCCAGCACAAGCAGATTAATTTTAAGGATGCACCGATTTATTGGCCAGCCAAATTGTTATTTTAAACATCTGTATTGGCCCAGAATTTCACAATCCGTGCATCCCTATTTGAACAGTGAATATTGAGGCAAACAGACAATACATAGTGAGTGTTCATGCGGAAAGCTTTTACTGTATATACATATGACAGACTTGACACAAATCAACTAGGTCCAACTTTGACTGGACATTTACGTAGCCCTGCTAGTGCTTCACTCAACACTTGCTTCAGTTGCTCTGCCCTCAAGCCCCACCTGCAGGGTTACATGCATGTACTGTATGTATGATGGTATAAAGACACACATTCAACCCCCACATGACAACAAATGACTTCCCTCTTCTCCCAACTTGAGATTCCAACGAATCCCGGGCCAAACCAGATGCAGGACGCCTCTAGGATGGAAAAAGGCAAATCTGTATGTGACTCGGAGGGGTGGGGGTGTAGGGGGGGGTGAATTTGCCCTCTAGGCCTCTGCCATAGTCCATAATGTAAAGAGCAACTGTAATTGATTGTTGTGTTGTTTTTTCCTCAGTGTCCTACATGTGACCTCTGCAAGGAATTCAAAAGGCCTAGTAGTGAGTGAGAGGGTGTTGTCATTGATACTGTCTGTAGTCTCCTCCAAAAGAGGGGGCTGGCGTGGGGGCGGCCTCCTCTGCAAACTGGGGACCTGGAGAGAGAGAGAGAGAGAGAGAGAGAGAGAGAGAGAGAGAGAACATCATCAGGCAACATCTACCTGGCAGGTCACAGGGAAATAACAACCCCCCTGAGGTCTCTTCAATAGGTCACATTAAGGGCCCAGGGCCCAAGGAATCACAGAGGTCAAAGCCTGTAATTATAGTCTAAAACAGGGGAAGTCAAATACAAATCCTCCACAATTTTCCCCCCGTCTGTCTTTTAAGAAAACAATTATAATACAACCCCCCCCCAACCGGTTCACACACAACAAAAGGTGAATCAAACCAAGTCTCGTCTCCTCCTCTCCTATCTCCTCTCCTCTTGTCTCCTTCCTCTCCTCTCCTCTTAATCTCCTCACCTCCTGTCTTATATCATTGCCTTTTAATAGAGAAATTCAAATCTGTTTATTATTTCATGTCTGACCTGTATTCATGTGGGTGTGGGTTTATGAGAACATTTATTAACACTCTTCCTCTCCGCTCAGCCTCCTGACTCACTTCCTGTCTTATCTCCTCACTTCCTGTCTTATCTCCCCACCTCCTGCGTGCTCTCTTCTTGTCTCCTTTCCCCCTGCCTACACTCCTCTCCTCAAGATTACTTTTATTCGTCACATGTACGGTGTACAGTCACAATGAAATGTTGCTGCCGGATCCAAGATTATGCTATAGATCAGGGGTGGCCAACCGGCGGCTCGCGAGCCGCATGCGGCTCTTTGCCCGTCAATGTGCGGCTCCTCCATCCATCCCCCCCAAAAAGTTGGCTTGCGGCTCTTCCATTCTTTAATAAAAAAATAAATTCATTCATTCCATAAGAACGTTTCTCTCTCTCTCTAGTTTCGCTGTGCATTTATTCCCGCCCATTTTAGTTTATTGCAGATTTGTCATAAAATCATGATTCGTTTCGCTAGTGAGGAAGTCGCGTGAGAACCACTTCAAACCAATCATATAGGTAGCAAATCACCTTGGTAACAAAATTATTAGGTGCGTTTACATGGACAGTTTGAATCGGTTTCAAATAGGTTTGGAAGACCAAACCGATTGAAAATATGTCATATAAACACCTCAATCCGACTGAAATGCCCCAACCCGATTGAAATTCCAATCGCTTTCAAGGAGGTAGTTTAAACCTTTTCGAAACCGTTTGGTCCGTCATGTATACTACCTTGAAACGGATTGATGCTGCGTTCTGCGTTCATTTTGCGCATGTTCAAGACTTGACTAATCAAGGCATGCTCGACAGTTCCGTAGTCAGCTGTTTGTAACCATCGTAACGCAATCACTCACGGCTGCGTGCGCGTTCGAAACATTTGTTTCGTTGTCGCATGTAAACATCCAACCAGTTTACTTTGTATCCCATGTATACGCTCAAGCTGAAATCAGCTTGAAATCAACCAGATTGAAAAATATTTGTCATGTAAACGCACCTATTGGAAACAAAATAATTTGCTTTGCGTGGGTCATTCTCTTTTACGACAAAAGCTAACGTAGCCTAGGCTACTGTACACAACCAAAGAATGGCTGGAAAGAAATGCGCAGCTAAAAGAAAATATGAAGACGAACACAGGACATTTTTTACCCGAGTGGGAAGAGTAATTTTTTCTTCATAGAACGTAATGGTAAGCCATTCTGCCTGATATGCCAGACATCATTGGGACATTTCAAAGCCTCAAATCTCGAGCCCAGTCCAGCCCAACGCAACCCAGCCCAGTCCAGCCTAACCCAGTCCAGCCCAGCCTAACCCAGTCCAGCCCAGCCTAACCCAGCGCAGTCTAACCCAGTCCAGCCCAGCCTAACCCAGCCCAGCCCAGTCCAGCCTAACCCAGCCCAGTCCAAAATATGTCAGAAAATATCTTGTTGTATGTATTCATTTTAAATAAATTAACTTTAAATGTATATTTAATGGACAATAATGTTTTTCTTCTTATTTTAGACTGGGGTGCCTTGGGATTTTAAGTACTTATGAAGGGTGCGGTGACTGAAAAAAAGGTTGAGAAACGCTGGTATATATGGTGTGGCTCTGGGTGGTACCACAGTCATTTTTGTGGCTCTTAGTCTCTGACTGTTTGGCCACCCCTGCTATAGATAAACTCTAATAGTCAATTTCCAAATGACACATTTACAAGTTACAAATGTACAATTTTCAAATTACAATTTTACAAATTAACACAAATTACACCATAAGTACCCTTTCTATAAGTATAAAAATATGCTGGGATGGGATAGATAAGGGTCTGGATGGATTATGTACATGCTATGGATAATGAATAAATAAATAAATAACCGGGGGTGTAGATAAGAGTCCTTCAGGTGCCGGATGGCTTGCGGGAAGAAGCTCTTCCTGAGCCTCTCTGTGCTCGCCATGCGAGTGTGGTATCTCTTCCCTGACCGTAGCAGGGAGAACAGTCCACTTCCTGGGTGGCTGGGGTCTTTCAGGATCCTGTTGGCCTTGGTCTTGCATTATCTGGTAGATGTCCTCGAGGTGGTGGAGTGGCCCCCCCAAGATACGTTCAGCTGACCATACCACTCTGTGTAGGGCCTTGCAGTCCTCAGAGCTGCTGTTCCTGTACCAGGTGGTGATATTCCCAGTCAGGAGGCTCTCGATCGTGGATGAGTGGAAGCTCCGTCGGATCTGGTTGGACGCTCTGAATTTCCAGTCTTTGATGTGCTTTCCTCACCACAGTGTCTATGTGTTGACCATGTCAGGTCCTTGGTGATCTGGATGCCAAGGTACTTGAAGCTGTCCCCTCTCTCTACAGGGGTCCCGTTGATGATTAGAGGGGTGTAGTTCCTCTCATGCTTCCTCCCAAAGTCCACCAGCATCTCTTTAGGTCTTTCTGACGTTCAGATGGAGGTTGTTTTCCTGACACCACAGGGTCAGGAGCCTCATTGTTGCTGATCAGGCCTATCACTACTGTGTCGTCAGAAAACTTGACGGCGGCATTGACTTTTTGCATTGCAGTAAAGTCTCGGAAATAATACAATGAAAAGTAGGCATATAATTTGCTCCAGAGTCCGGAGACAGTTGTGGTTTGGTCCGGACCCGGACCCGAGTCCAGACTTTGAGGATGGATGGTCTAAACAGTAAGCATTGTGATCTAGGATCAGGTCCCTGCCTGTCTGTATTATTTAATTAAATGAAAAGGCACAGCTGATCTTAGATCCGCACTAATACGTTGAAACCGTGAGGAATACACGGCCAGGTCACAGTCATACTGAAGTCAGTAATAACGACTTCACACCTGCCATGTGACTCAGGCCGTCGTGAACTATCCCCTCTGCACACCAAGCCTCAGTCACGGCACACCAGAGTGCACAATAGCTAGGGAAGGCAGTGTGGCATACTCACCAGTAGGGAACTGTGATGAAGCAAATCTGTTGAGGAGGATACCAGCGCCCTCTATCAACGCCAGCAGGATCCCTCCCATGGCCGCCGAGCCCACCATGGCTACAGGGCCGTCTGAGGAGACAGACAAGAGGAGCATTTATTTTAGGATCAATGGATTTGAGTATGAATCAGACATGGGTTGAAAACCTATTTGAAGTACATTCATCTACTTTTCTGTGAATTATTGCTCGTCTGGCACAATGGAGCCAATGCTCTCAGATATATAAAAGACACCGAGCGGGTCATCCACTGATCGCGGGGTTGGCGGTTCGAATCCCAACTCTTCCTGTCCACATGTCAAAGTGTCCTTGGGCAAGACACTGAACCCCAAATTGCTTCCAATGAGCGCGCTAGCACCTTGCATGGCAGCTACCGCCATTGGTGTGTGAATGGGCAAATATAAAGCGCTTTGGATAAAAATGCTATACAAGTGCAGTCCATTTAGCATTTACACTGAAACTCTCCAGGTAGACTCAAGCTATCGCTGGTGTTTGAAAGTATTTCAAATAGTATTTGGACTCTGGTATGAATATGAGTATAGAGTAAAGGAGCAACAACAGCAGGAACTCACAGTCCACTTGGCATAATTACCACCAGTTACACAGACTGAACACAAGAGGATTCGTATCCACAGACTGAACACTAGTAGAGATGAGAGAATTCACATCCAGTAATCATCTGAATCTACACAGACACCATTCAGGCCAATGTTGACCTTAGGCTTGCCATGGTTGTGGGTGTTCCCGGTGTTTCTTGGTGTTCAGGCGTCCACGGTGTATTCACCGGATCATTACTTTCCCACCGCCAGACGCCCTTGTTTTCCGCCCCCACCATCGTTTTACCCATTTAGTTAATTGTCACATATCAGTACCCACTCATCAAAAACAACCAGGCCAGGTCCAGCCTGGCTTATGTGCATGGCTGGCTTGTTTCTGTTCAGGACTGGTAGGACGGAAGCTAGTCATGCCACTGAAATAGCTGTGAATTGAAATTACATGAAATAATGTTTGATAAATTTCTTGTCGCCTGGACACATCCGTTCCAAAACATAAACAACGGCATTTGTTGAGCTACATATAGACTAGAGGAGTTTTGCTCAGCATAGACCATAATCTCTGAGAATGTCCTGCGTGGGAGTCCAATGCTCTGACCACTACTCTACTTGTGGAATTTAGGTAAGGGATAAAAAGGTTGGAGTGAAAGGATAAACATGTGGAGGTTTGGGGTATAGTCCAATAAAATCTTCTCCACCGGGTCTTGAACCCCGATCTCCCGCGTGGGAGTCCATTGCTTTCACCGCTACTCTACTTGTGCAGTGGAGATAGGCGAGTTGATTTTGGTGTCCTTCTTTATTTTAGTGTGCTGGGACTACTGCCTCTTGTGGTGCCAACAGAGAAATGCAGGTCAACATTCAACGGAGGGAGGGAGGGAGTGACAACCGGACAAACGCTATCCTAGGTGTGCAGGCTTACAGCCAGGCAAAAAAAACAACTCATATTTGTAAAGCAGACAGTGTGATATCAATACTTTGGTCTGAGTACGCCCTAACCACCGGTACCATGAAACAAGTGTCCGTCTGCACCTCCGCATGTGCACGCGGCAGAGATCACAGGCAGCACAGAGCAGTCTAGAAGTGTTCCATTCGTAACACTGATTTGGGCAGGCACCGCCATGAGACACCTATCCTGAACTTGGCGTTGTATCACGCCTCCACGGCTTGCCTGCAAATGTGCCATCACCGCAGAAAGATACAAACGTTTCACTCGGCCCTGTACTTTATAAGTGCTTTAATACAAATACATAACAGTGCTGTTCAAAGGAAGATAAAAGTCTAATGGTAAAGATCAAACTAAGCACTCTCTTATTGTAGTTGGTGTTACCGGTAATATTGGTTTTGTCACAGGTTTATTAGTTGGTGGGAAAAAATCCACACCGTGGCATCCTAGTTGACCTCTATGTGGTCTGTAATATAATGGATGTGAGAGTAGAGAGAGAGGGAGATGGAGAGAGAGAGGGAGAGGGAGAGAGAAAGGGAGGGAGAGAGAGAGAGAGAGAGAGATAGAGAGAGAGGGAGGGAGAAAGAGGCATGACCTCCACAAGCCTCTGTTGAACAGGGACTCAGGACTCACTCCTAGCAGCAAGGATAGCTCCGGTCATGGCCCCGCTTGTGATTGAGTTCCAGGGGTCCTCCTTCCCTCGAACCTTCACCAGCCCACAGTCTATCATGGAGAAGAGCCCGCCCCATATGGCAAAGCTACCTGCGACACAAATGGCAAACTCACCGTCTCCGACAGAGCAATCTACAGTACAACACTTTCTCACACACACACACACACACACACACACACACACACACACACACACACACACACAAACCAGGATAATGAAGCTTGCTTACCCCCTAACTGTGGGGCTCTGGTCTTGATGGCAGTCATGCTACCTTTCAATCTGTGGCTCATCCCCTGGGAAAAAAGAGATGAGATGCAGCAATGATCAGGGCTATGTCTTACCAATGCCCTGTCCATCAGTACACCACACCAATAAACAGTGATGACATTCATGTATCAGAGCATTAGAAATTAAGAAATGACTTGAAGGATATCCGTTTTCGCACAGAAGGGGCTGGCCAGAGCATTATCAGTACGGATAAACTTACTGCAGGTGAATTTCTGAATCCCTTGACTGCCTGAAAGATCCCTCCTCCAATGGCCCCCATTGTGAACGCACCCCCACAGTCGTCCACAATCCTCCAGGGACTGCAAGAAGCAAATCAGATTATATTAAAGATATATCATGATGCTTATCCTACATTACATAACTGACAAATCAATAGCATTAATACACAGAAAAATGTGCTAAAATGATCATGTTTGCTGTGCTTCTTATACAAACTAGTTACTTCAAATAACGCAGTTTATATCATAAGTTACTTTCGACACTAGTATCCACAAATGTATGCATTTGAGTTCATCTTCCCTTGTCCATCTACCGCTGTTTACCCTTTCGAGTGTGCTGATAGCTCAAATGAAATGAGTAGAATAGCGAACTTATCTGTAAGTTAGCTCGCTTGCCATCATCAGCCATCGAATATGCCAAACTGGCTAGATTTTAATCACACACTCGTTATCATTAGCTACGGGTTTGCTACAAAACTCTATACACGAAAAAGAAAGTGAACTTGTCCAGCTAGCTACCCAACGGTTCTGCTAACAAGGTCAGTAGCTAGCAACGTGAGATAGCAGCGAAGGACATATTTGCTGGGACACGCTCTGTCAGCTAACGTAGCTAACTGTTAGCATTGCTAGCAGTAGCTAGCTAGCCAGCCGGCTACCTGCAGTTTATCATCTGGACCATAGAAAATAATAACAATGTTCGTTTTGAATATCATCACATCAATTCTACCTGCCTGTGTATTTCGTTCAGACGACTTACAACGAAAGGTTGACATAACTGTGAAATCCATAAAATAGCTTCTCAGACTCACCATGGTTCCCTTGCATATTCCTCCATTTTGTTCTTTCACTGTTCCTTCCTCTCTTGACGTGACGCAACACGCAACCAGGACACAACAGCGTATCAACAACCTTACGTAACGACATAAAATACGTCAAGGCTTTTCTCCCAAGCCCCCAGGATCAGCTTGGCGCATTGAAGCCACCATGGGCTTTCAGGCCAAGCCCGGTATTGCAAGTCACCTCACGGCATGCGGCCCAAGAACCTTATTTCCCATGTTAGTGGATGATGATAGATAGGGCTAGAAAAGGAAAACAAAATTTTTCTCGGTATCATTCAGCATCAGAGACCAATCTAATCAATATAAACTTTTAATTCAATGGGGTTTTGTTTGTTTTTGAAGCCACCAATACCTGTAACGAGCCCATTTGAAACATGTGCTGTGCACGAGCCTCGGGACGCTGGTCGCGCGTTCGTGAGTCCTGCGAGCTCGGCGGAAAACACGTCACCATAGGAAGACCCGCCCTACTCTGCCTCTGATTGGATAGGAAGTCATGTAATGACGTCGGCTAACATGCTATGCTTTTAGCAATGAAGCTGCTATGATGATGCTAATCATAGATATGAACGTATGTCTATGATGCAAATGATCATGACATGTGGTTACTTTAGGACATCGTTGGAAAAGATCTAGAGGGTAAGTGGGTCAATGTTGAATAACTTAGCTAACATTATCTAATGTTACATTTCTTTATATTAACATCAACTATATTGATAGGCTAGCTATGCTAACGGTAGCTAATGCTAACGGCTTAGGGTTAACGTTAGTTAATGCTAACGTTACGTTCGGAGGTCTCATGTATTTCAATTTTAACATAATGGTGAGCATGATCAATGTGACATTGTTCATACATTGATTACAGTCTGTAATCTTGTCTGGCATTATTTAGCTATAGTGGGCTGATGCTACTATAGCATTTACCACATTATACATCAAATTAATCAAGCATAGTTAGTGTTATTACCTGAAGGCATTATTACCATTGCAAGTAAGCATGCCATGTATATGCCATGCCTGGAAATCAAATTAATAGTGTAATTCTTCCCCATCATAGCTCATTGTACACTGATATAATCATTCTCCTTGCCTTTGCTAATACTCATCTCTTTTATCAAACTTTGTGCTAGGAAAGAAATCTGGCTGTGATTCGGCGCTAGTGCTCATCCAGGCTGTTGTCATCTCCCGCCTGGACTCCTGCAACTCCCTACTTGCTGCCATCCTGCAGCGTTGGCCATCAGACTCCTGGAGAAAGCTGCTGCTGACCTGGTGTTCAACAGCCCCATGCTCTTCCACAAAACTTCCCTACTCCGTTCTCAGCACTGGCTCCCTGCGCTGTCCCATCCAGTTTAGGACTGTGGTGCAAGCCTACAGGGCAAATGAACAGCTCCCTCCGACCTCCAGGCTGTGGTCAAGCTCTGCTGCCTTGAGGTGATTTGTTCCCCAGTTGCTCCAAGCCCCCCTACGGCAGATTGTAACGGCCATGGCTCTTTTCTGTCCTGGCCTCACAGTGGTGGAATGAACTGTGCACTGATGTCAGAACAGAGCCAATAATACACACTGTTCATAGTGAGCCTAGTTATTATTGATTAACTTGTACTGTTTCCTCTCTCCTTGTCAGTCATTAAAATATGTTCAGTGTTTCACAATACTGATGTATAACATTTCATTATTTTGTCTCAGACCATTTCTGAAACAATCATCAGTGTCAGTATACATTTCCCTCCAATGTTATTGCTTGCCCATTTTTAACCATTTAACTACCAGACTGTACAAACGAATTGCACACCTATAGTATTTTCTAGGTATAGCCTACTTCTCCACTTTCTCTTAATGTTGGTATGAAATGGCAGTCAAACTATGCAATGATGTTCAACACTATTTCCACCCAAATTCCCAACAAATGTGGCCACCACACTGTTCAGGACATTCACAGGTCTTGCTTTCAGGGATCGGTAAAAGAAAGGGACATGGTTCCTCCATAATGTGCTAAGGCTCTGCTTAGATCAAAGGCTTGGTCATCAGAAAATATCACAAAGACAGTGATCACAAAACAATTAAAAACATGTCACCAGTGTATGCCTTAACCCTAGTCAAATTTCTAGTATGTGTGAACCATATACATGGCAGTAAACATATCTTGAGTCATACAAACTGGAGGATGCTTGACCCATACAAACTACTTTAACTCAATTTCAATAAACAACTTAAAATATGGCAGACAGAAGAGCTGAGCAGACTTGGTAGATGACTGGATGATCTTACAGAGAACCAAGGGAAATTGACTGGTATTAATGCTAAGAGTAATGAGGGATGAGGTGCAGCTGGGCAGAGTGGAGACAGGTGGCAGGTGATGCAGGAGATGGGAAGGTGAGTAGGCAACAACCAAGCATGAACAGGAACTGGACCACTGGCTCCCCTTGACTGTCCAACCCATCCATCAGCGCCAGCAGAGTGGACACGATAGAGCCAGAGAGAGAAAGACAAATGCAACGCAAGGTTAGTTTAGTTCCAATCGCCCATGTGCAACATCAATCAAGTCCACACTGGATCACCCTGTATAGGCAGGCACACTCAATTGCAAACACACTAGATATCACCCTGAGTCGGCACACTGGTACATGGGCGCATAGTTTAAGCTGGGCTAGACAGGCATGTTATCCTCTCCCGTGAGTGCAAGTTAACAATTGCTTCGTCAGACTAGTTGCCCTGAGGGACATGAAGCTCCGCTCCCCAGACTGCCCGACTGGCTCTGCTTTCTTAGTCCACCCCTCAGCAATCAAGTCCAGCCGAGGGTGATCAGAGCCTCTGTCAGCGGCCCAGTTCAGGTGCACCCCATTAGTCTTTCATTAGTGACAGTGCAGCTTCACTACAGTACCACTGCTCGCTAGAACTCATAAGTGCATCTCCTTTCTAAACAAGCGTCTAAGAGCTTAACCTGTTGCTAAAGACAAAGTACAAGAACAAATAAAATAGGTGTTAAAAGGAAGGGTCCAGGGCACATCTTGAACAGGTGAATTTTCAGCATGCGGCGAAAGATGGGCAGCGACTCTGCTGTACTGACATCAGTGGACAGTTCCCACCACTGTGAGGCCAGGACAGAAAAAAGCCATGGCCACGCCAATCTGCCGTAGGGGGGCTTGGAGCAACTGGGGAACCAATCACCTCAAGGCAGCAGAGCTTGACCACAGCCTGGAGGTCGGAGGGAGCTGTTCATTTGCCCTGTAGGCTTGCACCACAGTCCTAAACTGGATGGGACAGCGCAGGGAGCCAGTGCTGAGAACGGAGTAGGGAAGTTTTGTGGAAGAGCATGGGGCCGTTGAACACCAGGTCAGCAGCAGCTTTCTCCAGGAGTCTGATGGCCAACGCTGCAGGATGGCAGCAAGTAGGGAGTTGCAGGAGTCCAGGCGGGAGATGACAACAGCCTGGATGAGCACTAGTGCCGAATCACAGCCAGATTTCTTTCCTAGCACAAAGTTTGATAAAAGAGATGAGTATTAGCAAAGGCAAGGAGAATGATTATATCAGTGTACAATGAGCTATGATGGGGAAGAATTACACTATTAATTTGATTTCCAGGCATGGCATATACATGGCATGCTTACTTGCAATGGTAATAATGCCTTCAGGTAATAACACTAACTATGCTTGATTAATTTGATGTATAATGTGGCAAATGCTATAGTAGCATCAGCCCATTATAGCTAAATAATGCCAGACAAGATTACAGACTGTAATCAATGTATGAACAATGTCACATTGATCATGCTCAACATTATGTTAAAATTGAAATACATGAGACCTCCGAACGTAACGTTAGCATTAACTAACGTTAACCCTAAGCCGTTAGCATTAGCTACCGTTAGCATAGCTAGCCTATCAATATAGTTGATGTTAATATAAAGAAATGTAACATTAGATAATGTTAGCTAAGTTATTCAACATTGACCCACTTACCCTCTAGATCTTTTCCAACGATGTCCTAAAGTAACCACATGTCATGATCATTTGCATCATAGACATTCATATCTATGATTAGCATCATCATAGCAGCTTCATTGCTAAAAGCATAGCATGTTAGCCGACGTCATTACATGACTTCCTATCCAATCAGAGGCAGAGTAGGGCGGGTCTTCCTATGGTGACGTGTTTTCCGCCGAGCTCGCAGGACTCACGAACGCGCGACCAGCGTCCCCGAGGCTCGTGCACAGCACATGTTTCAAATGGCTCGATACAGGTATTGGTGGCTTCAAAAACAAACAAAACCCCATTGAATTAAAAGTTTATATTGATTAGATTGGTCTCTGATGCTGAATGATACTGTGGAAGGTATTTTTTAAATTGCTATTATAGTTGTTTAAACACAAGGCCTGCCTTTTTAGGCCTAGTTAAGCTTCAATACTGCTGTACACTCTGTACTTTTCCAGAATACAGTACGCATGAAAAGTTGTTATTATCTATGTTCCAGTAGCAGATAAGTTGACTGCCAAGGACACCTCACAATGAAAAGCCTGTCTGTGTTGCAGTAAATGAAACTTAACAGAGAACATCTTATCCACATCGGCCGAATGGAAAACGAAAGTAGTGAGCTGATAGGACAAAACATTAGATAGAAGTTTCAACCAATCAGGTACTCACACATGTAGTCACGCGGTGTGGAATAGCATAGCATAGCAATAGTAGCCTAGCCTAGCATATATATATGCTGTCCCGACTCTTGGTCGGCGCGCTTGCACAGATACCCCTTGTGTCTCTGTGTAACCGTCCCTTTGCTGCAATTGTAAGGTAATAAAGTATGTTTCTTTTATTCTATTCTGTTGTATTTCGTGTCCTCATTTGACAAGGTTGTGTGATTGTGTTGGTCCTTGGGAGGAGAACCCTGTGGTAGGCTACTGGTGAATTCAATCTGAAGTGTTATAATAGTACTTTGTGAGTGTCCAAATGTCATAGGTCAACCGAGTCCAGCCACCACATTTCACTGGTGTCCAGAAGTGGGATTCCAGCTGATCTGCCCGTCTGAGTGAGCCTCCGTTGGACTGATCACCCTTCACGCATCCACTTCATAGCCAAGCCGTCGACGGACGAGGTTGAGGGCGGACGCAGGGTCGCTCAGAGGGGCAGGAGGCCTGGAATCCCTCCCTAAAAAGGACAACCAACACACCAACTGGAGGTTGCTTTTCTGACATTTTAAGTAAGTTCCAAACGTACACCAATTGTTCACAGAGTTAAAAATTCCTTTTTAATGAGAGTATATACCTAGGGCTACGCTTGTTGACGTACGGCATAGGATATAAGAGATTAAAAAGGTCCACATATGTACATTGGTTGCCACGGTGAGGTTTTAATGCTAGCTACATTATAACTACATAGTCCGTCCATAGACCAAGAATTCCCATACCTAAACATCGGTTAGGCTCACAGAGAAGTGCTGCGCCTGTGTTTAACATTTTAGTTGTTGAAGAATTATTCTTTTGGTTGGGATTTCAAATTCATTGACTGTGTGAAGTGTTTTATCTGAGCGGTGCGAAATAGAACCATAACGACTCCGATATTAAACAGTGTTGCTGTTCCACATAAAGTACGTTCCCCATTCTGATTAAAGGTACCATTCTACTACTACTGTTCTACTACTATTACTATTACTATTACTACTACTATTCAAGAAGTTGTGATTGAAGTGACTGTTGTGTTGTGTGTGTTAGAGACATTGCCTTACAATTGCAGCAAAGGCAATTATACATATTTGTAACATTACACATATTACTGTCATGTTGCTCACGGACGTGGTCACGTGAGCAAAGGGGGGATTAGTCAGATCCTTACCCCATCCTGGTACTGCCCAGGCATCACACAAAACAGCAGAAAAAAAAATTGTCAACCCCCGACCCACCACTGCCCTCGAGAAGATCAATCAGATCAATTGCACCACACCATTTGACATTCTAAGTGTTCTCTCAATTGACCAAATGATCAGGAACAATGCAACCAGCCCACCTCCAGTAACCTGTCAGCACCAGAACGAGCCAAGATCCATGTCGACGCCCACAACCCCAACTGCACGGTAACCTATCGGAATGTCACACACAATGTAACCTGTCCTTGGGGACTTATATCCACTCCTAAAAGTATGCTGGCGTATGGGTGGGTTTGTGGAGAAAGACACAGATACACCCTAGGACCAGCAGGAACCTGGAGGGGAAGACATCCCAGAGGAAACCACCAGTGACTTCCCATCGTGTGAGCCAGAGTCACCCACAAAGGGGGGACCCGACACCCCACAAACTGACATTCCTTCTGTTCCCAGTTTTTCCCCTGTCAAGGAAGAACAACCAGTCCCAGAGCCCGCGGACCCAGAGGTCCCAGAAGAGGAGGACCCAACCCCACCACTTAGGAGACCCCAGAGAGAGCGAAGGCCACCCGCCCACCTAGCCCAATATGAATGGACGTAAGCACCGCCAGGGAAGGTGGAGTATGCAAAATGTTAGGCATAAGTTGTTGTTTCTTTATCCCAGACGCCAAAGACAATGTCACTAACTATCTCAAACATAGCGCCACCATGATTGAACAAGTATTGAGCCAGACCGCCCCCACCGGAGGAGACCTACATTGGCTGACCGAGTTCTTCTCTGGCTGGGCGGGGAAAGCAGTCTCCATGATCGTGAGTGTCCTGGTTCTAATTGGAATACTAGTGTTCTGTGGCATCCCTATCTGCAAGTGTTTCATCACCAAAGCAACCAGAGCCACCCTGGGAGGAGACGCCACCGAGATGGTCCTGCTGCAGGATGAAGAAGCCTCCCTGTCCCCAGCCCAGCAGAAGGCTTGGGACCTCCAGAAATACCATGAGGCTAACCCTGGAGCGATTCACCAGTAAACAGGCAAGATCTGAGCACATACACACATTTCCAGACACTGATAACTGACATACACCCCACACGGGGACCTCCTAACTCGGGTAGACACGAGAGCCGTGGCCCCTGCTAGTCGAGCTACAAGCACCTCCCTACAGTGACAGACCAGCTGGCAGTCACCTAAAGGTTGAGCATCGGAGAGGACTCTCGGAGTCCTGAAGACCAAACCACCAAGAAGCTGAGTAACTGACCAATAGGGTCAACCCAAAAAGCAATACTACTGTTGTAAATTTCACTATTAAAGGCTCATGCCATTCCTGACATTTTGAACTGTTTTATGATTGTACTAGTTACAGTACAGTAACTATGTTCTAGTATGTTTTATACTCTGTTTTAAAGTCACTGGGCTATTTAGATGTGTTTTCAAGTACTCTGTTATTCCCCATTCTGATAGCTTAGCTTAGCATCATTCACCAGTAATGTTAACAGTAGAGTGATCCATATTATGGATCAAAGGGGGGAAATGTGGAAGGTATTTTTTAAAGTGCTATTATAGTTGTTTAAACACAAGGCCTGCCTTTTTAGGCCTAGTTAAGCTTCAATACTGCTGTACACTCTGTACTTTTCCAGAATACAGTACGCATGAAAAGTTGTTATTATCTATGTTCCAGTAGCAGATAAGTTGACTGCCAAGGACACCTCACAATGAAAAGCCTGTCTGTGTTGCAGTAAATGAAACTTAACAGAGAACACCTTATCCACATCGGCCGAATGGAAAACGAAAGTAGTGAGCTGATAGGACAAAACATTAGATAGAAGTTTCAACCAATCAGGTACTCACACATGTAGTCACGCGGTGTGGAATAGCATAGCATAGCAATAGTAGCCTAGCCTAGCATATATATATGCTGTCCCGACTCTTGGTCGGCGCGCTTGCACAGATACCCCTTGTGTCTCTGTGTAACCGTCCCTTTGCTGCAATTGTAAGGTAATAAAGTATGTTTCTTTTATTCTATTCTGTTGTATTTCGTGTCCTCATTTGACAAGGTTGTGTGATTGTGTTGGTCCTTGGGAGGAGAACCCTGTGGTAGGCTACTGGTGAATTCAATCTGAAGTGTTATAATAGTACTTTGTGAGTGTCCAAATGTCATAGGTCAACCGAGTCCAGCCACCACAATACCGAGAAAAAATGTGTTTTCCTTTTCTAGCCCTATCTATCATCATCCACAAACCATGGGAAATAAGGGTCTTGGGCCGCATGCCGTGACGTGACTTGCAATACCGGGCTTTGGCCACTACGTCAAATGGCTTCATGCGCCGGTGAGCAACTTTCATTGAAATGAATAGGCAGCCATTTTCAATGCCGTCTCCAGTTATATTATACCTCCATGCTTTTCTCAAGTAGAAATTACTTTTTGTTGTTGTTGTAAGAAAATCTTATGAAATCTTACTAGGCCTAAGCCTTTCTATGACATGTGCCGATATCAACCACACACTTTTTTGACACACTAAAACATTAAAGGTATATATGTAATTTGTGGATTATTTCCCCCATCTAGTGTCTTAAGATAAGAACTGCAACAACACAACGTATTGCCAAAATGCCAGATAATGCACTGTTTCAGTCATACTGTGATAAGATCTTCACTCCGAGAGGAACATAACTTTACACATATCAGTAATCACAATCAAGTATTTCAGAGTGCCATGTAATAAATTACGTTAGATGCTGTAGTGTAGAGATAATGTTAGGTCTGGCTATGCAGATTCCAAGAAAGATAACGATAGCTAGTTAGCTAGCTTTCCGGTCTAGTAGAAAAGTAGCCATGTCACCATGCGACTTTATCCCATGAAACTCCATAAACTCCGTCCAACGAGCAAAGGCAGGCCTGATATCTATCCGACTTTGGCTCCTTCTTCGGTCACTGAGCTTTTGAGGTTCGTATCGCATGGTTCGCTGGGGCTCAGGCGGAGAAGCAGGACGACGAAACTCGGCCATTTTACCAAACGTTTAGCTGAAAAGAGTGAGTGGACGTGGACGGAAAAGCTGCCGTTTTATAGTCGCACACACACTAACCAACACAACTAACTAACAATGCTGCTAATTCATGTAAGTACAACGTAAGCTGGCTACTGCTAATCTCACAGTGGTGAAGCTAGAATAGTAGGCTACCTGGCAACCCAGCGCGCAGTACCAACGCTGTAATACTATTGGCTGGTATGATATCAACAGAGTGTCATTGTCCGGCCGTCAAAATTTCATAATGTAATCATTTCAGACAAAATATATTTTTTTATGGAAAAGCAATACTTTTACTCTGCAGCCTTCGCAAAGCCCTATGGATGTATTATTTTTGAAAAAATGTTTATTTTAATCCACATATTACATATTATACCTTTAAGTATTCCAGTAACCACGACTGTCATAAAAAAAAACACCCAGGTAGTGAAGTAAGCAGTGCAGGTTTATGAGCAAACTTTACTGCCCTCTAGTGCTGGTGTGCAACGGTATTGGCGACTCCTGATTGGTCTAAATCGCATGCTACGAACGAACACACACACACACACACACACACACACATACACACGTGTGGAGGGGTGCTGGGAATGAACCAGGGTGTCCCTTGTTGATATGCTTATGTACTGTATCACTTGACAAGCCTTATACTCCACAAAATACCATGCAGTCAAATGTCAAACATATAAAACACAAGAAAGGCTACAAAAAGGATCTTTCTATGACAAGATGGATTGCCAATTAAGGTCCTTGATGTCACTTCCTATGTAATTACTGAGGTATGTTCCTGAATCTGACTGATAATTTCTCCATTGGGTTTTGGAAATAGTCCACTTTTAATACTTAGGACTGCAGTATCTCATTTTTATCTGCAAACCCACCCCCTGCTCCATCAGAGATCAGTGCTCTTGTTCAGAGCCAGACTGCTGGCCCGCTTCCCATTATTAGAAACAGGAAAGGAATGAATTGCAGTTCGAGTCTCCATTGAGAAATGACCAAATATAGGCATTTTATGGATGCAGAGGCAGAGGCAGGGTGATCGAGACATAAACTGGCCTGGCTGTTGGTGTTCCGCTCATCTCCCCGTGTGCCGGGGAGAGGTCCAACGCTTTTCAACAGCCTTGAACACGACGTGCTGGAAGGGGCCGTATGTAAACACACAGCCCCCTCTCCTTCGCTGGCCGCGGACTGGAGTTGGCCAGATCTGGTCGTAGCATAACCTCAAACACACGCTCTCAAAAGATGACACCGCATAAGCTTTGCACCCTAATCGTGTACAGCAGCAGATGAGAATGCATTCAAAATAAGTAGAGATTGTGTGTTTTGTGCAGAGACTGACATCTCTTGGACATAGCATCGTCCATTTTGTCATCGTCTTCTCTTGAGCTACAGTGATAAGTCCGTCTTTGATTCTCCTTTCAAACCTGCAGAATTCACTGTAGGCCTACAGAGCAGTTTCTCATCAGCTAGAACAGGCATGGAATGTTCTCTGCAGATAGAGTTAAAACAACATTAAGGGATCTCAAAGAATTTGAGTAAATATTTTGTTTTCATCATTAGTTTTCACCCAAATAGGCTATCTGAGAGTCATTTGCAAGTTAATGATATCATATTACAGTCAGACAAGTAGAGTTCCCTTTATTCTTGCAATATACCTAACAATATATTTAACAACCATCATTTATTTATTGTGATCACATTGATCACATTACACATGCCATTGCAAACATATCAGTATCTTTACAAAAGGTATACAGGCTTTGTAAGTCCTATAAGCCTTGTGTAGTCAATGGTGACAAAGAAACTTATACTATGCATTAAATCATAGTCATGTTCAAAGCAGAGGGCCACTCTGTAGAATCAAGCTAATCACATTAAGACGTGTTCAGAGTTTAGAAATGACATTCACTTAAGTATGGCATAGATTAACAAGGTCGTTCTATCCTGCTGATGAAAGCCCCAAATCATACTTCAAACATGTAGGATTAAGACATAAAGAATGAGATAGTATCATTGAACATTAACATTAGACCATCCAATGTATATTCTTAAATAATATCTAAACAGGCATAAAGTGGCCATACTTACTTCCCGATTAGACTAAAATACTATCCTGAGCCTTTCAAATAGACTGGGATAGGTTGATCTTTATGTGGTAAACTTTGCCTGAGATGTCAGTCTTGAGATTTGGCAACAACACACATTACAAACCACTTCCTGTCCCCCTTGTTTGTTTTTTTCCTCATGTTTTTTTTTTTTACCTCAAAAGTGTGAACTGATAAAGTCAACCCCCAATTTAATTCCCTGATATTATGCCATAGAGAACTCTATGTGTGGCCAGAATCCCACGTGACAAGAATGAGGTGGGTCCTTCTCCACAGAATAAATAAGATGTCGAGTTGCAGTGTCCAATATATCAATGATATAGTTTTATAAACATTTACAATAGAGCTACATCTTGAACTTCTCACCGTGTTAGCCATGCCCTCCTACGCTAACATCACACCGCATACACATCCCAACATGTCATAGGAACAGCCTCGCTCACATCACACCGCGTACACATCCCAACATGTCATAGGAACAGCCTCGCTCACAGTAATCTAGTGCAAATGGCAGACGAAGCATCAATATGGACTAAAGGCGGATGAGCACAGCCTCGGGGGAACGCCCTGCAAATCCCTGCACCTCTCCCTCCCTCTCCGTGAGGGCCCTGGGCTCCAGCGTGGAGTCAGAGGAGGGGACTCATAGCGAGGAGGCTGTGCATCCTTTGGGAGTCTCATGTTTCACTCTGCGATATTGACCTCTGTAGCCCACACAGTACGGTAGTCACAGTCAGTCAGGCTGTGTTAGGGTTTGTGCGACGTCCAGAGCTTTGTTTGACCCCTCTGAGGTGTCAGTCCTCCTCTTTCTTCTCCCTTTCACTCCCCATGCCCAACGATTACTGCAAGAGCTTTGGTACTGGCACCTGTAGGGGGAGAGGATGAGTGTATGGATATGGGTACATTCAAACACAGTGTCCTGTATATGGGAATACACCATTATCTGTACGACCACAATATGGAACTCTTCTATATCCAGACTGGCCTTAACCCAGCGCCTGTCTTACCTTCTTGAGGCTCTTCAAAGTGCTATCCCTGATGGAGGCCAGCAGGTGGTCCCTGGAGTTCCCCCCGCCAGCACGACCTGCCAACTTGTCGTCCATCTTCCTCTGAGACACCGGGGTCAGAGAGTTCTTTAGGGAGTCCATGTCCAACATGGGAGCAGGGGGAGGTGGTGGAGGGGGAGGCCCACCACCAGGGGGAGGCGGGGGCGGCGGGGGACCCACGCTCGTCCTCTTGGGGGTCAACTTCGGTGACGGCATGGGGGAGTGTCGAGGGGACTGTTTAGGGGAGGGCATAGGGGAGCCCCTCAGAGAACTGCCGCCGCCCGCCTTGGGCACCTCCAGCGTTCCCTTCTTGTCGCCGTTGGCCTGGGCCTGCTTCTGCTCCTGCAGCCGCCGCTGCCTCTGCCGGTCCATGTTCCGGCTCAGGATGTTGGTCATGGTCATGCGCGGGCCGGCCAGCTCGAAGTGGTAGCCCAGCTTCAGCAGGGTGTAGTTCTCCTTCAGCACCTTGGTCATCTCCATCTCCGTTTTGCCGCCGCAGATGTGGCGCTGATTGTGGAAGCGCAGCTCGGTGAGGGTGGCGTTGTGCTGCAGGGCGTGGATCAGGGCGATGATGCCCTTACCCGTGAGATGGTTGGAGTCCAGATTGACGCTGGTGAGGGTCTTGTTGTGGCGCAAGGTCCCCGCGATGGCGTAGGCGACGTGGTCATCGGCGCGGCAGTTGGCCAGGGCGAACTCCTTGACGTGGGTGTTGCCGTGCAAGGCACCTGCAAACTGGATGAGAGTCTTGGTCCTGATGACCTCGGAGTTGTTGACGTTGAGCTCCGTCATGGAGGGGTCGTTGTTGCTCACCTGCTCCATGAGCTCATCGAACATGCTGGAGTCCTCGTCTTCCTCCTCCTCCTCCTTGGCCGCCATATAGTTCCCCTGGCCTTCACTCCCGGGGGATTTTGTCCCGTCGTTCGTGCCTTTTCCCTTTCTCTCCCCATTTCCCTTTGTCTCCTCTGATTCTCTCTCTCCGACACTCTTCCTTTCCTTCTCTCTCGTTTGGTCCTTACGTTTTATCTCTTTTTCTACCTCCTTCTCCTTCTTTTCTATCTCCTCCTCCTTCTCTTTCTCCCCCGCCTTCTCCTTATTACTATCTTTCTCTACTTGCACGTCACTCTTACTTTTATCTGGAGATTTCGGTCGCTCCTGCTGTCTGTCAACCTGGTCTTTCTCCTCCACTTTGCTCTTCTTGTCCTCTGCTTTGACCTCTTGGACCTGGCTCTGTTTTTCAAGCATCTTGGACACCAGTCCTCTGGTTCTGATGTCCTCTTTCCTCTCTTTCTCCTTGGGCCCATCATTCTCTTGTTTCTCCTGGAGCTTGGAGATGAGTCCCTTTGTTTTGCTGTCATCTCTTTTCTTATAATCTTCCTTTCTTTCTTTCTCTCTGACGTCGTCGGTCTTCTGTAGCTTGGAGATCATGTCCTTGGTCTTACTGTGGGCGCTCTCCCTGTTTTCTCTCCTGTCTTTCATCTTGGTGTCCTCGTTGGTTTTCTTTCTTTCTTTTGTCTCCACTGTCACTTCATTGTCCTTGCCCTCCTGTCTCCTGTATCTGCTGGTCGGACCAGCAGCTCTGTCCTCTTTAGAACAGTCTTGTTCTTTGTTCTTGCGCTCCTCCACCTTGTTGTCTTGTTCATTGGAGACGCTGGCTTGTCTCTGGAGTCCGCCGTCCTTCCCCTCCTGACTCAAGCCCATCTTCCTGAGGTACTCCTGCTTCCGGCTCTCCTTCTTAGGTTCTCCCTACAGGGAGACAGGGCATTAGAGTACACTGGAGCTACTACTACACAGTAAAACCTATCATTAGAGTACACTGGAGCTACTACTACACAGTAAAACCTATCATTAGAGTACACTGGAGCTACTACTACACAGTAAAACCTATCATTAGAGTACACTGGAGCTACTACTACACAGTAAAACTTATCATTAGAGTACACTGGAGCTACTACTACACAGTAAAACTTATCATTAGAGTACACTGGAGCTACTACTACACAGTAAAACTTATCTCCACTTAGCACTTTGTAATTCGGAATAAAATCCCTAAAAAAACAAACTAGACGCATCAGACATCAGTCCAATTCAGTGCATCTCTTGGACACCAACACAAACAAAATTAGGCCAAAAATAGCTGATGGTCCATGGGAAACTATGAAAGGGCCCACTACAGTATACACCACTATACTACAGTATACGCCACTATACTACAGTATACACCACTATACTAGAGTATACGCCACTATACTACAGTATACACCACTATACTACAGTATACGCCACTATACTACAGTATACGCCACTATACTACAGTTTACGCCACTATACTACAGTATACGCCACTTTACTACAGTATACACCACTATACTACAGTTTACACCACTATACTACAGTATACACCACTATACTGCAGTATACACTACTATTCTACCGTATACACCACTATACTACAGTATACACCACTTTACTACAGTATACAACACTATACTACAGTATATCAATCAATCAATCAATCAATCAATCAATCAAAGCTTTTCATACCCAGAGGCAACACAATGCGCTTTACAGAGAACAAGGGAGGTGGGCATACGACCCACCTCTACATATTCCAGAGGGAAGCAAAAAAACAGTAATCACCCGGGGGCCAGATAAGTGAGCTGTAAAAATTCTTCCCTGACCCCTCTCAACAAGGCGATCGAGCAAGCTCCTGGAGTATGTTTGTCTACCGGCTAATAACATTTATAAAGCAATACATTACATTAAATTACATTTCAGAGTAAGAGAGGCTAAAAAAGCATCATAGGAAAGACATGGCAAATACTGGTGTGTGTTTGCTATGGCCCAAGCCTAAAGCCGGAAGTGGGCTGGTGTATGTCTGTGTGTACGTGTGTGTGTGTTAACTAAATGCTACGACATCCACAGCAGACACAGGGGTATCTATCGGACTCCGGGAGGTCTGCTGGTGACAGTGGGGCATCCACTGGACCTGGTTAGAAGATAGGAGAGAGAGAGAGAGACACTAGGGAGAGGAGTATATACTACGCCACTATACTACAGTATACACCACTATACTGCAGTATACACTACTATACTACCGTATACACCACTATACTACAGTATACACCACTTTACCACCGTATACACCACAATACTGCAGTATACACCACTTGTGGACCTGCTTTCCCTCCCTTTGCGGAGTGACATAACGATGATGATACACTGGAGAATTTAAATATAAACCTGACATTAGATACTGTGTTTACACGGAGGATGGGGAGGGGGATCATTTTATAGAGCCGAAATACATTTGCAGAACAGCTAAGTGTTTGATTTGTGAGCCCCCCCTCGTCTGTGTTGCTGCGCGGGTCCAGGTCCTGGCAGATGTGTCCTTAAAAGGCAGTGAGCGTAGGGGCAATCAACCAAGGAATTCCATCAGGGCAGGATTAAGACGCTGCGCAGGGCCCTGGCTTCATCATGTGAAGTGCCTTCCTTAAACACAGACAACTGCTGGATCCTCAGCTCCCTCTACCCCCACACGGGGTGTGTGTGTGTGTGTGTGTGTGAGGGGGGGGGGGTTCACGTCAAAAGACTGTCAGCTAATCTGATATCAGATGCCAAATCCAGTGTGTGTTTCTAAACCTCTCTGGTGTGTTTGTGAGAGGAGAGTAGGAGGGTATGAGAAGGCGCAGAGCCTCCGGGGAGGGGAGAGGCGGCGGTGTTTACGCTAGCGCTGGAGACTGTTGCTGTGGTGGAGCAGGATTTATGAGCTGATGGAATCTGTGTGAGGTTGACTTGGCAGAGGGATAAAAGACATGCAAGCAGTATTTAAATACCTACACAAGAGGAAGACCAGATAAACCACATTTATCTATCAATCATGTTTCTATCATACTGGGTAAAATAAATACAATAAGATTAGTTGTAAGAAAGAGTCTGTCAATGTTAAAAGTATACAGGGGACTACTGATTAAGGAACATTCCCTCTGACAGATCGAGTCACTTTACACTCATTTCAAATCTCTCTCTCCGTTGAAACGACCAGAATAGGCTACATTCCTGATGGGAGAGTTGAAATCTGAACCCAGTACTCATGTGAAAACCACAAAACAAAGGAGAGACAAAGGTCTTCAATGACAAAGGCCTAGTGTAATAATGCAACTCTTTTGATCATCATCATCATCACCACCATCATAATCCTCATCCTCATCATCATCATCATCATCATCATCACCATCATCATCATCATCATCATCACCATCATCATTATCATCATCATCGTACCTCCAGTGAACATTCTCTCTGACTGAGCCTCCTGGTCTCTCGCTCTTTGCTGTCTAGCTTAGCATCCCGGATTTTGTTGGAGGCGGTCTGCTGCGGCTCGCGGCCCTCGCTGCGGTCCGGCTCCGGCGCCGTCATCACCTCTTTCTTCAGCTGCTCCAGCTCCTCCAGAGAAAGGTTGGACAGCAGGACCTCCAGGTCCGGGTCCTCGCTCACCTGCCTCCCCGTCCGCGTCAGGCCTTGCACCTTCCTCCGGGACATGGCTGTCTCAGGCTGGGGAGCCTCGGGGAGAAAGTGTTTTAGAGACGGCGGCGTTATCCGCTTCCACTAAACCTCCGCGGAACAGCTGGCTTTGCTTCTGCAGCAATCTCGGGGAGTATTCCCATGGGCCGGAGACGCGGTCCTGCTCACCAGAAGCCCACTAGAGGTATCGGTCCGGACTCGAAGAGGGTGGACTGGCGACTGCCGTGCAGTAAGGGGCACCAACGCGGATCGAGTGCATTAGCCTATCATCACAGACGGTCTGTGAGGCCGAGACATTCTTTGAAATCCATTGAAACTGCATGTCCATATTTAGTTCAGGGTACATAGTCCTTTAAAGGCAATGGGAAGGGCCGGGGTTTACAGAAATGCCAAAGCATGGTATTACACAGTCGTGCTCCCTTCAACACATTCACACACTATAAGTTACAGTAAGTGTTCAATTAATGGATAATTCAAATACCGAGAGAGACACCTTGGTACTACACTTACAGAATTAGACAAGGAAAACGTTACCATTCTCCCCAATTTGTTGGGTCTGTTGGTCAACACCAAAAACTTGAAACTAAAATGTTCAGTGTGTTCTAAAATCAGTAGAAAAGCCTAAATTGTGTGAGAACTTAGTGACATCAGTAAGGCATAAATATAACTGAGGCTTGAGGCAGCGTTAATAACAGTAAACCACAGCATCTTACATTCCAAAGTTATACTTTATTCATGTTATTAGAAAAAAAACACCATCATTTACAGTGTCATACCATCCACCTGACAACACAACCATGAAACCAAACAGTTCTACCGTTGTAAGATGTCAGTCTCTTTAGTCAGAAGGAACACATTGAGCAAATATCCATCCAAATCTGTCAGCAGTTTAAAATCAAAGTTTCAGTTTTCCACAAGTTATATTGTATACAATATATTTAGGGCTCAGATGTCTGTACATATGGACAACCAACATTGAAGCAAACCAATTCAAGTTGATGGCAATTGCCATTAAAACTAAAATTATATATATTTTTCATGAATTAAAGTAGCTCGTAATTGAGACTTGAGAAAAAAAGATAGTTGGCCATGGGGAATCTGTGGAACTGACACTCAACATGTCACATTTGTCATACCTCTGAACCTCTTTTGATTTGAACAGTATTTAAATCTCGAGAATGTAACAGATGTCACCTTATGTAAAACATTGTATTGTAAAGTGCATCTCCAGGCAACACCTACAGTACAGGAAGCACAGCTACTGTACAACACATGCTCAACACATAATGTTCTACAATGAAAACATCTCACAAGGGGAGCGATGCTGATTCAGAGAGCTCATAGTAAATAGAAACACAATATTCATCCAGGAAACGGTTGTGGCACACAGTTTTGAAATGTTTCAGTGACAATACGACTTTGTTAATATGTAAACTCTTACAAAATACTAAGATGTAGACCTATTCATTTACAAAATATGTAAAATTGTTTCCAAGGTTTCGGAGACGATGTTACTTAAACAAGCCAGCCAGTATGAGCAAATTCATTAACACAGGAAACAATGGCTGTACATGAATTCAGTTAATAAGTCAACTTCTCCCTCACAGCTGAATACCACGACAGTTTCATTGAACAGGATACCAAGATGCAGGAACAGAGAAGAACCTGGCGTTCTACCACAACGTTAATGTCACTGTAAGTCGACTATGGTGGACAAACTAGGGTTGAGCTGCCAAGTCGTTTACCTGGGATTGTTAAGTTGCAGTGAGGAGCTAAACGAGGACCACATGAGCAGAGGTGCTTTCTATACACAGAGATGTAGGCTACTGGAACCAAGGAACACGGACGAAGAAAGAAGAGTCAGAGACATCACATCCCGGTGCTCAGTAGCCGTAGTACCGTCTCTAACGCTTCCATCCGTCTGAATATTCCTCGAGTGTAACGGCACCTGAAGAAGGCCACGTCGGCCGGAACATTGTGCTTTATTAAATCACTTTGGGAGCTATTGAAACAGTGTGCAGACCTCTTTTCTTCCTTGACTGTAACTAACAATCAAGTGTTCTATTCCATCTCTATGGTTCCGTCAGTATCATAAAGACTCCTGACTTGACGCATCACGATATCCTTCCGACACATCCCTCACCTGAACACATCGCTGATCCCTCACCTGAAACACCCCAACAGGTCAATAGTCACATTTCATGAGGATGAGTCACATTTCGTAGAGGAGATGTCACATATCAACGGGATCACATGACCCTGTAAGAGGTGGAGCAGGATGTAAGAGGGACTGCTGTATATTAAACTTCTATTATGTGACGTGTCCGTCCATCCGTGTGTGTGTCTGTTTGTGGTATTAGATTTAGACCAATCAGGCCAGCAGTGGGCAGTAGAGATTGCTCATAGAGATGGAGATTGCCTGCACTGCTTACTTCACCACCTGGGTGTGATTTTTGTTTAATGGGTGTGAGCCTGAGAGCAGGCATGGTGCCACAGTCTGCCTCGCTGGGGATGGTGTGCGTGTGTGTGTGTGTGCATGCGTGTATGTTTGTTTGTGTGTGTGTGTGTATGTTTGTGTGTGTGTGTGTATGTTTGTGTGTGTGCGTTTTTGTGCGTGCGTGTGCGTGTGCGCATGTGATATATCTTCATGTGAAACTGTCTGGCTCCGACAAGAAACCGATCCAACCCATCATGCTCTGCTCCACGTAGGACTCAAAAACAAAAACATTTTTAAAACTAAAGTGCTGCTTGTTATCTTTCATAGGCAATCCACTAGACAAGCTGAGATGTACTGGGTTCTCTCCCAGTTCAGTCCTTCCTCCTCCTCCTCTTCCTCTCTCCTGCCCTCTGAACCCTCTCACCTCAGTGGCTGGTGTACTGTGGAGGGGAGTAGGGGGGAGGATCTGCAAAACACAACAGTGAAAGAGACATTACTCACTACTGTACAACACAGTACTGTACATACTGTCCTGTAGAGCAGGTTCTCTCTCTATCAGGACCTGACACACAAGTCGCATCATTTGCTTTGACACACTCTGGTATACGCAAGGACAGAAAAGAGCTCGGGACAGCTTTAATCCATTGATAAAATTGCATATTGGGAGGCGCCCCGGTAGCTTAACTGGCTGGGGCGCTTACCATGTAAAGGCTAGTCCTTTCTGCAGCAGCGTGGCTTTGAATCCGGCCCACGCCATTTGCTGCATGTCTTCCTCTCTCTGTCACCTACACTGTACTATCGCAATATTTAAAAATATATCTTTAAAAAAATGCTTATTGGGCGGCTGTGGCTCAGGAGGTAGAGCGGGTCAGTGGTTCAAATCCCGGCTCCTCCTGTCCACGTGTCGAAGTGTCCTTGAGCAAAACACTGAACCCCAATCTGCTCCCGATGAGCAGGCTAGCACCTTGCATGGCAGCTGGCTGCCACTGGTGTGTGAACGGGTGAATGAGAGGCCATTGTAAAGCCCTTTGTCTGTTAAAGTTGAAAGGCACTAAATGCAATCCATGAACCATTTTACCTTTTTATTTCAGAGCTAACTCCTTCATCAGCAGCATATCTAGTAGATCTATATAGAAGTTACAAGCGTCTGCAGCTGGATTTAGGGTCGTTTTCATGTCACTTGGTAATGCGTTGGTCATCTTACCTCCCTGGCTGTATCCAGGGTCTGCTACCATTGTGTACGGAGGGTAAGGCCCAGGGTGCATCATGGGATATGGTTGGGCCATGCCGGGGTAGGGCGGTGCCATCGGGTAGCCAGGGTTGGGATAATCCGGTTGTCCCATTCCCATTCCCACCGGTTTTCCATAGGCGTCGTACATGGGCTCCACAGGGTAGCTGGCCATCGGGATGTGCTGAGCTGACAGGACATGTCACATGTCATTATTGCATAGCAGTGGAGTGGGTGTCCTCCTGTTCACTGTTCTGTTTATTCTGTGGGTTTTTGTGCCTTACGGGCCACCGTATGGTATTTGGCATTTCTGCGCAAGAACAAGGCTATACATCTCTGGCCTAAAGCTAACAGCAGTCTTGTTCATGGCCCTGGGTTTAATCATGAAGAAGTCCTGCTTTCCAATGGAGTGTGCTGTGTGTGTGTGTGTGTGTGTGTGTGTGTGTGTGTGTGTGTGTGTGTGTGTGTGTGTGTGTGTGTGTGTGTGTGTGTGTGTGTGTGTGTGCATGGGTTCCTTCATGTTCATTCGTTGTATGTGGGCATGGGTGTGCTTGCATGTAAAAACCATGAAGGTGTCCTCGCTGGCTCTGTGTGTGTGTGTGTGTGTGTGTGTGTGTGTGTGTGTGTGTGTGTGGCCAGGCAGCTGGCAAGGTATATAGTTCTTTCTACAATGGAGAGTTTGGATACTTGATTCTGACTGGCTGGCTAGCAGCCGTGGTAAAATACTCTGTAACCCACGGCTGCGACCACATAACAATTAGTATTAATGCGCCGTCAATCTCATTGACGAGGCCATTGATAAGATCAAGCGGTAGGCCACTATGCTTTGCGTAGCAACCACTCGCAGCAACCTCACCTTTTTCGTATCCTATTACAAAAACGCACTCATCAGTCCGACTCCAACACTTCCACACCCCTACCAGCAAAAACAAGTGCTCTGGAGAACTGTTTTAATAACTGCACCATAGCTGGAAATTTTCAAATAAACATGAACCACCCGAATTATGCCTATATAGGTTTATGTGAACAAGGCCAACCCAAATAGGCGAGATAGCCTATGTTGCCTGGTAACCATTTAAAGGAAAATGCTCGTTTTTGACAACCTGGACCTTATTTACGACATATTATAAGAAGTTTGACTCACCGAGATCACTTTTGTGTTGTTCGGAGGCCTGTAGAAGAAATTTAAAATCCAGCGCGAGCCAGTATATCCATGTAATGGCGTCCGACGGGGCAACGGGAATGCAGTTTCTCAAAATCCATTTTCGGCCGCTAAACGGTTGTTTTCATCAATCAGATTGCATGAATCGACAGTTGAGATTCCTCTACGCGAGCCATTGTTGTTTTGGTTTTCAAATACGTGGTCTTTAGCCTCTGTAATATGATCTTTACACGCCTCTCCCCCACTTGCTCCAGCACGCATGCGCACAGGCCAGCGCGCAGACTGGCTATTCTCCCTCACATTCTCTGCGCTACGATCGGATTGTTGCTGACGAATGACGACGACAATATTCTCGACACCAACAACGATCGTAGCGCAGAGAATGTGAGGGAGAATAGCCAGTCTGCGCGCTGGCCTGTGCGCATGCGTGCTGGAGCAAGTGGGGGAGAGGCGTGTAAAGATCATATTACAGAGGCTAAAGACCACGTATTTGAAAACCAAAACAACAATGGCTCGCGTAGAGGAATCTCAACTGTCGATTCATGCAATCTGATTGATGAAAACAACCGTTTAGCGGCCGAAAATGGATTTTGAGAAACTGCATTCCCGTTGCCCCGTCGGACGCCATTACATGGATATACTGGCTCGCGCTGGATTTTAAATTTCTTCTACAGGCCTCCGAACTACACCAAAGTGATCTCGGTGAGTCAAACTTCTTATAATATGTCGTAAATAAGGTCCAGGTTGTCAAAAACGAGCATTTTCCTTTAATTCAGAAATATAGCCTATCGCGGAAGATTATGTAAATACTAAAATGCTAAGAATGATCGGTAAATAAATAATTGAATGTTACTACTGTGTGTTTTTGTGTGTTGGCACACCAAGGAGAGGGAATCCTTTTTGTCTGTGCTTCTTTCTCTCTCTCTTGCTGTCGTGTTGTTGACCTGCAATTCCATTGCTGCTACCACAAGAGGCAGTAGTCCCAGAACATCAAAACCAAAAGACTCCACAGATTTCACAGGTCAGAGGTGGCTGAGTGGATAGTACGCTGCCTATCACGGCGAAGGTTGTGAGTTCGATCCTTGGTGTGGACATACCAAGGTACATTGACATATTTTGTCACTGGATGTTGTAGAAGTTATGTAACGAGCGTGGGTCATATTTGTTAATTATAGACCCTTTTACAGCCTAGTCAGCACAAGTAGCCTATGCGCGCATTCTTGAAACCGTAGCAGAGGAAGACTAAATAAGTGATTTATTGGTAGCGCCGAGGCTTCAAAAGCCAGCATTTGTTAAAATAAAACGTGGGTCATATTTGTTCATTATAGACCCAGCTATGTATGTGCGGGCATTCTTGAAACAGAAGCAGGGGGAGACAGACGAGTTCAGAGCGAGCCGTATTTTAGTGCAAAGACTAGTATTTTATATACCATCAATATGTCTGGCTGTTGCGTCTACGGGTGTAGGCTACAAATCGGCGCTCTAGTGACAAACTTTATTCGTTTCAAGAGGAAACCGGCCTTTTCAGAAATGGAGTCGCCTGTGGCTAAGCATAGCCTACGGACTGGACTGGGGACATAATCAGAAATGCCTGCGTTTGCGGTGCCCATTTTATATCAGGTAAGTTATTTTCTCGTCCCTATAGTGCCATAAAATACAGCTTGTCGGTGGACACGCAACCGTATGCATTTCAGATTGATCATGTTGGCAATGTGTGTGAATTTGCTGCTATGTGAGAGATAAGGACCTGTTGTCACATGTCTTTGACAAGCTTCCCCTTATGGTGTCAGAACGATGGCTTATGAATGCAATGTTATTATGTTAAATACAGTAGCCCAGAGATGGTTAGCACTGGCAGGGCTATTTCAGTTTGATAAAAGGCGTTGTGGTGTTTGAGTACGAGTTGTCGTAACCTAATGGACTTCGTTTTGGTGCAGAATTATAGTTGTTTACTTTTTGATAGGAACAATTCAATTGTCCCAAGTGTTGCAAATTATTGTTACCCCTACCAGTGGCGATTGCTCCTGGGTTACCCATACAAATCCAAATAAAACTTGATTTGAAAACTTGATCATAAGCCATCGTTCTGACACCATAAGGGGAAGCCTGAAATCGACTTTCAGACTGTTTTTGACTTAAATGCGCCATATTGCTTCATTTTCATCCGTGTTTAGCATTTTGGTAGTGCTCCGTCGCCCCCTACAGCCCACATGAAAATACAGTCCACGTTACGGTCCGTTGACACCGGTCTTACTATAGCTCGTTATTCAGGCAAGATAAAATGATTCTAGCTTACGGAAGTCAAGACCAAATCAAATCAAGACCAAATCAAGACCTGGAGCGGTGGGCTAATACGCCTAGTAGCCTAGTAGGCTAGTAGCCTAAACACTGATTAGTGAAGTAGGGGAGTAGGCTATTGAGTGCTCTGTCCTAAGGGGGTGTATTTTATCGTCCTGTCATTCTCTTCGTGGTGCTTGGCCATTGTTGTCATAATGGCTCTGTAGTGTATTTAGTGTGTCCCTATAAGCTTGGTTGTTTCGGCCTAAATATTGCCCTCTTATTCGCTCGCTCTCAAATTATTGGCCCTTGTTGATGTGTTTGAAAAAACATCAGTAGCCTGTATGTTTTTACATATAAATGCTAATGATCAGCGCCCTTCTGGTGTTATGAAACCCATCAGGGCATGCTTTGACAGCGCACCCCCCAAAAAATCGCGCGCGCTGCGCGTGCGTGCGTGCTTCGTTGGTCCTGGCTTACCCGGTTCTAGGACCCACCAGACTCCACTGACCCCTACGTGCGTAGTTTCTCTCCCTATCTGCGTGTGTGTACGGGGTGTGCGGGCGGGGGGGGGTTTGGGGGGCATTGGGAGTAATAACAATGTCGGGGAAGACCCTGTGCAAGACCCCACAGTACACTACTGCATTATAGACAGACAGTCCTCATTACAATAGGAGTAGGACACTTCAAATCCTATAGTAATTAATTTTTGTATAGGATGTGATGCACCAGTCGCTCTACGCCTATGTGGTTTATTTTCAGTGATTAGACTGACTGTTGACTGGCACAGCTTTAGGTGGTGATGGAGAAATTAGCTCAATGTATTGATGCTTTTTTGTGCGTGGCTGTAAGCCAGCGCACCTAGTATAGCGTTCGTCCGGTTATCACTCCCTCCCTCCCTCCCTCCCTCCCTCCCTCCCTCACTGCGGACAATGTTGGCCTGCATTTCTCTGTTGGCACCACAAGAGGCAGTAGTCCCAGCACACCAAAATCAAGAAAGACACCAAAATCAACCCGCCGATCTCCACTGCACAAGTAGAGTAGTGGTGAGAGCATTGGACTCCCACCCTGGAGACTGGGGTTGAAGACCCGGTGGGGATGACTTTATGGGACTATACCCCAAACCTCCACATGTTCATCCTTTCACTCCAACCTTTACCCCTTGTCTTATAGATCAGATCCTGTCCCAACCCCAACCCATATTCTAACCTCAACCCACACTAGGGACTGGAAGAAGGACACCAAAACCCACCCGCCGATCTCCACTGCACAAGTAGAGTAGTGGTGAGAGCATTGGACTCCCACCCAGGAGACCGGGGTTCCTGGTGGGGATGACTTTGTTATCATCAGTGTAACTGCTTTAGTCACTGACCGCTACCATTAATGTTATGGAAGCTGCTGCTAGTTGTTGTGAGCCCGTGAGCTAAATGGCTATCCCGCTCTTATTGTGCTGGATTAGCATTGGAAGCATTGGAAGTGATGTGTCCAGGTGACAAGACCCATCTTTATTTATCAGACATTACCATCCTACCAGTCTCGCACAGAAACAAGCCAGCCAACACACATAAGCCAGGCTTGACCTGGCCTGGTTTGTGAATATATATATATATGTAGTAACCGTTGTAGAAAAGCAATTGACCACTTGAGGCAGTGGGTTACAGGGGATTTTACCACAGCTACAGGGGTTTTAGGCAACGCCCCGGCCCTACGGGGTTCTAACAACGCCCTGTAGCTGTTGTAAAATCCTGTGTAACCCACTGCCTCGAGTGGTCAGTTGCTTAAATATTGACTCCCAAAGGAAGCGTAGCTACTAGAGCAGTGTCCAAACATAACATTTCATATATATTTGCATGCCATGAAATGTGATTTGTGGATTGAAGTAGAGCATTTAAAAGGTGTGTGTGTGTGTGTTACCATCATAGGGGGTCCGGCCCAGGTGCTGCCGTCTCTGGTACAGGTAACAGCAGGAGCAGAGGAAGCAGCAGACCATGGTAGCAATGATGGCCACGAACAGCAAGATGGAGGAGGCGATACCGGCGATGGTGGTGGGGCTAGAGACAGAGAGAGGGAGGGAGAAAGACAGAGAGAAAGGGAGAGAAAGAGAGAGAAGGGAGAGAGAGAGAGGGAGAGGGGGGGAGATATAGAGACGGAGAGAGGGAGGGAGAGAGACAGAGAGGAAAGGAGAGAAAGAGAGAGAAAGATACTGTACTTTTAGACTCCATCCAAAACCAGCCCCCTACCTCCTCTTCACTTGTGGAGATGTGAATTGAGATCAGAGAGGAATGGGCAGGTGGGAGCAGTGTGGTGAATACCAAACATGTTGATGGTCTGGAGCACAGACATCCATTAAAGGTCCCAAGCCAGGAGTAGGACTGAGTCCCATGTTGAGACAGGCAGAATCTTTAATAGCGATATCATATGACGCGGGCTCAGGGATTGACCTGGGGAGAGGCAAGCTACAGTACCACAGAGTACGTATGATCACACAGCTAAGCCTTCTCCAAGTGTGGATGCCAGGTTCATATCAGATCAACCTCATCATTAGATCAGTCTCCCAGAGGATGTGAAGGCTCCCAGTAGGATGCCCAGAGCTCGGAGGAGATGACTGATGGATGGTTTCCCGCGCCGTGAACGACCGGCACGATCACAGCCCCTCAGAGGGAACCGAGCGTATTGATCAACACTTTGCGTGAGACTATTATGAACGCTTGGTGTGTTGCTGCGATAAAGGGTGTCAAATTGGAGTCAGTCGGCAAAATCGAACTGAAAGAATAAGACTGAGTAAACCAATGAAAGGGGCTGCCATCTTGTGTTCAGAAAATCAGTTACACACACACGGATCAGTACTTTACTATAGTGACCAGGAAAACACTTGTAATCATGCATTTCTATGGTGGGCCGACAGACAAGACGTCGGCCAATCACACGTCCGTCTGTGTCGACCACACACACCTGAAGCGGAAGAACGTGCAGCTTTTCTGCTCCCTCTCGGTGATCATCTTGAAGGCGTCCACGCAGCAGTAGCGCCGGTGGCAGCTCCCGCAGCAGAAGGTGATGAGCGGGCAGTTGAACCCGTTGTGCCAGGTGCCGTTCTTATCCACGTACCACAAGCAGTCCTCGTTGGCACTCGCTGACGAAAGAGGAGTATGCATAAACACACAGGCAGAAATGGACCCAGGGAGACACAAACCACACACAAACAAGATAAATAAATATATTAAACAGACATACGCACACACACACATACAATGTTATTGACAGGGAACATGCGTGGTTAAAACAGCTGGTGAGGGAGAAGTATTTGATATGCTGCTGGTACGTTTTCTTCTTCTTTTGAATCCAATGTTGTGCCCATAATATACGTAAACCCTAATAAAAAATTAAGATATTGACCATGAGGTCTATATTTCTTGTCGTCTTGACTGTTTTCTGGCCAGACCATCAAGATGTAAACCCTCACGGTGACATAAGCTGATTAGGCTCCAGGGTAGTCAGGGGTTTACATGGACTTAACAAGAGCATGTTGCTGTATTGTCCCATGTGTAGCCTATTTATATTTCACTGTTTAACCCGATTTAGGCCTAAGGGTCTTCTCTACTTCTCTTCAGGTAATGTTTAAAAAGTTAAAACATAATTCATGTTATAGTTAACTTTCTCGTGTGTTTGCTTGCTGCCGTATGTCATTCAGCACCTGTCTCGCAGACTCAACCTGCAGAGCCGTGAACATGAACCGCTGTTCTTTCCGCCCACAGAGCACTTGAATTTCACTGGGCTATGCTAATGTAACCACGACAACCGAACTGGGTCAGCTCCGAGTCCGTCCTAAAGGCTACAGTTACATTCAATCATTTAGCACACTAGTGTTTCGAACTAGCCTACTGAACCAAACAATAGGGTTGCAATGCAGCAACAACTAAACGTTGTCCACTTATTTTGTTTAAATGCTGTTGGTAAATAAACCATTTTAAATAGGGCCAGCCAGTAAAATGTTATATAATGAGATATTCACTGACAAGTTGAAATGGGAGATCAAAATCACATTAATCTAGAACGTTCGAATAGCCTACTGTTTGAAAATGTAACCGCTTCTCGACAAGGCATTGTTACAATAGATACAATCACCGGGCGCTTGTTTCCAAAATGTTACTGATGCGGCCCGAAGCATCTTCATCTTACCCTGCCAGGCGGAAAGAGCGATGGTGAGCACTGGCAAAGCCATGGCGATGAGGGACATCTTGCCTCCTGCTATGAGAAACATAGCCTTAATTGTCCAGAATAATGCAACTGTAAATAAACGCTCGTAGACACAGTTAGCTTCTATAGATTTCCCTACGTCAGCGTAGACATTGGTTTTGATTTCGCTTTAATCATGCTCCAGGTCTGGAACTACATAGCAGGCGGGAATCGGGTCCGTGGTCAACAAGATCAGCGTCGAATGACACATCGCCCGTGACGCCGTTCACCGGGGGTCGGATGAGACTGCGGTTCCCTAGCGCCTCCGGTCACCGCGGTGGAACATGGAATATTGCAGCACATTGCATATCCGAGATTCTAGGGATTCTACCGGGCACCTGTCAAAAAAGACTAACGCTATTCTACAGATTGTTTCACAGATTTCTGATGCAGGCATCCATTTGATACAACTGATAGGTCTCTTAATTAAACAATAGCTGATTCTTGTTCATTATGCTACTAAAATGAAATATAGCAATACATTTATTCTATTTTCATCATAATGCACATGTTTTTCTTTGGTTAAGTGACACTCCACAAGAATGTTTTTTTTTTTTTTTTTTAATACAGAAGGTAGATAAAAACGATAGAAACTGAAAATGGTGTCCTACTGGGACTTTTATTTAGAAATTCGATCCCAAACTCCAGTGGGTACAAGGAAATGACAAGGTTGTGAGTCACCATGACAACTGTTTCCCCCCTCATACCCACCTAGACCCAAGCAACACCCGGAGTCACCAAGCTTTCCTTCCACACAGAAAAGTCAGCGTTTTCTGAAAATAAGGCCGCCAATGTGTGTCTCTCCACCTCAAAGAGTAGTTTCTTTGTCTGTCCATCAACATGAAGTCACTTCTTGCCTCTTGGTGGAAGTTGTGTCTCTTTTCTTTTTTTTTCTTTTTTTTTTTTTTAACAGAAGAAGCACAAAAATAATGGGTTGAGCTACAAATGGGACACAGAAAATTGTCAGTTCATCGTATGGTTTGCCTGTCCCATTGCGAATCTTCAACCCCTCCGTTCAATCCCAGTCTCCCTACAAGTCCGTCAGGTTCGAGGCACGAGCAGACACACAACCGTGCCCCCCGGGCCTCTACGGAGACGAGTGTGGTCGTGCCTCACCTCCCGTCTCCCATCTCCTCTCCCGCCTCCTCTCCCATCTCCTCCCTCGCACCTCTCCAGTGCTTCTCCTCCCATGTTTCAGATAGACAGATGCAGGAGAAGGGGGGTGGTGTGGATAAGTGCATGTCTCTTCTCTTCTCCCGTAGTCCTCTGCCACCTGCTCAACCAGAAAGCCAGTCCGAATCTCAAGGTTTGGGAATTCATCGTTGAGTCGGAGATCGGGGGGTAGCTCAGCAGAGCGCGGTGCGTGGCTAGATGCCGATGGACTGCAGGACCCTCCTCTCAGAGTCGTTGAGGTGACCGGAGAACATGCTGTAGCAGGGCTGCTGGGCAAACTGGGTCAGGAAGTCGGTCAGGTAGGCCTGGAAAAACAACAATAACAACAATAAAATAAACAGCAGCTGTTCCCTGGCAGGTGACCCTGATCGGGACAGAACCAGAGATGAGACCAGAGATTAGCGAGGGATTACCTGGAGGTCTATTTGATAGATGGGGTCCTTCAACGCATCGGGGTCCTCCTCGTCGTCGTCCTCATAGTAGTCGTCATCTAAGGAGAACGTTTATTGTACATCTGTGAATTATTACCATTTAGTGCTCGGAATCAGAAATGTTCAGCCGATTTAAACAGGGAGTCCCACTGAAACACAGGTCTCGAGTGGCACAGACAAGATACTGTACAAACAAAACTAAATAGACACAGAAACGTGAGAGGACGTCTAACCGTATTTGTTGGACGCGATGAGATCAGACAGCAGCTGTCCAGCCAGCCCCTCATCTTCCTCATCATCCTCATCCTCCTCCTCCTGATCCTGCTCCTCCCACATACCACTGGAATCTTCACACACACACACAACACACAGTAGTAGTAAGAACAACAATAATTATAATAATAATAATGGATTCGATTTATGTTGCGCCTTTGAAGTGACCCAAGGAAGCTTTACATAATGACAGAAAGAGACAAGTCAGACAAACAGAAAGACCAGAACAAAAACAGAGACTAGCTAGCAAAATAACTAGATAACTAACTAACAAATTAGCTAACTAACTAGCTAACTAATTAGCTAACTAACTAACTAACTACTAACTAACTAGCTAACTAATAAGCTAACTAACTAGCTAACTAACTAACTACAGGCCAAAGGCTTGATTACTTCCTCCTGCACAACCTTTGTGTATCCAGGTGGGTCAGTTCACTAAGGTGAGAAGGGTGAGGGTACCGTGACTCCAGTCGGCAGCAGCGTTTCTGGTTGCGTTGGCCTCCACCACCGACGACAGCTCGTTCACGATCAGCTTGAACACCTTCACTAGCAAGGGAATGTTGGTCCACCTCTCAGGATCTGCAGGGGACAACTCACATTTAGTCATCGGTGTGGTAACATTTTATTTTGAGCATCTCTTTTTAGAGACTGTCTATAGATGTTCGCCAAACATTCAGCTAATAACTATCCACTATAACCTTACATTAAAAGTTGCAGGTGATAGTTTAATGACAGTTGGTGTGTCTATAGGTGATCTCTAAAATGTATACATATGATAGTCAACAGACGCCTGTCTCCCATCAGAAGCTTAAGGTTGGTGATCCTACGGTTGATGTTTGATTGACGGTTCTTTCTTACTTTTGGCGGATTTGGAGCGTGTGCGGATGCCCTCCTCAGGCCCGAAGATCTCTTCCCCCTTCACCACGATGTCCTGGAGACGCTTGTCGTTGGTGTTCAGGCCGTGCTGCAGCAGCTTGCACAGCGCCACCGTGCTGCAGGAGGGGCACATAGCAGGAGGGGCAGGGAGAGAGGAGGGGCAGGGAGGAGAGACGGGTTAGAGAGTATAATCAAGCGCATGTCAAGTTTGCTGCAGGAAAAAAAAACATGTATATTTATATACATTCACATATAATAAATGTAATTTGGCTCCAGGTCTTTTGGTGCACTAGACAGGGACCTCACCTGACTTTCCCCTCGTACTGGCCGTAGAAGAGGTGCTGTCGACTCATCCACTCCGCCATGACGAACTCCAGGGCCGGCTTCCCCGTGGGGCCCGGCAGACTGCACAGGAACTCCAGCAGGGGCTCCAGTTGGGAGTGAACCAGGTGGGCAAACACCATGATCAGAGACTGGGGGGGGGGGGAGAACCCAATTTTATTTTATTACTCAAGGAGTCACGAAGTTAGCCAAATCTTCTTTTTATAGAACTTAAAACATGTCAGAGATCCACAGACAGACAGAGAGAATAGAGGGAGAGAGAGAGAGAGAGAGAGAGAATAGAGGGAGAGAGAGAGAGAATAGAGGGAGAAGGGGAGGGAGGAGAAACCGATTTTATTGCATATTCAAGGAGTCAAAGCTAGCTAAATCTTTTTTACAGCACTTGTCAGAGACACAGCCAGACAGAGAGAGAGAGAGAAAGAGAATAGATTCAAGGTGTCTTTATTTGTCACATGTAATATACTCCAATAGAAGAACAGAGGGAGAGAGATCTAGCGATGGCTGTTTAGACAGAGGGAAGTGTAGAAGGAGGGGGGAGGAGGGACCCGGAGCAGGAAGTGGACCTCTGTCGTCACGTTACCTGCATGACGCTGAGGGTCTCTGCCTGCTGCATCTTGCTGAGGATGGCCCTGAGGATCTGGTCCAGCTGCTCGCCCAGCTCGGTGCCGGCCCGGGCGATGAGCGTGGACACCAGGCGGCCCACGAAGGCGGCCGTGAACTCGGAGGTGCGCGGGTCCAGCAGCTGGCTGACCACCTGCATGACGTACCACAGCCCGCTGTGACCCTCGGGGTCGCGCCACTGGCCCACCTGCTCCAGCGCCACCGACACGTAGGCTCGCAGACACTCCCCGCCGTTCTGGGCCGAGCGAGACGGACGGACGGACGGAGGACACACACACACACACACACACACACACACACACACACACACACACACACACACACACACACACACACTTAAATACAAGACCTTACAATCAGCCGAATGGTGTTGATTTGACTGATGGACGGTTGGGTAGAAATTTAGTTGATATTGGAGAGGGATTATATGGAGCTTGGAGGGATTTGGGTAGATTTGGGTGGGATTATGATCGATTTAGAGGGAGGTTAAGTGTCGGTTGTGTGGACGCTGAGTGATGCTTTGATGGAATGTTGGAAGGATTGTTTTATTTTGTTTTTTGCCAAATTACTATTACCATTTACCATTTGTTTTTTATTTAACCTTTATTTTAGCGAGGAAGTCCTACTACTACTACTCTTTTACGAAGGAGCCCTGGCCAAGACAGCCGCAAAAGTATGGAATGGAGGTAGTGTGGTGGTTGGATGGAGGTTGCGTGGAGGTTGGATGGAGGTTGCGTGGAGGTTGCACGGAGGATGTGTGGAGGTTGGAGGGAGGTTGTGTGGAGGTTGGAGGGAGATTGTGTGGAGGTTGAGTGGAGGTTGGATGGAGGTTGTGTGGAGGTTGGAGGGAGGTTGTGTAAAGGGTTGAGTGGAGGTTGGAGGGAGGTTGCGTGGAGGTTGCGTGGAGGTTGTGTGGGGGTTGGGTGGAGGCCTACCTGCATGGTGGTGTTGTCGTCGGTGCGCAGGGTGCACTGGGCCACCACAGGGAACGCCTGGCACACCAGCATGTCGGACAGAGGGGGCTTGGTGTGGCGGACCACCGTGGTCAGGATGTCGATGGCAGTCTGTGGAACAGCACAGGGCAGTCAGACCGACAGACAGACACAGGCAGGCAGTCAGAAAGACAGGCAAACAGACAGGCAGACAGACAGACAAGACAGTCAGTCAGTCAGTCAGTCAGTCAGACAGACAGGCAGACAGACCGACCGACCGGCAGACAGATTGTCAGACAGGCAGGCATCGACAGAGTAAGGAAGTGGAATAAATGGACGATGTGCAAATATCAGACAGACAGACATGTGACAGACAGCAAGTGATTTAGGACAGCATAAGGGCGTACTGTCGGAACAGTGGGTACGACAGGTGGCCGTCGTTTCCGGGGCGACTTACAGCACAGAAACAGACAGGAAGACGTTCAAACGGACAGACGAGAACGGGAGACGGAGACTGACAACTTGGGGGGAGACTCACAGCGCAGAGGCCGGACGGGATCTTGTCCGGAGGGGCCTGCATGATGCTGACCAGGGTGGGGATGAGGCGCATCTGCATGGGGCCCTGGCACCCCTCGATCTGGGCCAGCTCCTTGAAGATCTCCTGGGCCAGGGACGCCACCACCGGGTCTGGGGGAGGGGCGGGGGCGGGGACGGGGACAGGGTTAGAGACAGGGTTAGGACATGGACACAGAGGAGGAGGAGGAGGAGGAATGTGCCAGGTTTACCGTTGCTGTACTTGAGGAGGATGGCGATTGTTAGCGGGCAGATCTTGTTCTCGGCGCTGGTGGTGAAGGCCGGGTCCACGGTGCAGACGATGCACAGCGTCTCCATGACCAGGGTCAGAACCTCGGAGCTGAACTGGGCGGCCAGCTGGACCAGGCCCTCCAGAACGCTGGGCAGGAAGGGCTGCAGCACGTGGGTGCTCTCCGACAGCTTCAGCTGGTCACAGTACCTGAACCGACCGCACGCACGGACACACGCACGCACACACACACACACACACACACACACACACACACACACACAAACACACACAAACACACACAAACACACACAGAGTCAGTCCTGCTACCTGCTCTCCCCTCAGAATGTTATGAGTAGAGTACAGTACAGTAGAGCTTGGTGCTCAGTAGAGTACAGAAGAGCTTGGTGTTCAGTAGAGCACAGTAGAGCTTGGCGTTCAGTAAAGTACAGAAGAGCTTGGTGCTCAGTAGAGTACAGTAGAGCGTGGTGTTCAGTAGAGTACAGCAGAGCGTGGTGTTCAGTAGAGTACAGCAGAGCGCTACAGACAGGCGGAGGGAGGAGCCTCACCCCCAGATGGCCCTGACGGCGGAGATGCGGACCGAGGGAGGCTGGCTGGCGTGCAGCCCGCTGACGGTGGCCTGGAGGAACTGCTGGATCAGCTCGGGAGACATGGCGGCCGTGAAGCGACTTGCTGCCCACAACGCCCGGCCCAGCAGGAAGGGGGAGGCGGCTGGAGGGAGGGAGGGAGGGAGGGAGGGAGGGAGGGAGGGAGGGAGGGAGGGAGGGAGGGAGGGAGGGAGGGAGGGAGGGAGGGAAGAAAGGCAGAATAGGAGGGAAGGAAGAGAAGGCAGACCAGGGAGGGAGAGAGAGGGAGAGCGTCATTGCCTTGAGACATTCCGTAGCCTACGTGTGAGCCATAGTGGTGCCCATACCAGAAAGGTATTCCCTCATAGGTTGAGGCTATGGTCTGACTAACCAGGGAGGTTGAGGTTAGGGTCGGGGTCTGACTAATCTGGCAGGTTGAGGTTAGAGTCGGGATCAGACTAATTTGGGAGGTTGAGGTTAGGCTAGGATCTTACTAACCTGGGAGGTTGAGGTTAGGGTAGAGGTCTGACTAACCTAGAAGGTTGAGGTTAGGGTTGAGGTCTGACTAACCTGGGAGGTTGAGGTTAGGCTAGGATCTGACTAACCTGGGAGGTTGAGGTTAGGGTAGAGGTCTGATTAACCTAGAAGGTTAAGGTTAGGGTTGAGGTCTGACTACTGTAACCTGGGAGGTTGAGGTTAGGCTAGGATCTGACTAACCTAGGAGGTTGAGATTAGGTTGAGGGTAGGGTCGGGGTCTGTCTAACCTGGCAGGTTGAGGTCGGCCAGGATGACGTTAGCCAGGAAGCCGTGCATGTCGAACTGGATGCGGCCGTTCTTCACGTTCTCCGTGATGATGGTCTTGACCGAGCCCAGCGCCAGCATGCAGGCCTCGTGAACCTTCCACCTGCAAGGGGGGACCGGCACACCGGTGAGGGGCGCTAGCGGTCATTCCTGGATGATGCGGTCTGTGTGTGTGCATGTGCGTGTGTGTGCACGTGGTGTGTCCTCCTCACCAGTGCTCGTTGCCGCTGTTTTTGGCCTGCTCTGCTTCCTGCAGGTGTCTGGTGGCGGCCGCTGCCAACGCCGCCGCACTCTCGTTCTGGAACTCCGTAGCGACGGCCTGACGAACCAATGAGATTGATCGATTACGCGTTACACGGACACACAGGTAAGGACACGGTCTTTTCACCTCCACAAACCACTCCCATCTCCGTTTGTCTACAAAGTGTAGCTGTATATCTTTCCACACATCTGAGCAACTCGCCGGTAGAGGGTTCTGAGCAGAGATCCTGACAGACAAGAGATCAGGGGTTAAGGGTTAGGGGCTAAAGGTCAGGGGTCAGGGCTCACCAGCAGCAGGTCCTGGGCGGAGATCCTGACAGAGTAGGAGAAGGTGTCGTCATCCTCATCCTCCACAAACTGCTGGGGGTTGGCCGTCCACACCTTGATCTACACAAGACACCACTGCTGATGATGAGGCACACAAGCGTAACCTCATCTGGTTTCTCACACACACACTCTTTTTCACCACGCACTCTTTTTCACCACGCACACACATGGCTGTCTGTACCTGGTCCTCTGTGATCTGCATGTAGAGTATGACGTAGATGAGCTCGCTCACACACACACACACACACACACACACACACACACACACACACACACACACACACACACACACACACACACACACACACACACACACACACACACACACACACACACACACACACACACACACACACACACACACACACACACACACACACACACACACACACACACACACACACACACACACACACACACACACACACACGGCTGTTTGTACCTGATCCTCTGTGATCTGCATGTAGAGTATGACGTAGTAGATGAGTTCCGGCAGGGCCTTCTTCACCGTGCTCTTGAACTTGCTGTTCTCCAGCAGCGTGTGGACGAACTCAAAAATGCTGAACACCAGGTTCTCAAAGCCCAGAACCTCACCTGGAACACACCGACAATACACAAAGACAAAGGCTACATTCATGGGCGGCTGTAGCTCAGTTGGTAGAGCAGGTCGTTCAATGATCGAAGGGTCAGTGGTTCGAATCCCGACTGTCCACATGTCGAAGTGTCCTTGAGCAAGACACTGAACCCCAAAATGCTCCCAATGAGCAGGCTAGCACCTTGCATGGCAGCTACCGCCATTGGTGTGAGTGTGAGTGTGAATGTGAATGGGTGAATGAGAGGCCATTGTAAAGCGCTTTGAGTGCCACTAAGGTGGAAAAAGCGCTACAGTATATAAGTGCAGTACATTTAACATTTGGACAGACCGACAAGAGAGAATCAAAGTCATAGACAATAGACAATACAAAGTCCTAGAGAAACTGCCAGAGAGGGCCATTCACCGGGGGGGGGGGGGTATATATCCCAGATCACTTCCCATCTTGCTGTACATGTAAGAGACGTAAGGAATAATATATACTGTATGTGTGCAAAACGTTGTACATACCGTCCGAGTCAACAGGGTCGTCCACTTCCTCTGTGTAGTTGACCTCTGTCCTGACATAGGTGCACACTTGGTTAAGGGAATATCAAATATCATATTAGAGACTACAGGGATAGCCAACACATAATGTCCGACCATGTAGGCAACTTCTCTGTAACTATTTGTGCACTCTCCTGTTAGTCATGTCTCTCTTATGAAGTATCTAGCCCATGTTTACTGCTCTGTATATGTTCTTAGCCAATAGACAAACATTTTCCAGGAGCTTGCTCGATCGTCTCGTTGAGAGAGGTCAGGGAAGAATTTTCACAGCTCACTTTTCTGATCCCTGGGGGAAACTGTTTTGCTTCCCTCTGGAATATGTAGGGGTGGGACCTATGCCCACCCTCCCATTGCTCTCTGTAAAGTGCATTGTGTTGCCTCTGTGTATGAAATGCGCTATACAAACAAAGTTTGATTTGATTTGAAGGACACCCCCCCCAAAGGTGACAGACGTCCCCAGTCACGATGCAACACGGCTCCTCCTACTCGCCGACAGCCAGGTGGGTTTAACAATTATGCGTCTTTGTATGAACGCATTTCGCCTCATAGGAAGGTAAAAGGTTTGTGGTATTAAAGTGTAAAGACAAGGACAGAACAGACGTGGCTGCTCTATCATCTCACTGTAGCTGGTGTGTGTGTGTGTGTGTGTGTGAGCGTTTAGGGGTAATGGGGTTGCATTATTGTCTACTGACAAGAATAACCTACACATTAGTGCTACACATAAGCTGTGGATGAGGTGAGCTACAACCCCTCCCTTCCCTCCAATAGCATCTGCTAAGGTGCTCGAAGTCCAATTTTAAGATAATGTAATACTTTCACAGCACGGGGAGACAGATAACGGATGTTTCAGCCACAAGGCTTTCCTCAGCGTTGTGTGTAAATAATCCTAAACCTGGATATTCCCGTGAGTGCTGGTATCTTTGCTATTTGAACAGAGCGTTTCTAGACCGTGCACCTGGTAACAGACTCGTGTTTTTAGCTGTTGAGGCGCCCTCTGCGCCCCACTGGGTGCTCGAGGTATCGTGCGTTCTCCTTGGAAGGATATAAGGCGGCGCTCTCTGTCAGGGTGTTCCAGACGATGGGGAGGATCTGCTGCATGGAGGAGACCATGGGCTTGGGGAAGTTCTTCACCAGCGCCGTCACTGCCTGCAGGAGAGGAGAGGAGGGACAGTGGTCAATATAACACAGGACTGGTGTTGAAAATTAGCACTTACAAACACAAAATTAGCTACAAACACTACAAACACAAACACACTGAAGTCCATATTGAATGAATGAATGAATGAATGAATGAATGAATGAATGAATGAATGAATGAATGAATGAATGAATGAATGAATGAATTCATTCATTCATTCATTCATTCATTCATTCATTCATTCATTCATTGGAATATAATGCAACTATATCATAGCTATATTTTGTATGTGAATCTTGTCATTCTGCTGTCCGTATCACCCAACCCAACAGAGACAGGTGCAGGACAATAGGCTAGGAGTGGCCCAGTGCTGGCCGCGGTCCAGCGCCTCCCGAGCAGCGTGGGGTTGGGTGCCTTGCTCCGCGGCACGCCGGAGAGGCTCACCTTGAGGACCTCCATCTTGAGGCCGCTGTCCGAGGTGGGCCCGTCCGGCATCTGCAGCGCCTGGATGAACGCCTCGGTGAACTGCTGCACCACAGGGAAGATCAGGGCCTTGGCTGCACCCTGGACACACACACACACACACAGACACACACACAGACAGACAGACAGACAGACAGACACAGACAGACACGCACACACAGAGAGAGTTTAGTTAGATTGCCGTTCCCATTGGGTCACCATTCCCCAAGTCGACTGTCCGTCCAGGCTTGGTCAGTGATGTGAGAGTGACCTGTACTCGGGCTGTGCAATAAAATCCATACGACAAAACATCACAGTATTTATTTCCTCGACGCCGTATCAATTTTCAGCGGTACATATCGATACATAAATAAACATGAAGGATAGGATTCAATCATCGATATATTCCTCATGTTTTAAATAGATTTAAAAAGTCCTTCCATTCCCTCCGCCCTCATGGTGAACTCCAGGGAGCAGGAGACCGAGTTGTAATTTCAGCTGTGTTTTTAAATTCAGTAAATTATGTGAAGTATTTTATTTACAAAGCACGTTTAACTATGAAAACACTCTCAAAGTGCTGACGATATGTATAGTATCATATCGCAATGTATACCCGTGTATTAGGGCTGCACTATATATCGTTTAAGCATCGCCATCTCAATGTGCACATGCGCAATAGTCGCATCTCAAGGGACTGCAATGTTTTTATCTTTTTTCTCCTGCAATGTTAACTCAAAATATGTCATGCCACAAACTTTTTGCTCAACTTTTTAATTTTGATGACTTATTTTGAAAACTAAGAGACGCATTATTAGTAGGCGTTTTGGAACGCAGTCAAGATACTTGGGGACAGGTAGCAGGTTTCATAGAAGAAACTCCCTTTGTGAGAGCGGGTAGTGATGGACTGAGAACAGGCCAGGTTGGATGAGCAGCCAGAGTAGCCACCGGTGTAAGCAGACGCGAGGATCACTGTTTAGTTCTAACCTCATATAGGACATAGGCCTGTCTGTTTACAAGTTTGCTTATTTTTATTTTAAACAAACAAAATATACTGCAATATATATAGCAAAAAATTGCATCGCTGCAATGTATGTTTTTGTCAATATTGCCCAGCCCTAGCGTGCATCGGTGATGCGTATGGTATGGTGAGGTCCTAACGTGAGCGCGTCGGCCAGCTACCCTCACCTTCTCCAGCTCCTCGATGGCACAGATGAGGTTGGCGCAGGTGGTGAAGATCTCCACGGACCTGGAGCGCGTGCGAATGCTGTAGACCTAGGAAACGCAGTGGGCCGGGCGAGGGGAGGAACATCACAACACAGCGGGTTAGGGTCCGCACGGCAACGCTCAACCATCTATTCTAGATTATATAGCGGATGAAGTTGGACACAGCGGACCGAGTCCCCAGCGCCAGCTGAACAGGTACCTCGGCCATGGTGAAGATCTTGTACATCTCGGGTAAAATCACCGGGGCAACCAATGGCATCTGTGTGTCGGTCACCTCGCGGGTAAACTCTGTGGAGGCAGGTGCCGATTACATGAACCGCAGGAACTCAAACCAGCAACCATAAAACAGAACCCGATAGGACGCTATAGAACTGAAAACAATAGAACATGGAACCTCAGCGAGATTGTATAACCGCCACAGAACAGTTCTCATGGGGTGTGTGTCTGCGAGTCTTTGTGTACGAGTGCGCGTGAGCGTTTGTGTGCGGGCCGTGCGAGTGTGTGGAGAATGCGTGTGTGGGCACGTGTTGGGGTGTGTGTGCGCACGTGTGTGTGTGCACGTTTCGTCTGCAGCCACGCCACCGCGTACCCGTCAGGACCCTCATGGCGCCGTGCACGGCGTTGACGTCCCCGCTGACCAGCATGTCCATGAGGAGGGTGAAGAGCTGCGGCCAGGCCTCGGGCCAGTCCCAGTGCGCGATGGCCGACACCGCGTAGGCCACGCTGGAGCGGACCTTGCTGATGGGCTCCCGCAGACCCCCTGGCAGCAGGTCCCTGATCGCCGCTTTGGCCTATGGGTAGTGGGGGGGTTTAGGTGTGGTGATGATTAAGACGCAGGACCGTAGCGTTGAGATAAGAATGGCCTCTCGAAACTACAGCAGACTGAGATGATGACTCATGCGTTACACTACACCGCCATTAGAGAGGGAGCTCTCTGTGGCCTACTGTCCCACAGAGGATGAAGAGGATTAAGTCGGTAAGCGAGGAAGACGTGGCGAAGTGCCGTGCATAGGTCACGGGTGTCACGGCATCGCTCATCAGTAGCGTTTCCAGTTGTGCTTACCCCCTCGCCCGATTGGTTCCCGGGTCCCGAACCGCCTCCCGTAAACGCAAGGTGGGGTTGGTGTTTGTGCTGTGGGTTGAACAGATTCTGAACTGGGTTACACTCACCCTGTCCGAGGTCTCCGGAGGCCTGAACTTCTCAGACTGGGAACACCAGTGCGTCTCCACATACTGCTTCAGGATGACCGAGGCCAGCTGTAACCAGTCAGGGACAGACCAGGGTGAGAAGCGGTTCCAGCAGTGGTGTAGCGACAGCAACTGAAAGCATGGCTACGCTAATAGCTTGTTTCCAATGGCTGCATAGTTTTTACATCAGTGTTGATGGTAACTAAGATTCAAGTGGATAGGACGTGGAAAAAAGTGTTTGTAGACAAATGAGCGGGTGTACCAAAACTGCGTACCCTCGGCTACACGTGACATATTTACTAGTTACATCAGCAGCACTCGGGTAGCAGTTAAAGCGGCGAGTCGCGTACTTCTCTGACCTCATCAACAACTCTCACAACCCCAGGACCCTATTTACTACCATCAACTCTCTCATCACCCCCCCCCCCCTAGTACCAGGATGTGTCCCCAACAAAGTGTGAGGAATTCTTATAATTTTTTATCACTTAAGTTATGGACATCAGAAGAAATGTCTCACTCACCACACGTAACCTAGCTGTCTCTCTGGTCTGCTCATCCAACCTGGCCTGTTCTCAGCCCATCACTCTACCCGCTCTCACAAAGAGAGTTTCTTATATGAAACCTGCTACCTGTCCCCTTGATACTGTCCCCACTGCTCTTCTGAAACAGGTCTTTCACACTACCGGTCCCAGTATCCTCTCCATCGTTAACAGCTCCCTGGCAAATGGTACAGTCCCAACCTGCTTTAAGCACGCAGCGGTCCAGCCCTTGCTGAAAATAACAAACCTAGACCCCACCCAGCTTAGTAATTACCGGCCGATCTCCAAGTAAAGCTCCCATTTCTGTCAAAGATCCTTGAAAAGGCGGTTCTCTGCCAATTGTCTCCCTACCTGCTCCATACCAACATCTTGGATACATTCAGTCAGGCTTTAGGGCTGGCCATAGCACAGAATCTGCCCTTCTCAAAGTGTCTAATGGCTTGATGCTGCTTGACCTCAGTGCAGCATTCGACACTATAGATCACAACATCCTGACAGATTGTCTCCAACACAGGGTTGGTGTCAGTGGCACTGCTTTAACCTGGTTCTCCTCCTACCTCAGCAATAGAAGCTTCTCCGTCAACATCGCCAACTGCTCCTCCCCCTCTGTCTCCCTCTCCTACGGAGTCCCACAAGGGTCCATCCTCGGCCCCATTCTGTTCTCTCTGTACATGCTGCCCCTTGGTTTAATCATTCAGAAGTACATTTCCTTTCACTGTTATGCTGTGTTCACACCGGGCGCAGCGAGAAAATTCGCGCCGCCCAGTTTGCCCAATCTCACCGCGGGATCAATGGGTCGCCGCGCGAATCCGCTGCAGAAAGTTCCAAAAATTGAACTTTTGCGAATGTCGGCGAATCCTGGCCGCCGCACCGCCGAGTTCTGCGATTCGCACCGCCTGCCGCCCAGTTCGTGCGAGTTGTATTGACTTTCTATGTAAACTCGCCGCGCCGCAGGAAACATTTGCGCCCGGTGTGAACACAGCATTAAGCAGACGACACTCAACTCTGTCTTCCCCTGAAACCCAATGACCAGTTCAACCTTGACAGTCTCATGTCCTGCCTTGAAGACATTAAGTGTTGGATGGCTCAAAACTTCTAACGAAAAATAAATGTGAAATTATCTTCTTTGGCCCCCCAAAGACACTACGATCACCAACAGCCTAGGCAACCTGTCCACCCTTGTCAAGCCCTACGTCAAAAAACTAGGTGTAATCTTTGACTCCCAATTTAAGTTTGACAGGCAGGTGAATGCATGATTTTTTCAGCTAACCACCGTTGCGAGGATCAAAGCCATTCTCTCCTCTCCAGATCTCCAGAGGGTTATCCACGCCTTTATTTGCTCTCGATTAGACTACTGCAACTCTCTCTATATAGGGATCAGTCAGTCAACCCTGTCCCGCCTGCAGCTGGTCCAAAGTGCTGCTGCTAGACTGTTGACAGGCACCCGGAAGAGAGACCATATCTCGTCTGTCCTTGCCTCGCTTCACTGGCTTCCGGTTCCCTACAGAGTAGATTTGAAGGTTCTCGTTTGTTTTTAAAGCCCTACATGGAAAGGCCCCCTCCTACATCTCAGACCTGCTATCCCAACATCAGGTCCCTCAGATCAGCCCATCAGGGGGTCCTGATGGTCTAATCTCAAGCCTAGGGGGGTCCGCGCCTTTGCTGTCACAGCCCCTAAACTGTGAAGCAGCATCCCCACCTCCATCAGATCTGCCCCTCCATTGACTAATTTAAATCTAGGCTCAAAACCCACTTTTATTCTTTAGCTTTTCCCGATTCATCCTGACTTGTGCCTTTTTTGTTGTCCTGTGTCTGCTTGTATAACTGTGATGCTGACTGTTGTCTATTATTATTGTGTATTTTCAAATGTACAGCACTTTGGTTGACAGGAGTCATGTTTAAATGTGCTATATAAATAAATCTGATTGATTGATTGACTGCTGTGCATGAGCTGTTTTCGGAGGGACCAGCAGTTAGCAGTTACAGTGCCGCCATGTTGTTTGTGCTCACCTGGCGAATAGCGAGGGCTCCCTGAGGGTCAACGGTCAGCTCGGCCAGGTGGACTCCGAACTCTAGGGTACAGCAGCCAGATGGTCAGCATCACACACAGCCAGCGGGTGGGGGGTTGGGGGGGGGGGGGGGGGTCGGGGGTTGGGCAGGGTCTGATTGATTGGGATTGTTTTATTTACGGATGTAGCAGACAGTAAAATCCAAGGGATAACATTTCAAAGTGAAACGCTTATTTCCAACATGGTCCCTGATGTACTATGAACAGGACAGACAGCAACACATAACATGCAGAAACCCCCCTAAAACTATATGCAACGCACTCCCAGGACAACCATAATAAAAGCTACAGACATGAAACTTCAACTACATCATCAACATCCATTATCCTAACAACTTCTAACCCATTTTACCAGACTGCACTTGAATCTATTTGCATTTCTGGATTTCTGATCACCGGGAAAACTGTTCCTAAAGATCAGCTGCAGAATATAAAAATGACTGTGAACCTAACAGGCATGAAGGGTTGGTTGGAGGTGTGTGTGTGTGTGTGGGGGGGGGGGGTGGTCCTGAAAACCCCAACCAGAGAAACATCACCTCACCTCACCTCACAGCCAGTGGACAGGTAAGACAGCCCACGGGGATCACATGATGAAAGCAGCACAATAGACCAGTGTTCTCCTTGGAGCAGGAAGGAACATGTGTGTTTGGGGGAAACCAGGATGGAGAGGCAGCCGGTGGGCGTGTCCCTGGAGGCGTGTTCTCAGCACTGTACGTTTCATTACAGACAGTAGGAAACCCGGGTCTGATAACAGACCAGGCAGCTGAGATTTTGCCTTCACGCGCATGTGTGTTGTGTACAAGCACAAACCACAGTGCATTTCTATGAACTGATTGCTGATATTTCAGCGTGAATCTCACTCCAAATGTGTGAGGGTTGGCAACCATGGAAACTGTACAATTGTCTGGCATCAGAGACTGAAAACCTTTGCACGTAGTGAGTCAAGCCAGCAGGTAGGGAGGGAGAGGGAGAGGGAGAGGGGGAGAGAGAGAGATGGGGAGAGAGAGAGAGATAGAGAGAGAGAGAGAGAGAGAGAGAGAGAGAGAGAGAGAGAGAGAGAGAGAGAGATAGAGACAGACAGTCAGCCTACCTTATCCCCCTGTACTATCACTCTCTGTTACTGGATTAAAGTGGGAGTGACATCACCGCAGCCCGGGAGACAATGTTAGTGCTGACGGCCCCATACATCAGCTCCGTCAGAAAGAGGCTGGGGGGTCATTCTTGCTGCCACACTGCAGTACATCCAGACAGCGTGCACAATCAGCCGTTTAGCAACGCCTGAGAAGCGTTGGGGACAATAGCAGGGACTGTACACACTGTGCCATATAGGCTGTATATATAATAAAGTACTTTGCAAGCTGGTTTTAGATTGGGATGTGTGGGAATACATCCACAAGCCAGCAGTTCTGGATGAATCGTATGGTTGTGGTGCGTCATTCCCTCGTTAGTGAATTTATGAACAATTAATTGACCGGGTCTTTGCATCCTGTGCCCCGTCACCGTGCGATACTGCCGGACAGACAGAGCTGGAAAACCGCCTGAGCACAGACTCGAAAGCACAATCTTCGCGGGAAAAAGTGTCATTCCCAATTCAGTGGTTGTCATAGCGACCAGACCTCTCTTTGGGCATTGATTGATTTATGTGCGCCCAGTTTAGCTGCCCATCGTTCAGTTTGCAGGGTAACTATGTAAGGTATATGCCTCCAGATGTTACGTGACCTACATGGAAACAGCTCAGTTAGAGAGCTAACATAATTACGTTAGCCCGGCTAGACATACAACCAGGAGGATGAAGCGATCAGTTTCAGTGTGGTGGGCTCCACATGGTTGCTACTACTAGCTAGCTATAGCTAAGCTATCTGGCGTTAGATGGAGCTCGCAGGCTGGCTAACGTTAAATAGCTTGCTTGCTAGTTAGCTCCCTGCTAGCTAGCTTTGGTGACGATGTGAACTTGCATTAGTTAGCTAGCCATCCAGCCTATTCCCAGCTAGCGTTACATCCTGCAGTTGAGGTGGCTACCGACAGCTAGTTAGACTGCAACATAGTCTTTATTGTAGCCACCAAAATCAACATGATCATCACGCACGAAAGAAGTGATTTATGTCGCCCAAAACCAACGCCTTTCCTTACGGGCCACTGTGCATGTGAAGCTAGTTAGCCGCTGTCAGCATCAGTAAGCTAAAGTTAGCTCATCTCTTACCCTCTGTCACTTCCAACACTTTAATTTGTTCCTCTGCAGCAGCTCGCACTTCTTGAACGGGGGACAGAATAGCTGTCAGCGTCTCAATCAAAGCTTCCTTCAGTCCTTGTTGAACCTGCCCAGCGGCCGAACCCGACCTAGGACCCGCCGCACTCATGCCTGCCATGTTTTCACCCGTACCGCCTGGGCAGCCCGCTTCGGTCTACCGGGGTCCGGGGAGGGGAGCGCTGAACTGGAGCGCGCCAATGGATGGAACTTCGGAGGGGCGGAGACAAGACGGAAAATCCCTTGTCCTTCCATCGCATACTCACGCCTCTGCTTGCAGATCAGCTCCATCTTCTGGGTTGGAGAAGAATTGTAAAACGCAGCAAGAATGCCCAGTGTAGTAAAGATAGGGTAGCCTACCTGTACCAAAGATATTTGCAAGTGAGTTGAGAGTCCTGTTGCCAGTACGGCCACAGGATAAAAGTACCATTCTGTTCCATAGGTCAGACCATGGAAGTAACTGTTTACAATGATGGATTAAGGTAAACTTTTAGGCCTACTTATAATCAGTTTCTAGTCACACAAAGAAATGTTCTGTTAACTTATTTGTAATGTAACAATATGACCTATTAAGCTTTTATTTTCTTAATTGTTCTGATTATAAAAGCTGAAACTTCCTTATGTTCCCCTTCATTGTGTTTGTTGCAATGCATCAACTTCACAAGTCTATAAGATCCGTCTTGAATCGTGAACTTATAATGCTTGAATGATGTTCAGTCAATAAAGGATTCAGTTCTCAAAACCATCTCATCACTGTGTGTTTGTGTATTTGGACTCAGACAGTGTTACACTCGGCTTTTATAATTGTAATTTGAGTCTTTGTACAAAATGTACAGGAAGTGTTAGACACATGGAAAAGCAACGAACATTGAAAACACTCAATGCAAAAATAGAAAACCCAGATGGTTTTTGGTGCTAAAATTACACTCCCTTATTGCTGCAGCGTTTGGCCAGGACAACAGAGGGAGAGACATCGGCGTAAAGGCTCTAAACAAATGTTCCCGCTCACTGAAGTCTTGTTTCCCAGCAAACACTTGAAAAAAAAAAAAAAAAAAAAAAGCTACAGCCTCTATGTAACCTTCAATTGTAAGAGGCAGAACCTGGTGTGCTCTCTACCGAAAAACAAAATGACAAATATCTAAATATTCTGCGGGTTATTTATGATTGAAAGATGTGACGGAACGGTGCCTGAACTTTTGAGTCAGGTGACATGGCAGCGTTCCGCTGGTTGGGCACTTGTCTCAGAGGGTTGTCTTGGTAACCATCTACTCGGTGATACTGGGGGTTCCGATGGAATGTGGGAGGTGGAAGAGCCCCACTCACCAAACAGGGGTGCCGTGAAACTAGATGGGATAGTTCAACCCTGTCTGGTTCGTTAAGGTGCAGGGAGTCCAGCATGTGTGATCTAACCCCTAGTGGTATGACTAGAGTCCATGGTGTAATAGCTCCATGGCTGGGCCACACTGTGGCTCAGGGGGGTACATGGAGGTGAGCACACAGGCAGAGCTGGGAGTCATCACAGGAAACAACTATGGTGTTAATCCTCTGTCTGCAGGAGAGAGGAGGAGGAATGAACCAAACACTTCATACATTTTTCTTCCTTTTTTTAAGCAAAAGAATTTGGTTTATGTAGAAACAAGCAATGTTTTGCATTTGGATATTTTTCCCTCCTTGAAAAAAAAAGAGTTACAGCTAAAAAATAAAAAAAAAAAGAGAGAAAGAAAGTCAAATGAGTATACCCCTTCTGTTCTACTCTGCTTCCCCCTCTGAGAACGCTGAAAACCTGGGGCGAGAGCTCACAACGGAGATAGCTAGGCCTATATGTGTACAGTATATATATTATATATATATAAAATATACAATTTGAAATATATTTTATATATATGAAATTGTGTTAAGGTTCAATATCTTCAACTACACAGCATTAGGGCGGTGTGTCGGCCTTTTTTTTCTTCTTCTTCTTTTATCTTTTTTTTCAAATCGTATTATATGAACCAGAGGAGAGAAAAGCAAAACAAATGAATCAACGGACAAACACACGTGGGAAAATAGATCCCAAGCAACAGGCGGCGACCTCTGGCCCCACCCCCACCCACCGGCCTCTGGCCCCGCCCCCACCCACCGGCAACCGGAGAGGGCTAGGAGAGGGCTCAGCACAGCCAGTGAAACATACCTTACATCTTAGCTCATTTTACACGTACAGTCGTGATCAAGGCACAGGGATCTTCTACAAGTTATTTTTTTTCAATAAAGTTGTACAAAATAATACATTTTACAGTCTGTACAAGAATAATAATAATAGTCCAGCAGTAAAATAAAGACAGACATGTTGAAAGCCGGGGCGGGGTTGAGGAGAGGTGGAAGAGAGGAGGAGGAGGAGGGGGTGAGGGAGGGAGAGGGGAGTGATGGGGGTGCTCTAGATGTGCTGAGTGTCCAATCATTTGCTTCATCCACTTTCTCCTTTACTTGTTTGGGGGGGGGGGGGGGGGGGGTCAGGAGGCAGAGACAGGGTTAAATGGTGCACAAAGGCAGATCACACAACAAAACTTAAAAGTTGACGTGTGTTATTATTACAGGAATATATAATATTTATATATATACATATTTATATACACACATATATAAATATCTATATATATAGCTTGGATTTTTTTGCACTGCATGAAGTTCACTGTATGCATGAATCTATGCATTTTCTGTTTTTGCCCTTCCTCCTCGTTGATTCTTGGAGAGCAGGTCATCTTCTCCGCCCTTAGGCAGGACAGGCTCACATCTCTCCACTCAACTGCTTACCTTCCGCCATGCTTTCAAGATGTCCATCGCATGGCTTCAGCACAGTGTGCAAACTGTATCTCTACAGCGCTGTGGAGCAGCCAGAACAACTAGGTCGCTGCACACTAACTTCCAGAGACTGAAAACAGTGGAACATGGTTAAGTCTTCATATATATGCACGTGTGTGTGTGTGTGTGTGTGTGCTGGATGTGAGATGTTGAAAATGAGAGGGTTCTGTGTGTGTGTGTGTGTGTGTGTGTGTGTGTGTGTGTGTGTGTGTGTGTGTGTGTGTCAGGCATGGGCTGCGTGTGTGTGATTCAGATTCCAGTCCTGAGCACAGGATCCAAGCGCTGATAAGTCCAGCAGTCCTGGCCGGCGGAATCCTCAACGTCTCTTTCCATTGGCTGCACTGTCTGTCCCTCTCTTCCTTAAACAACAGTGTCCCCCAGGAGAAGGCGGAGTCAGGATAGAAGGGGAGCTCGGCTGGTCGGTCGGCTTGAGCGAGGAGAGGGCTAACTGGTCAAGGACAGGCCGAACACAGGGAGTCTCTCCTCCCTCTCCCATCACAAGAGCTCGTACTGCCGTAGGTGCATCCTCTGGATGATGTCTCGGCAGTCGTTGAAGACGCGCCGGATGTTCTCTGTGTCGACCGCGCAGGTGAAGTGGGGGTAACAGTAGTGCCTTCCGTCTCCGCTGGCTGTGCTGATCCTCTGGAACGCCCACACAGAAACAGGAAATGACATCACTGAGACTGATGCGCAAAACCCAACAATGCGCGACACAGTTAGTGTTGTGCAGATGTCACAGCCTTGCAATGGGAAGGTGGGTGAGCAAGGAACTAGGGATGTAAGGATAACCGGTAGAATGATAACCGTGATGAAAATCAATTACATTTATCCAGATAAAACTATCATTAAAACCGTGTTTGAAGTGAGCAACAGTCTCTATGACGCATTATGTTAATGTTTATGCCCAAAAAAGTTCATAGTGCTGCTAATTTTATTTGTGTTTTAAAATAAAAGTGTTTGAAATGACTTCAGTGTGTGTATCAGTATTTTTAGAACATTTTCAGCTCATTTTACAATACCCCGATAATACTGATAACCGTGATAATTTTGGTCACTATAGTCGTGATACGAACTTTTCACACCGTTACATCTCTACAAGGAACACAGTTTCACGGTCTAGGACGTACCAAGAACTCATCCCGGATGAAGTACTTCGCCCTTGTGACGCGAGAATCCTCCCCAGGTTCTGGTGTCGCTGGAGGAAAAAGGTCAACAGAACACTTAGAACACACGCAGCATAATTCACCAGTCATCGTCCGTCTCCCCCTCTGGGTGAGCCAGACGTTACCGTCATGTGAGCGAGACTGAATCAGCAGCAGAGAAAAGCATCAAGTGCATCAAGTACAAGCGCCAGCCTTCGCCGTGTCTCCTACCATCGTCAGGCGTGGTGTAGCGCGCAAACTCCGGGAAGTACTCCTCGATCTTCGACTTCCCCGCCAGAACCTTCTCTGCTAGCAGGTCCTGTTTGTTCAGGAAGAGGATCACCGAGATGGTCCGTAGCCACCTGGAGGGTGGGGGGGGGGGGGGGGATGGGAGGGGCAGGGGGGGACCACACATCAGGTTAGGTTAAGGTTAGTTGTCGGATGGGGACTAAGAGCAGGTAAAACGTGAGATGATTGGAGACTGACGCTGGGTCAGATGTAGAATGGATATTGGAGACTGAAATGAGTTAACATCGATATAGGATGAGGACTGACAGCAGGTTATAGATGTAGGACAGAGACTGACAGCAGGCTATAGATGTAGGACAGAGACTGACAGCAGGCTATAGATGTAGGACAGAGACTGACAGCAGGTTGAAGATGTAGGACAGAGACTGACAGCGGGATAGATGTAGGACAGAGACTGACAGCAGGCTATAGATGTAGGACAGAGACTGACAGCAGGCTATAGATGTAGGACAGAGACTGACAGCAGGTTATAGATGTAGGACAGAGACTGACAGCAGGCTATAGATGCAGGACAGAGACTGACAGCAGGTTATAGATGTGGGACAGACTGACAGCAGGTTATTGATGTGGGACAGACTAACAGCAGGTTAGATGTGGGACAGAGACTGACAGCAGGTTATAGATGTGGGACAGAGACTGACAGCAGGTTATAGATGTAGGACAGAGACTGACAGCAGGTTATAGATGCGGGACAGACTGACAGCAGAGCAGGTGAGATGTAGGACAGAGACTGACAGCAGGTTATAGATGTGGGACAGAGACTGACAGCAGGTTATAGATGTAGGACAGAGACTGACAGTAGGTTATAGACGTGGGACAGAGACTGACAGCAGGTTATAGATGTGGGACAGACTGACAGCAGGTTATAGATGTGGGACAGAGACTGACAGCAGGTTATAGATGTGGGACAGAGACTGACAGCAGGTTATAGATGTGGGACAGAGACTGACAGCAGGTTATAGATGTAGGACAGAGACTGACAGCAGGTTATAGATGTGGGACAGACTGACAACAGGTTATAGATGCGGGACAGACTGACAGCAGGTTAGATGTAGGACAGAGACTGACAGCAGGTTATAGATGTGGGACAGAGACTGACAACAGGTTATAGATGTGGGACAGACACTGACAGCAGGTTATAGATGTAGGACAGAGACTGACAGCAGGTTATAGATGTGGGACAGAGACTGACAGCAGGTTATAGATGTGGGACAGACTGACAGCAGGTTATAGATGTAGGACAGAGACTGACAGCAGGTTATAGATGTGGGACAGACACTGACAGCAGGTTATAGATGTAGGACAGAGACTGACAGCAGGTTATAGATGTGGGACAGAGACTGACAGCAGGTTATAGATGTGGGACAGACTGACAGCAGGCTAGATGTGGGACAGACTGACAGCAGGTTATAGATGTGGGACAGAGACTGACAGCTGGTTATAGATGTGGGACAGACTGACAGCAGGTTATAGATGTGGGACAGAGACTGAGCAGGTTAGATGAACAGTACAATGGGAACTGATGTTAGTTTAGATAGAGTGAGGGTGGGGACTGTTCATAGGGGACGTAGGGGTGGGATTGGGACTGGGGGAAGGGAACAGGTTCTGGGTTTCCGGCGTAGTACTGGGACAGGGCCTACCTGTTGTTCCAGATGTTCTTGAAGAGGTTTAGCGCCTCCTGTAGGCGGTTGGTCTGATTGTCTTCCCGGATCACCATGTTGTAGCTGCTGCTGGCCACCACGAAGATAATGGCCGTCACATCTGTGGACATGCAGGAGAGAACGTTACCCCCGGCTACTCTCGCACAGCCAGACCTTTCTCCACGCTTCCTAACCTGCTGTCAGTCTCTGTCCTACATCTAACCTGCTGTCAGTCTCTGTCCTACATCTAACCCGCTGTCAGTCTCCGTCCTACATCTAACCCGCTGTCAGTCTCTGTCCTACATCTAACCTGCTGTCAGTCTCTGTCCCACATCTAAACTGCTGTCAGTCTCTGTCCTACATCTAAACTGCTGTCAGTCTCTGTCCTACATCTAACCTGCTGTCAGTCTGTCCTACATCTATAACCTGCTGTCAGTCTCTGTCCTACATCTATAACCTGCTGTCAGTCTCTGTCCTACATCTAACCCGCTGTCAATCTGGAGAAGGGTCTGGCAACACGCCATTATCATTCTGAGATAGGGGGAAACCAATCGCAATGTTATTGGGCGGCGCTAAGCTTCGTTTTTCTCTCAACGGTGCCCTCGCAAAATAGCGTTGGGGGACTGAATTTGATTGGCGCAGCTGGAATTGAGCGGTGACAATGAGAGGCTTATCTCAAAAACCTACATCTGTTTGGCCAGACTACCCCTAGTGTGACATGCTGTATGAAGACAACATAGAAATAGACCATGGACATTATGGATAAGCACTACAAACACTTAAGTCATACAAAATGGACTTTTGGCAGCTATGTCTCTATAGAAATCAAATAGACATTCTTAGAGAGCACTGTCGTACACAACACTAGCAGCAGCCCTGTAGTACAACACTAGCAACAGCCCTGTAGTACACAACACTAGCAACAGCCCTGTAGTACACAACACTAGCAACAGCCCTGTAGTACAACACTAGCAGCAGCCCTGCAGTACAACACTAGCAACAGCCCTGTAGTACACAACACTAGCAACAGCCCTGTAATACACAACACTAGCAACAGCCCTGTAGTACACAACACTAGCAACAGCCCTGTAGTACACAATACTAGCAACAGCCCTGTAGTACAACACTAGCAGCAGCCCTGTAGTACAACACTAGCAACAGCCCTGTTGTACACAACACTAGCAGCAGCCCTGTAGTACAACACTAGCAACAGCCCTGTAGTACAACACTAGCAGCAGCCCTGTAGTACACAACACTAGCAACAGCCCTGTAGTACAACACTAGCAGCAGCCCTGTAGTACAACACTAGCAACAGCCCTGTTGTACACAACACTAGCAGCAGCCCTGTAGTACACAACACTAGCAACAGCCCTGTAGTACACAACACTAGCAACAGCCCTGTAGTACAACACTAGCAGCAGCCCTGTAGTACAACACTAGCAACAGCCCTGTAGTACAACAGTAGCAACAGCCCTGTAGTACAACACTAGCAACATCCCTGTAGTACACAACACTACCAGCAGCCCTGTAGTACAACACTAGCAGCAGCCCTGTAGTACAACACTAGCAGCAACCCTGTAGTACACAACACTACCAGCAGCCCTGTAGTACACAACACTAGCAGCAGCCCTGTAGTACAACACTAGCAACAGCCCTGTAGTACACAACACTAGCAACAGCCCTGTAGTACACAACACTAGCAACAGCCCTGTAGTACACAACACTAGCAACAGCCCTGTAGTACAACACTAGCAGCAGCCCTGTAGTACAACACTAGCAACAGCCCTGTAGTACAACAGTAGCAACAGCCCTGTAGTACACAACACTAGCAACAGCCCTGTAGTACACAACACTAGCAACTAGAGATCGACCGATATGCATTTTTTAGGGCCGATACCGATACCGATAATTGGCAAATTGAGGTGGCCGATAGCCGATATTTAAGGCCGATATTTAATATCACCAATTCACTTTTTTTTTCTTTTACAAAATGACAAGGAGAGATGCAAATAAAATAAAATATTTTATTTTGGTCTTCACCTGGGCACACATTTAACAGCTCTCATATACTGTATTACAAATGAATTAAAAATAAATAGGCCACAATTCCTCTCATGTCTCATGTTCTCATTCAACAAAATCTAATAAAATAAAATACATTTCAACTGAATGTTTTACAGGCTACAGTAGCTGAACGTTGCCATTTAGAACAGGGCAGGCTACTGCTCTGCTGAGAGTGAGACGGAACGCTGCTACTAATCATGAAACGTAACCAAGCATGCCCAGTGTAGTAAGGTGTTATCAGCCTAATACTCCCAATCTAAGATAACTAGGTTGTAGTGTAAGAAGCATAGCCTCTCAGCCTGCTCACCGCGGAGCTTGTTTCTTCTTTTTTCATATATTGCCCCCACTTCACTAAATACACGCTCACTAGGAACGGAAGAAGGTGGGGGACAGAGATATCTCCTCGCAAGAGGGGCGAGCAGGGGCAACTCTGCCTCGCTGATCTTCCACCACTCGAGTGGATCACTTTTATGGTCAATCACTGACTCTCGTAGGTACCGCTCTAGCTGCTCTTCCAGGCTGGCCCTGACACTAACCACTGCTGACCTGACGCCAAGCAAGGCATCATACATGTGATCAATGAGGTCATTCTTGATGACATAGTCTAAAAAAATATATAAGAAAAAAAGACAAAAACACACAGGTTAATATCCAATTAAACTACAGTCAAGTCACCACGTTTCAAGACATTTTTCCTGCCCGTTTAATTTAGTTTTTAGCCTATTGCAGACACCTAAAAGAAAATAAAGACAATAGACCATTTTACTGTTGGTAAACAATTAAGTGTGCGCATTTTGGCAAAAAAAGAATGAACTCATTACAGCGATATGTAGGCAATTTCGAAACGGGATAATGACGTTCCATAGAAAAAGGTCTATATGAAACTACAGCAAACCACAACAATGTAGACTATTTCTCCAGTGGGAGCAGACTACAGAATTGTCCCTTTGACTGATTTTCAATGTTTTACTTTTCAACACAGCTGAATGTTTCATGACAGAATTGTAACATACTGCACACTTAGACAACAGTATATTAGAGTTGTCTGTTTAATTGAGCGATGCGTTTCGCTCGCTTCGTCATGCTCTCCTTTCGCATTGCTTCGATGAGCCTATAGAAGCAACATGCGAAACGCATCGCACAATTAAACAGGCCCTCCTCAAATATAGACTACTGTTGTCTAAGTGTGCGGTATGTAACAATTTTCTTATGACTAGCTCTGGCTTTATACCTGCACCTTTGATATAGCCTACGCTGTGCACAGGCACCCTCTTTTTATCAGCTGAATGTATGTAGTTTACTATTTGTTTTCATTTGCATTCATGGGTGCTAATTAATAAACTATTTGACAACGGGAAGAGCAGAGTTGCATCCGACATCATATCGTTTTAGGCAACAAGTTGTGCGTAATAGCCTACAAGTGAATGAGCTCATCCAGCTCAATGGGATACGACCGCGTATCAGCAAGTGCCTCTCCGGAGAGGGAGATGGCAGAACAGCATGGGAGATTTCGCTGGTGCCAGTTATCGTTTTTGTTGTGGCGCAGAGTTACATTAATGTACATTAGGCCTACACCTTCATAAGAGTTCAATGATTTAACAGTTAATTCCGAACGTCCTTCTCCCCTCACTGCATCCGACATCATATCGTTTTAGGCAACAAGTTGTGCGTAATAGCCTACAAGTGAATAAGCTGATCCAGCTCAATGGGATACGACCGCGTATCAGCAAGTGCCGTAGGTGCCTCTCCGGAGAGGGAGATGGCAGAACAGCATGGGAGATTTCGCTGGTGCCATATCGTTTTTGTTGTGGCGCAGAGTTACATTAATGTACATTAGGCCTACACCTTCATAAGAGTTCAATTGATTTAACAGTTAATTCCGAACGTCCTTCCTCCCCTCACATCCATGCCTCTCAATGCGCTTCCGCTTTCCTATATGTCTAGAAGTGCATAGTTTTGCCTTGATTCAAATAGTCTTAAAATTCGATGTATATTACATCTTTATCAGACTGAATTAAATGTTTTTTTTAAGATCCTTCTCCCCTCTTTACAATGCGCTTTCATTGTCCACAAGTGGAAAAAAAGTCTAGACGTTGAGCTAGCCCGCTGGACCTGTCAGTTTTACCGCTCCATAAAATCTCCCGAGCTGGTGTAATTCCTCTGGTGGGCTACTTACTGACTCATGTTAAGTTAGCTAGCAGACCATTTCCTAATAAGGTGTAAAATGGCTGAGTGACTTTGATTTGAACTACAAAGATGGGAGAGCCAATTGGTGACGTTAGCTAGCTATCAGTCAGACTCAAGCCAAGGGAAAGTTCTAGCAACTAGCATAGCCTAGCTTGTTAAGGCTAGCTAACGTTAGTTGCATTACTTCCACGTTATTGGAGGCTGCCTATTATGAAAATCAATTTAACATGACAAAACTATTAATTTTCGGTGATTGTGTGCCTTAACTTACCGTTGGAAATGATGCAGTCTCCGAGTAGACCCTCCGCGATGTGCACGGCACGCTTCTTGCTCACCAACATTATATGGCTCTTTCGTAGTGACGCAATATCGGCCTTATAAAGCCGATAGCCGATATGACGCCAAAACGTGAATATCGGCCGTAATTATCGGCCGAGCCGATTATTGGTCGATCTCTACTAGCAACAGCCCTGTAGTACAACACTAGCAACATCCCTGTAGTACACAACACTACCAGCAGCCCTGTAGTACAACACTAGCAGCAGCCCTGTAGTACAACACTAGCAGCAGCCCTGTAGTACACAACACTACCAGCAGCCCTGTAGTACAACACTAGCAGCAGCCCTGTAGTACAACACTAGCAGCAGCCCTGTAGTACAACACGAGCAGCAGCCCTGTAGTACAACACTAGCAGCAGCCCTGTAGTACAACACTAGCAGCAGCCCTGTAGTACAACACGAGCAGCAGCCCTGTAGTACAACACTAGCAGCAGCCCTGTAGTACAACACTAGCAACAGCCCTGTAGTACACTAGCAGCAGCCCTGTAGTACACTAGCAGCAGCCCTTACCGTTGAAACATTGGATCCACTTCCTGCGTTCGTCCCTCTGTCCTCCAACATCAAACATGCTGTGAGGAGAAAACAGTGGAGAGGTGAGCGACGACAAAAACAACAACAACAGTTCTGCTAGACCTGGGGATTGAGGTACTGCAGTGCAGAATGGAAGGGCTGTTCACTGCTTCACAGCAATGAAAACAAATGGTGGGTTTTCTGTTGTAACACTGACAGAGAGGGTCAAATTAAAAAACTCACTGAAAATTGACTTTGTCCACTTGGAATCTGGTCTCGAAGATCCCAGAGGTCAGTACTCTGCATCTCAATAGGTCCTGGGAGGAGAGAGAGATAGAAAGGAGTGAGGAAGATTTATTAAAGATATAGTGAAACATGAGAGTAGAGCCGGTATAGCCAACAGTACAGTACAATACTGCCCAGCAACAACAATGACAGCTCTGAGAGAGATTCTAAAACTCTATATTTATCACCCTAACTTTGATGCCCACATGATGACAGGATGAGCTTAGTTCTCATTTTAACCTACCTGGTCAGAAGGCGTGTAGTCACTCTGCTTCACTGCGTCAATCTTGTCAAGAAAGCTGCAAATAAATAAAAAATATACGTACACTGACTGTGAATGTATGTAACATGACTGTGAAATTAGGCAATTCACTACATGATCATACTTGATTATCAATCGTAGGCCGGTTCAGGGGTGACCTGATGAGGTCACATTCCCGGGGAGATAAATGGCGTTCTGAGCTTTAGCGGTGCTCAGCTCTCCAGAGCCAGCCTGTCTGGACCGGCTCACGGGCGGCGCTCACATTCGCCCAAGACAAAGATGAATTGACGAAGGCTCCGAAATTAGCATTAACAGTTGTTTCTCCAAATGTTACATTTAATGCCCATGCTGAGTATCATTTGGATGTTTTACGAGCGGTATGCAAGGATAGTGTCGTTTGTGTTGTGTTTGGTTTATATGGTTTACAGAGTTTTGCAGGAAAACAGACCAAGTGCTGATGTAATTAGGGCCCGAGCACTGGCGGTGCGAGGCCCTATTGAAACTCGAAGGATTATTATTATTCTTCTCCTTCTTCTCCTTCTTCTCCTTCTCCTTTACTCCAAACAAATGCCTTTTAGGCTGCCTGAACATCGATGAAAACGGATGAAACATTGCAGATACGTCAGTCCCGGTGAAAAATTTGATAATTCATGGGTGACGGAAATGGGCGTGGCAAAACGGCTCAAGAGCGCCCCCTGGAAAGTTTAAAATGGCGAGCCCCACCTTTCAGTTTGATGTAGGCTAACGAAATTCGGTGGGCATATGTATTTCATCAAGCCACACTTAAATGTCTCTTGGAGCTATACCCAACATGCAACAGGAAGTCCGCCATTTTGCTTTTAATGTGCCATTTTGTCCTTGTTTTGACCATTTCCATGCCTCGTACTTCAACGAACTCCTCCTAGAGATCTCATCCGATCAACTTCATACTCGGTCAGCTTCATCTTAAGACCTTTGTGATCAAAAGTTATCAAAAAAATTGAGTTTTCACCACACACCCTTGCCGTGGCGCCCCGCCAAAGTTTGACATTTCGCCATAAAACACGAAGTCCTCATAACTCCTCCATACATTAACCAATTTGTCCGATATATCTCACGCTTCATGAGGGTTCTGTCCTGAACACATCTATGTGTCAGTATTGCGTCATACTTATAGCGCCACCTATTGGTGAAACAGGAAGTCCTCATAACTCCTCCATACATTATCCAATTCGTCCGATATATCTCACGCTTCATGAAGGTTCTGTCCTGAACACATCTATGTGTCAGTATTGTGTCATACTTATAGCGCCACCTATTGGTAAAACAGGAAGTCCTCATAACTCCTCCATACATTATCCAATTTGTCCGATATATCTCACACTTCATGACGGTTCTGTCCTGAACACATCTATGTGTCAGTATTGCATCATACTTATAGTGCCACCTATTGGTGAAACAGGAAGTCCCCATAACTCCTCCATACATTATCGGATTTGTCCGATATATCTCACGCTTCATGACGGTTCTGTCCTGAACACATCTATGTGTCAGTATTGCGTCATACTTATAGCGCCACCTATTGGTGAAACAGGAAGTCCTCATAACTCCTACATACATTATCCAATTTGTCCGATATATCTCACGCTTCATGACGGTTCGGTCCTGAACAGATCTATGTGTCCGTATTGTGTCATACTTATAGCGCCACCTATTGGTGAAACAGGGAGTCCTCATAACTCCTGCATACATCATCCGATTTGCACCAAATTGCTGACGCTTCATGAAGGTCACCTTCTGAACACATCTATGCGTCGGTATTGAGTCACACTTACAGCGCCACCTACTGGTGAAACAGGATGTACTCATAACTCCTACATACATTATTCGATTTACTCCAAATTGCTCATGCTTGATGAAGGTCGCATCCTGAACACATCTGTGCGTCAACATTAAGTCATACTTATAGCGCCACCTACTGCTTACAGGAAGTCCTCATAACTCTTACATACATTATCCGATTTACTCCAAATTGCTCCCGCTTGATGAAGATTGCATCCTGAACACATCTGTAGGTCAGAATTGAGTCATACTCATAGTGCCGCCTACAGGTCAAGCAGGAAGTCATCATAAGTCCTACATACATTGTCCGATTTACACAACATTTCTCACGCTTCATCAAGGTACCGTCCTGACCACATCTATGTGTCGGTATTGAGTCACGCTTAGAGCGCCACCTACTGGTGACAGGAAGTTTCTCTCAGTACTGGACACCGAAATAGCACACCCTTTAACGGCGCCCACCCCGACACTCGTGGGGTGCGAGGGCCCGCTCACTGCTGCTCGCAGCACTAGTTTCCTTTGATCCTAAAGAATGTTGATAGTGGTCTTCTCACCGCTGGGTGAAGGGCCTGGAGGTGGCTCGGTTATTGTGAACTGTTTGTTACCCATTTGTGTCCAGGGTCGTGTTCTCCCATTAAGCACAATTTGGTAATTCTATTTGGTCTTCACGGTTTCAGGTTGTGTTGTGTATACTGTATAACGAAGAGTCACATCTACATTACTGTACTTGGAGTCTTTGTTAACTGGAAGCTCTTGTTCATTAGGTACATACATACATAGCCATGTTGGAGGGCTGTTTGGGACAAACTCCCACTTGATTTTCGTTAGCACGAGCTCCTATGCGATGCACATAGCCCCATTTACAGTTCTGTCAAGGACAAAGTCTTGCTTTTGAATGACATTTGGATTGATCTGCATTTTTACTAGGTTTTATTCACCAATGTAAAAGGTACTATAGTAACAGATACATAGATTTATTGATTGATTGTTTAAGTTCACTATCAGTTTATTATTTGGCTAATAAATCTATTAGCCTGCATTTAAAGTACCTGATCCTTATCATTTACTATCTTCTAGGAATTTTTAACTTGCACGCACATGTTCTATTTTGTACGGAGTCGTCTCTGAGTCACTATTTTATTTGGTCTACTCTACTCTACTGTTATTAAAAGGCCTTTGGTTTTCGAACACGCTATGCACACAGGCTGAGCGCTGATCAAACATCGAAGGCATGTCTGAGTTTGTCTAACAATAGAAGGACACAGGCTACGTTTACATGTGTCTACAAAGCTGGAGTCAGATATTATGAATTACTTTATTCCCTGCTGTCATCAACTACCAGACTTGAATAGAGACCAGTCAACTAATTCAAATGAAGGCCTAAAAGTGGCAGCCTGACACTCACTTCGTCACTCAGTCTGAACAGGCTCCCACTGCAGACGTTTTCCCAGATGGGCGTGGCCGACGAGGGTGTCATCAGTAATTAGTTCATCCCCTAACCAATCACAGCATTCCAAGGACACTGATTGGCTGGTTAGAATCACATTTCGAAAATTCTGATCCAGGGGCTGGAACCGATTATAAAAGTCAGCCTTAAACATGACAACAACAACAACAATTAACGGAGTTCCTCAATCCAGACTCCTCCCCTTCTGCTATCTGCATGTTACAGTTATCAAAGTCCCCTTCACTATGTGAAACAACAACAACCTAGCAATCGCTCTACCCAAAGAAATAGTGTTTTTCCCTCCCTATCTCCGGCTAGTAATGAGAGCAGCCGGACCTTTCTCCAGCGCTGGCACAGCGTGAACGAAGTGTGAGAGATTGGTCCAACTATGCAAGGCTACCGCAAACATAACCTTAATCAGTCGTTGGATATAAACAGAGTCACAGTTGATTGATGGTTGTTGAGGGTCTGCAGATCATCCTTACTACCAATCAATATAAAGTGTAGCAGCCCAACCGAGACGCATTCGCAGTCTCCCTGTGACTAACTCCAGGAGCAAAATTATCCACACCTAGCCAGATCCACGGTGTCTCACCAGAATACATCTAACACCAACCGGACCAGCCTGATATCAACCCTCAAGCCCTGGGTAGGAACAATACAGGCAGGCAGGAATCTGGATGATTCCACAGCAGTCTGACTGGACAAGGACGTTTCAGTTCTCAGAGACGCAGTTCCACAAACCGCCACCAGAGGGAGTGCCTTTTGATTCTCAGACTGATCAGGGAGCCTTACTTGCCGTGTGAGTCACCACCAGACAGCTCTGTCAGACAGAGAGCTGTAGTCAATGGAGCCGCTGTAGTACTAGTCTGAGAAGCGAGGGAGGGTGGGGGGGGGTCACTGTATGATAAAGATTTATGGAGTTTAAATCTGACACACATCTAGACACTCAGGTTAGACACTAACTGTTAGGGCTCGGTATCGATTCGAATTTCAAGAATCGATTCGATTCCGATTCACAAGGTTCAGAATCAATTATCACCATTCAATTCCATTCGATTCAATATCGATTCGGTTAGTGTTACTAAAACCTCTTTTTTTTTATAGCTGTAACCTTAATTACATGACTGCCAAGTTATGCAACACATCAGTACTAGGGCTGGGTATCGATACTGATTTCCAAAAATGAATGAATGAATGAATGAACTATTCATTCCTTCATTTATTCATTAAATAAAAAATCGATTTTGGGATTCATGAATTGATTCTGAATCATTTGATTCAGAATCGATTAATCAATTTTTTTTAACCCAGCCCTACTAACCGTTATCATATATAATCACTCAGCTGGTTTCCAAATGAAATGGCTTAGAAAGAGACCCATCTAATCGAGCTCCCAGCATTGGCAGAAAGGTTTAGCGATCAAAACTAGAGAAAAGACACAAAGTAGTCTAATAAATCTACAGGCCACACTACTTACACATTAAGGAAAAAGGGGATCAAACATACCCAGCAGCGACTCTGAACTTGTGGCAAAACAAAAGTGATCCAAACCACCATGTAAGCATATGTCCATATGTCCCACTAGTAAGCATATGTCCATATGTCCCACTAGAACACCATGTCACTGATGTGTGTGTGTGTGTGGGGGGGGGGGGGGCTGGACTGAGGGAAGAATCAATGGACTCAGCAGGTCAATTGATTTGAATCAAAATGAATCAAAACATGAAGCATTTATTATTATTATTTAAATAATATTTTAATCATTTAAATATTATTTATCTCATACAGAAGTGTGATTCTTCAAACATAAATAATGATGTCTTATCATCTGAATTGCTGGAATTGACAGTGATTGGAGTCCAGCCCTGCTGTGAGGGATCAGGCACGCGGGTAACCTGACTGACTTGTGACTGACTGACTGACTGAGGTCTTGACTGACTGTCTGACTGTCTGACTTGTGACTGGCTGACTGACTGACTTATTGACTATCTGTCTGTCCGTCTGTCTGACTGACTGGCTAGGTGACTGGCTAATTATTGATTGTCTGACCGACTTATTGACTGTCTGTCTGTCTGTCTGACCGACTGACTTATAACTGGCTGGGTGACTGACTGACTGACTGACTGACTGACTGACTGACTGGCCATGGAGAAACAGCCTGCCTCTCAGAGCGAAGGCATGAAGGCATGTAACCCCCCTGAGATCACTAGGAATGTCACACACAGGGGGGAAATGTGACAGGAGGACTGCAGGTCACACACAGCAGAGCCATGGACAGACAGACAGACAGACAGACAGAGAGATGGACAGAGAGACAGACAGCAGAGCAATGGACAGACAGACAGACAGCAGAGCCATGGACAGATAGACAGAGAGTCAGACAGTCAGTCAGTCAGACAGACAAACAGAGAGATGGACAGAGAGATGAGCAGACAGACAGGCAGACACCTCCTCCCTCCATAGTTAGGTCATTGAGACAGCTCTTATACCACACAACTGCCCTGGTGAGTCCACACAACCAGTCCAAGAACACATTTAGAATTTCTCACTATTTATAGCTCCAGTCCCATAATAACTGTGCCTCGTAGTGTAAGTAATAGCACTTGCCCCAGTAACAGAGTAGTCTGACACGTTATGGTTCGTTGGCAAATTCAGATACTTTTTCTGATAACTTTTAGTGTTTCGATGCATCACACAGCAACAAAAAATGTTAATGCAATAATTAGCAGCAAGTTTCAATGGAATGAAGCTACCAAACTCAACAAAGTGACTGACAGACTACAGCGGAGGCTATAATAATGGTGGTATGGAGTTAGAGCATCACACACACACACACACACACACACACACACACACACACACACACACACACACACACACACACACACACACACACACACACACAGGATAGATTGGAGTCACCTGTGGTGTAGTGGAACAAAGAGACGAGAGCCATACTATGCTTGTATCATAGCTTATTTGCAGCAGTGAAGCCGTTTTAAAGTCCATGTTGATGAAGAAGGAAGCAGCGAGAGCGGGTTCCTCTGTGTGCCTCGTACGCCCTCCCCGAACCCCCTGGAAGGCCTCTTCAGCCGCCCCCTGGGGGGTCAGTACTTTAGACAGTCTGACCTGCACCTACCTGGCAGAAACAAAGCTAACTTAGAAGCTAAGCATCTCCGTTACCTCCCTGACCTAGACGGGGGTCGCTGCTCTGATACACCAGCCAAAATATAGACCCTTCTCTCCCTGGTACTGTAGCTCGCTACTGTCCCGAAATGTTTGGGAACTTGGTCTCCCTATTCTATAACCTGGGGTGCTAAACACGCAAGTCCATTCTAGAATCTATATTCAAATTAGCCATAAGTAGCCATAACACACACATTTTGCTTGATGTCTTTCACTTCAGTTATCTTTGATCATCCGTTTATGATTTTAACTTGTGATGATTTAAGTACAATGTTAAACAATGCCCAAATGGGGAACGGAACAGAAACGGACCCAAGAATGTCATATTCTTGCAATCATGTTGACTTGAATCAAAACCGACATGGAGACTGACAGGAAAAAAAATGACTGAGTTTCAAATCAACATGGAATCATTCTGCCAATTTGTTCTGATGCTAAAACATCATCAGTTTGACTGACGACGCCCCCAAGACCACGAAGTACGGCGCGTCTACCTGATTACAAACCCTTCGCCGTTTCACTTTAAACCATGACCTTAACTTCAACATTGAAAGCCGACTGTACCAGCCCTATAAAGTTATTTACACACGCACACACACACACACACGCGCACACGCACACATCCAGAAGTGTCTCTGACAGGGAGAAGGAGAGACAGAGAGAAGGGCTGTGTCTGACATTACAGAGCTGCTCCCGAAATAGCTCCCTGGCACCCTGGCCTCCAGCTCGGTTGTCATGGCGACAGAACCACAGGCGCTATAAATAGATTCCGAATCTTGTGTGACTGGAGCGAGGCCAGAGAGAGGGAGAGACAGACAGAGCGAGAGAGAGCCAGCGATAGAGAGAGAGAGAGGGAGAGAAAGAAAGAAATGCAGAGAGAAAGAAGAGGGGGAGGGAAAGGTGGAGAGAGGCCAGAGAAGGGAGGGAGAGAGGTAAAAAAAAACAAAAAAAAAACAGCCTGTTGAGAAGGATGGGGTGGAATGGGACGGGATGGAGCCGCAATGTTACTGTACTCAGAGTGAGTGCTTCCCAGACACCCCGGCCGAGTGGGACTGGGACCATGCACATCAGCAGAGGTTCAACAGGAGGATGTTGGGTAATGTTACAACGGCGTGGCCTGTGTCCATCTAGCGGAGTCTACGTTCGTCTACCGTTAGAAAGTTAGCGACGATGGATTAGCATGGTCGGCTCCGACTCCAGCACAGATACCGTGCGACGCATACACACACACGCACACGCACGCACTCACACAACCAGCACCTCTCAGGACGATATTTTACGCTCTCCCCCAAACCAGTTTCTGGTGAAACCTCTTGCCCCCCCTCCCCCTCCCTCCCTCCCTCCCTCGTGTGATGACTCAGTCCAGCCATTTTCTGTCCCTGCAGAGACACCACTATAAACCAGGGAGAGCAGGAGAGAGAAGGAGAGAGTAGGAGATAGAAGGAGAGACAAGGAGAGAGAAGGAGAGACAAGGAGAGAGAGAAGGAGAGAGCAGGAGAGAGAAGGAGAGAGAGCAGGAGAAATAGGAGAGAGAAGGATAGAGAGAAGGAGAGAGAGGAGAGAGAGAAGGATAGAGAGAAGGAGAGAGAAGGAGAGAACAGGAGAGAGAAGGAGAGAGAGAAGGAGAGAGGGGAGAGAGAAGGAGAGAGAGAAGGAGATAGAAAGAGAGAGAGGAGAGAGAAGGTGAGACCTTTTTTGACCTTTAGCAATCCCTTTATTGGCTCAATTAGTACCTTCAAGGATCAGGCCATTCTGCCTAATAAACATATAAATGAATGAGAAATTCAAACCAAATGCACATATTCAACAACAGCACACACATACGTATAAACCACACACATACACAACACTTTAACATGTCAGAAATAGATTGTCTTCTACTGTGCATAACAGAGAAGGAGAGAGTAGTGAGAATAGAAGGAGAGAGAAGGAGAGAAAGAAGGAGAGAGTAGGGGAGAGGAGAGACAAGGAAAGAGTAGGAGAGTGATGAGAATAGAGAGAGAAGGAGAGAGAGAAGATAGTAGGAGAGAGAGGAGAGAGTATGAGAGAGTAGGAGAGAGAGGAGAGAGAAGGAGAGAGTAGGAGAGTAGGAGAGAGGAGAGAGTAGGAGAGAGGAGAGAGGGATGAGAATAGAGAGAGAAGGAGAGAGGAGAGGAGAGAGTAAAACGGAGAGTAGGAGAGAGAAGGAGATAGTGTAGGAAAGACTAGGAGGGAGAGAGAGAGAGAGCAGGAGAGAAGAGGGAGAATAGAGAGAGTAGAAAAGAGGGGAGCAGAAAGAGTTTTGGAGAGAGAAGGAGAGGGAGAAGGAGAGAGAGAAGGAGAGAGAGAAGGAGAGGGGGAAGGAGAGGGGAAGGAGAGAGAGAGAAGGAGATAGAAAGAGAGAGAGGAGAGAGAAGGAGAGACCTTTTTTGACCTTTAGCAATCCCTTTATTGGCTCAATTAGTACCTTCAAGGATCAGGTACTCTCTGAGCACTCAAGGAGAGAGAAGGAGAGGGAGGAGAGAGAAGGAGGGAGAGTAGAACAGAAATCACATGGCCAGAAACAATGAGGGCTCCTTTTTGACCTCTAAAATGAGTGCATCATGTCCACACACGCACGCACGCGCACACGCACGCACGCACACACACACACACACACACACACACACACACACATGCGTGCACGCGCACACACACGCATACACACACAACTTGTTTTGACCATCAACATCACTCCTTCAGAACTCTATGAAGATGGAACAAAGTAACGTGTTGTCCAGTCATCCTAACGGACACGCACTCAAATTAAAATAACACATCTCTCTATCCGCCCCCGACCGCCAGCCGCGCAGAGGGAGGTCAGGTCAGCCCGACGCACCGTCAGGACCGAGCTTCCAGCTGTCCAGGGCCTCCACACCCAGGATCCTCCACACCCAGGATCCTCCACACCCAGGATCCTCCACACCCAAGGGCCTCCACACCCAGGGGCCTCCACACCCAGGGGCCTCCACACCCAGGGGCCTCCACACCCAGGATCCTCCACACCCAGGGGCCTCCACACCCAGGATCCTCCACACCCAGGATCCTCCACACCCAGGATCCTCCACACCCAGGATCCTCCACACCCAGGGGCCTCCACACCCAGGATCCTCCACACCCAGGGGCCTCCACACCCAGGGGCCTCCACACCCAGGGGCCTCCACACCCAGGGCCCTCTCTGACGGTCAGTCACCCCGGTCAGCCCAGCCACAGGCCGTTCACACTCCTACCGTCTGGCAGGCGGCGCAGGCAGCCGCACCCCAAGCAGCAGGTTCAGAGACCGTTTTTACCCACAAGCCATCAGGCTACTGAGACGCTGATACTGACACCTCCACACACACCTGCTGTTCACATGGCTACCGCTAGCCACTTTAATTCATATCAGTATTGTGGATTATTTTTATTATATTTTATTTGTATTTAGGTAAATACTTGTAAACTATGTATACTTCACCACTTCTTTGCATTTTAGACTTTTATAATTACTATTTAAATACTGCGTTATTTTAATCACTTAATATGCCCTTTACATAAAGTTGAGTTGGCTCTGAGGCAAAGCTTTTCATTACTGTTAATGTTGTTTGCATTTTTATCAAGTATATGACAACAAACTTGAAACTTGTAACAAAGAGATATTAAATATATGGGACCAACAAATAAAGACCAAAAATGAAGGGGGATGTAGAAATATACAGAATATATAACTGATTTGCCCAAATTTGGTTTGATTGAGTAATTGATTATATCGTCTAAAGAAAGTTGACAGATACAGGCTGTCAGAAGCCTGGCTCTCCCAGTGAGCAGGCCTCCAGGACCACTCAATCACAGACCCACAATCAGGGACAACAATATCCTCACAAACAACACCGACGCCCAAATATGGGCCAGGAAACACGGTGGGGAAAAAAAACAATACCAAAGATGAGGATCATGACAGAGCAGAAAGACATCCACGATGGGTCTCCATCTAACACCACCGCCATTTTCAGCCTGCAACTCCTCCTCTCCTTATCACAGAAAGGTTCCCTCAACGACTTAACCAGACATTTTCATTTACAGCTAACACCTTCATCAATGATGCTTAAGTTGTCTCTCCCTCTCTCTCTCTCTCCCTCCCTCCAACACACTCGCTCATTCTTTCTCCTTCTGCAGCTTGCCTGAGCTAAAAATAGCTCTCCCTCTCTCTTTCTCTGCTTCTCCGTTTACATAAGCCCACAGTGGGGGGAGGGGAGGACTTCCGGTCTGGCCACCCAGCCCAGCATCTGATCCACAACACAGAGGAGAGCTCAGACAGACCCTGCAATGCAGGAAAGCCCTCTCTCTCTCTCTCTCTCTCTCTCTCTCTGTCCTTCTCCCTCTTTCCTTCTCTCTCTCTCTCTCTCTCTCTGTCCTCTTTATTCTTTATCTTGCTCTCCCTCTCTGTCCTTCTCCCCTTTCCTTCTCTGTATCCTTTATCCCTCTCTCTCTCTCTCCTTCTGTATTCTCTTTCTTTCTCTCTCTCTTTCTACTTCCCTGTATTCATTCTCTCTCTCCCTCTCCCTCTCCCCCTCTCCCTCGAACTGTCTTCATGTGACCAGTGTGTGAACAGGAGGACACCGGGAGACAAGAGGACAGAGAGACAGGCTTCTAGGAGAGGGGGATGAGAGAGAGAGAAAGAGGAGAGGGGAAGAGGAATGGGAGATGCAGAGGAGGGAGAAGAGGAAGAAAGAGAGAGGGAGGAGCAGAGGAGAGAGAGAGGGGTAGGGACGGAGGGGGGTGGAGAGAGAAGAGGAGAAGGGAAAGAGGGAGGACCAGAGGAGGAAGAGAGGGATGAGGGAGAAGGAGAGAGGGCAGAGCAGAAGAGGAGGACAAGAGTGATGGGAAGGAGGTAAGGAAAAGGGGAGAATTCACGAGAATTTACGGAAAAATTCTGTCTGAAACAAACAGAAACCCAGATCAGACAGAAGTTTAAACTCAATCACAACAGCAGAATCATGGTTGGTATGTGCGTGTGCGTGTGTGTGTGTGTGTGTGTGTGGTGGGCTTGATAGAGAGCGAGAGAGTATGAGTGGAGTGTATACGTACTATTGTGCACAGTCGATCAGCTGGTACTCGTTGGACCTCTCAAAGCAGGCCTTCACGCCCTCATCCTGCCACAGGGTTTTGGCGTGTTCATAGAACTCCTGCAGGAGAGAACGGAGACAGACACAGAACTGTCAGGAGACTGACACAGAACCGTCAGGTTCTGAAATGTAGTCAGTATGTATGGAGGTGGTGGGTAGCGGTGGACTTGGGTCAGAACACAGAGCTGGACTAACAATCCCTGACTCCTCTAACCAATCACAAGCTTGGAGTCACCTAACCAATCACTACCAGGCACTGACTCACCTTTTCCGATCAACGTCAAGCTCTGACGCCCGTAATCAATCTCTGACTCACCTAATCAATCACTATCAATCACTACCAAGTTCTGAGTCATCCCTTCCAGGCTTGGACGCCCCAAACCAATCAGCCCCGAGAACTGACTTACCTAACCAATCACTGCAGAGAACTGACTCACCCTATCAGTCAATACCGAGAACGGACTTACTTAATGCCGAGAACTGACTCACCAAACCAATCACTACAGAGAACTGGCCTACCTAACCAATCACTATCGAGAACTTGACTTATCTAACCAATTACTGCCGAGAACTGACTCACCAAACCATTCACTACAGAGAACTGGCCTACCTAACCAATCACTATCATGAACTTGACTTATCTAACCAATCACTATCGAGAACTTGACTAAGTTACTGTAACCATGCCCTTTCTAGCTCTGACTCAACCAACCAATCACGACCAAGATTGAGAGAGGAACAGTTTGAACAACAAACACAGAGGAGCCAGTGTGCAGGTATGTACACACCGCCCATGGTTCTGATGGGGTTATTCTATACAAGCAGAAACTAGAACATCTGGTTTCAACAGATTGAAGGCTTTGGAGAAATTTTTCCATGGGTTGAGGACAGCGATGAGACAATCCACAGCGCTAAAAGTCCTCGTGCACAACAGACACAGAGTACTCCCAGGCTACAGTTTCAGGTGACACCATACACTCACAACTACACTGTGTTCAACATGGAGAGATATTATCCACTGTTAGCGGTCAAATGTTTCTGAGCGCTCGCCCCCCTGCCCCATACGCCCACCCCCTCCACCTGTATCCCTCCCTTTCTCCCGTCTTCCTCCCTCCCTCTCTCCCTCTTTCCCCCTACCTCTCTCACCCTCCTCCCTCCCTCTCTTCAATCCCCCTCCCTCCCTGTCTCCCCCTCCTTCGTTCCCGCTCGTTGTCTCCCCCCCTCCCTTCTTCCCTCTCTCCCACAGGCAGCGGTAGAGTCAACCAGTCTGACTGGTTCCCAGCATGCCCTGGGGCCAGGCCGCGGACAGGCTGGGGGAGGAAGAGAGGAGGGCAGGCCAGCCCAACTCAGATCATCTCCCCTGAACACACAAACCCACAGTGATACTAGAAGTTCGCCGGAAGCTTCCAGAGAAGTGAGGCCGGTAGAGTATCCACAAGGGCTTCACAGTTATCTGCATCTGTTCACCCTGGACTGCCGACGCTCCAGTGCTTCTCATTTAGTAGCACCACAGACTACGAACCGTGAACCTTTCCAGGATACCAGAGGACGGACCAGTAGAGAGTACCAGGTGGTCAGCACACCCGTATGGTTCTAGGAAAGGCGAGGGCTAGGGGAGGGGCTAGCTGGTCGCTGTAGCAGATGAGCCTGCATAAAACTCCAGCCATGACAGAACAAAACGAAGACGTCAGAGACGTGTTGCTTATACATACAAACGCTCCAGACCACTTGGCATGACGTGCTTTTCGGACGCAAAAGCCGTCAAGCAGCCCGACCAACCCAACGACTCAAAATGATCTATTGAAGGGCATCATCTGTTTCTTGTCATAACATCCGTCAAAATCACTAGCAGGCCCTCGTCAACAACGAAACGCAAGAGTCACAACAGCAGACTTCCCAGTTACTTTACCAGTCTTACAGCCATCATATAGGCCTACTGGTCATCATGATGGACACGCAACATTCATCATCAACAATATCCTCGTTGTAAATTGTATATCTGACATACTATAGAAGAAACTAGTGTCAGACCCTGTCTGTTTTGTCAGACCCTGTCTGTTTTGTCTGCCTGCCTGGTCTGTCTGTCCTTGTCTGTCTGTCTTTGTGCCCTTCTGTCCGTCTGTCTCCCCATCTGTCTGTCTGCCTGTCTGTCTATCAACTTGTCTGTCTGTCTATCTACCTGTCTGTCTGTCAGCCTACTTGTCTGTCTGCCTTTCTCTCTCCCTCTGTCTGTCTGCCTGATCCTATAGCTGTGGCAGCAGCTCGGACGGTTCCCACTGGGCCCCTGGGCCTTGGAGGTGAGGTTCCCACTGGGCCCCTGGGCCTCGGAGGTGAGGTTCCCCCAGACCCATTACTGCTTATTAAAGACAATCACGGCTAATAGGCTGCATGCATCTCTCAGGTGATAGCCTCATTCAATTGTCAGCATCCCAGGGGCAACGCACCTCAACGCACCTGCTCATTAAGGAACCGCAGAGCAGGCTGGAGGCTGATGCTAGCTGGCTGGCTGGCTGTCTGGCTGACTGACTGAGTGGCTGGCTGGCTGACTGACTGACTGACTGACTGACTGACTGACTGACTGACTGGCCGACTGGCTGACTGGCTGACTGGCTGACTGGCTGGCTGGCTGGCTGGCTGGCTGGCTGACTGGCTGGCTGGCTGGCTGGCTGGCTGACTGGCTGGTTGGAAAAAATACAATCTAGCCACACCCCCTGACCATCTCCCAACGTGACATGAAGCTGTTCATTTGATGGAGGAGACTTACCGAGGGAAATTCAAAGTCCTTCTGATTGGCTAGGTTCAGGACATATTCGATCCGGAACTGGTTTGCTGAGCAGGCTAGCTGAACCGGAGGTGTCAGCGTACTCATGGCCGTCACAATAGTCTTCAGGGAGAAAAAAAGAGCAAGTTAACCTTCATGCTAACGTTTAACCTTTACCAGTCATCGTTAACAGTATCCATTGACAAAGAAATGTTGGTTTTCATCAAATCTGTGAACTCGATGAATGGAATCCAAGATGATCACCCTTAAAAATGGAGATCAATACTTTGTTGACTGCGGGAAGAACAGACAACTGCCCGCTGGAACAAGTCCGAACAAGTACTTACCTCTATAGCTTCTTTGATGTTGTTTTTTATGTCGTGGATTTTCTGTTTTTTCTCCCTGTGGGACATACGATACCGATTACCTCGGGACTCACATGGGAAACAGGTGGATGTACAGTATGAGGGGTTATGACACAAAGTCCAGAGCTGCGCTATTTGAAGAATTATACCGTCAGACGAGAGAGGAGATAACATTCCCCCCACTAAGACCCCGCAAAAAAACACCTGGTCTGAATAAACTGACATATCCTCTCCTCCTCTCCCCTCCTTACTTATCCCTCTTTCTCCTTACCAGCCTTATCACTCCCCACCATCCATGTTTCCTCCTCTTCCTCATCTCCCTCTCCTCTTTCTCCTCCTCCTCATCTCCTTCTCCCCCTCCTCCTCCCCCTCCTCCTCTACCTAGTGCTGACTGACACTGTCCATCTGAGTGGAGAAGCCAAATTAGGCCCTGATCACAGGCCAAGCGCCTTAGCCCAGCCCAGAGCGGGGCCCCCTCAGCGGGGTCACCGGGCCCCAGGGGCCACAGCCCAGAGCACAGCCAGCATGACATCTGTCCCAGCATCCCCAATTAGCATCTCACTTCTATCCCCTTTCTAGGAAACAGTGGAGATTTAAATAGACCAGGCTAGGATCATTTCCATTGAATCAAACCACTTTTTCGTGGAATCAATAGGAGTATTAGGCCTACGTGACCAGCAACATCACAGGAGATGCAGGCTAAACAATACACGTCAGACAAGAACATATTTAACATTAACCACGACTACACTCTCACTGGAATGGGAAGAAAGACTACTTGCATCCTTCATCTCTCTAGCCTCTTACACTGGGATGGCCTGACTGTATGCCAGAGCAATGTTAAAGCACATTGTGTTGCCTCTGTGTATGAAATGCGCTATACAAATAAAGTTTGATTTGATTTGTTACAGTTACTTACACACTGTAGTACAGCAGAGCTACGTTACAGTTCCACACTGTATGACAGATTGTACTGGTGCGGCCTATAAATGGAGCCTGCGCTGATTTAGACTGATGAGTGAAGAAAAAGCTTGAGGCAAATGACTGCTTTTCTCAAGAAGTCAATCTCTGTGGGGACACGCTGTGCTAAATTAAATCATTTATTGGGAAAGACATTTCAACTTTCAACTTTAGATTGTATCTTTACATTTTATGCCGGAAACCATCCTGGAACCTCTACTAGTTCCCATCGTTATTGGTGTGTGGGGTACTAATGACAGTTGAGAAGGTACTGATACTTACTCAGCGTTGAAGCCGTTCACATGCAGTATTCTCATCTGTTTGACGATGGTGCTCTTCCCTGACTCTCCAGCTCCTGAGGAGAGAACACCAGGAGAGACGTAACACACCTGAACAAGAAAACATGAAACGTCTCTCCTCCTAACATCTATATACTAGAACAAGTTCATGAGCACAGGACAACGATCCACTTCTGCACCTGGCAAACACTGAATAAACACAAACACCTTGAATCCAGCTACTTGGGTTGGAGATTAGTCTCAACGTTAACCGGTTTAAGAGTGTTGAGCAGGGCAGGAGCATACGCTTGTGAACATGCAGCTGATGCCTTAATTGACCACAGCTCAGGACACAAGCCAGGCCTCGGCTCTGGATATGTCCTGGAACCACTGGCCTCCATACAGCTAAACATCTTAAGAGATGGTCAACCATTACGCCTGTTCGTCTGTGTCAGGCTCAACTTCTGTTTAAAACAGCATCGGTGATCAGCAAACTACAAAGCTTATAAGGTTTCTCGTCGTTGTACTGTGTGTGTGTGTGTGTGTGTGTGTGTGTGTGTGTGTGTGTGTGTGTGTGCGTGCGAGAGTGTGTGTGTGTGGCTGTAAGCCTGATGTCTAACAATCAACAAGTCTAACAATCAACAAGTCTATATGGTATTGGTATGGTATTAGACACTAAATAATCGACATGCTACTTTATAATGGGCATCATTCGGTGTACTGCCTACAGTGGAGTGGATGACAGGCCTAGTCTCCTACAGTGGAGTGGATGACAGGCCTAGTCTCCTACAGTGGAGTGGATGACAGGCCTAGTCGCCTACAGTGGAGTGGATGACAGGCCTAGTCTCCTACAGTGGAGTGGATGACAGGCCTAGTCTCTCAGAAGAGATCATGGAGACCCTGGCTTTCCTATAATGAGGCCTTACTGCTATCATATATGCTGGCATTAGCCTGGTGACAAGCAAGCAACCACCTCACTATAGAAAGTGAAACAATATCTTATTGGTTGCTTTTCTTGGACTGGTTTAAATGTAAATGCCAGTGCCAGTGGAGCATGGATATATGTGTTTAGGCTACAGATGCTGAATGCATGACAGCACCAATTTCTTTGAAATGTGGAGTCCAACCTAGAAAGAAGTGTGTGACAGGAGAACTGGCATCGTCTTGTAAAATGCAATACACAATTGTGAGACTTCAACAATAACTAAGCGTTTCAACAGAATCTACCTAATAGCAGCAGCCGGTGAGTTGCTCGGTATATCTGCTTGTCCTTCTGCAGCTGTTTCTCTATCTTTTTGTTGGCCTCTCTCTGCGCCTTCTCCTCGTTCCGCTGGTCTTCAGTCTTAGTATTGCCCAGACAACCCATCTTCCCTAAAACCCAGTGCAAGGTTCGGGGGAAGGGAGGGGGGTTATAATAAATAAATAATTTTAAATTCCTAGATTGACCCGAGAGGAAAACACCTGGCTCAGGGTGGGTGACATCTATGTTGCCAGGTAACAATAAAACAAATGTAGCCAGTAGATTGTTGAGCAGCTCGCCAGACCTTATTAAACTATGATTACTGCCAATTATCAATACAGATCATTCAGTGGGAGCAGTGAGCTCGTGCTAAGGACGACACCCCGGGCGACCCGCTCAGACAGTTGATTCCTGTAATATTTTCACTGTAAATCCGCAATGAAGTCATCAAGATTGATGTGAATGTGAATATTATTTTCTTCAGCGCACAATGTAGGCTACATAAATGATTTCGTGTCGGGTTTCCCACGGCGTCGTTCAGTGGAGCTGAAATCCACACAGAAATGTAACAAATGTCTCCTCAAGAACCCATCATCGGTTTCACGGGTAGAATTCGGACTACTGCCATTCAAAACATCAGTTCCATCAAAGCGTATTTTATTCTCTTCTGTTTTGCAATCCGTCCTCCACCGAACCAAGACAAGCAAGGCAGATAGAGGGTGGGTGAAAATTTTAAAAATAAAATATTTCCACTAAAATGACGGCATGTGGGTCGTTATGCCAAGCTTCTTTCTGTGCCCAAATGTTTTTAAATCCGTCACATCACGTTTTCGTTGTAACCTTTTCAATAATATCCTGTTTTAGACACCGATATCAGTTGATTTCCTCTCCTCGTCGCAGATGTTGGGTTGCTTGTGGGGTTTGACCAGACCAAAAAGGCCCTTCTCCGTCTTTTTCTTTACGGCTGTAATTTGTATCTCTCCTTACATCAGTTTTCCAGGCGAACATGGAGTAGATCTTCTTGTTATTTATCCGATGTAGATATAATCATGGAAATCCGCCGTTATTTTCCTGTTTCTCGCAGGTATAGCCTGCTGTCAGTCTGATCTTTGTATTCCTTTTGAATTCGTATGGTAGACAGCCTGGGTTACTGTGCATGTGCATAGATACATGGACAAACCCCGGTAGGCTACATAAGAAATCCAGCGATGACAGTTATTTTATCATGGGCAGGTCAGGTCTGCTCTTGAACAAATGCGAATAGATTTGTTTCTTTGTTGTATTATTTTGTTGTTGTTCTTTTTTTCATTTTCTCTCAGAATTGTACATTGAGACAGATAGCGCTGAAGAGATGGGGTGGGGCAAACAGTTCTCGCTGAGCCCTGGGAACGACCATGGTGTGATCACATGATTGCCCAAAACGTCATAAAGTTGCTATTCCGAAGAGAAAAGGCGCCCTCTTTAAAATGATCATATCTATTAAAGGAGTAGTAAATGGAAAATCAAGTTTAGCCCTGTTTTAAGGTTACTTACGATCATATACAATGGTTCAGATCAAAAAGTTGACAAAACTAGCACTTTTGAGAAAGTCTGATAATTGCTCTACCACCGTTTAGGTCATACAATGGATGTGGGTGGGCACCGTGAAAATCATTCAAAAACATGTTCAACTCTCGATTTCAAAGACAAGAAGCTCACCGAGGGGGTAATTGGTGTCCGTTGGTGTTCTTACTTCAAACTCGCCGCAAAGTATAAATCCTGTAGGCTTTTATTGATCATTTTATGAAATCCATTGACTTGTATTGACGCGACCGTTGTAGATGTGTAGATCAATCCGCAGAGGGGATTCAGGAGGCGGAACTACTTACGGTTTATGTTAGCTAGGCTAGCTAGTTTGCTCACTGCAAAAGCTACTCTTTCGCTCACAGACAAGGAAGCGCACACACGGTGATCTAAGACCCGAAGAATATCCACGGGTGTATTTACGTACAAGTACAGAAATTCTAGCCACAATTTCAATCTTGCGGGATCGTTGTAGGGAGGTCTATGAGAAGTAACAGATGAACATATTGCTTCGCACGAGCTTGTCTTCTTCTTCTTTTGGTTTTATGGCGGTTGGCAAACAACTGAAAGGTGCATTACCGCGAGTGTGGACGAGATCCCCACCCCCTATCCCCTCACATTCCAGTCCTCAGATCCTACGGAGCAGGTTTGTCACCATCAGAAACTTCAGCAATAGATCCCAGCTCTGATCCGCATGAGCTTGTCTTGTTGCTGCTTGCTTTTCAAAGAAGGAAGCTGAGCCGGAATCATAGCCGGAATCCACGGACGTCGCTTACCTCGAGATCAAGGCATTGCGGGAGATCGGAATCAGTTCAAGCAGAAGTTTACTATTAATCTCTGTATTAATTACTCTATTAATACATCCATGAAGTTTACACACGTATGTGCTGTGACCGGCTGCGACTAAATAGTTCTATGCAAAAAAAAAAAAGAAGCCTTTCCAGATGAACTAGAATCTTACTTTATGGCGAATTATATGTTAGAACGCCAACTAACACCTCGGTGAGTTTCTTGTCGCCAACTAACACCTCGGTGAGTTTCTTGCCTTTGAAATTGAGAGTTAAACATGTTTTTTGAATGATTTTTCACGGTGCCCACCCACATCCATATGACCAAAACGATGGTAGAGCAATTATCAGACTTTCTCAAAAGTGCTAGTTTTGTCAACTTTTTGATCTGAACCATTGTATATGATCGTAAGTAACCTTAAAACAGGGCTAAACATGATTTCCCCTTTACTACTCCTTTAATAAACACATTTGTAACTGCAAATTATTAGCATATATTACTTTCTAGCCATATACACAATGACAATCACATTATTACTATTTAACAATATGATAATAATAATAATTAACAATTAACGCTTAATAATTTATCATTATTCATTAATAATAACACTGTGGTGATTAAAGACCCCTCGAGGTCCTGTAATAATAATAACATTTATTAGTATTATTATTGTTGTTGTTGTTATTATTATTATTATTATTAATAATAATAATACATATTGTTGTTATTGTTGTTATTCGTAAATAATATATAATATTATTACAGGACCTCGAGGGGTCTTTAATCATCACATGGCAAGTGACACACACAAGTACACAATAGTGCTTATATTCAGAAAATGTGTAGCAGTACACTGTGCAAAACTGTATATCAATTGATAAAGTCTTAAAAAGAGGATAATGGTTTGGATGTCAGTGAGGTGGAACTACATCAGCTTCCTCCAAGCACATCCCACATCCATGGCTTCACCACACCATTACACTGCCTCCCCTTCTCTATTCTCCCCGAAACACACAAGGCTGCCCTGCACAGCTTTCAAACAATGTGCCCGTTGTGACAGATCCTTTAACCTTGTAGGATAGTGACCACTTCTGAGAAATAATTTTAGATTTAGGATGCAGTGTCTTTCTCTTACAGTCTCTCACTGTCTCCAGAAGGAGGCAGTGTTTAGTTACAAATCAACACAATTCAACACTGGCAACTCCTTACTTTTTGTGTGTTGGCTGTAAGCCGACACACCAAGAAGAGGGAATCCTATTTGTCGCTCCCTTCCTCTTTCGGTCTTGTTGTTGACTGCAGTTCCATTGTTGCTACCACAAGAGGCAGTGGTCCCAGATCATCAAAACCAAAAGACTCCACAGAATTCCCAGGTCAGCGGTGACCGAGTGGATAGTGCTCTGCCTATCACCGCGAAGGTTGTGAGTTCAATCCTTGGTGTGGGCATACCAAGGTACCATGACATATTTTGTCACTGGATGTTGTAGAAGTTATGTAACGAGCGTGGGTCATATTTGTTATTTTAGACCCTTTTACAGCCTAGTCAGCACAAGTAGCCTATGCGCGCGCATTCTTGAAACAGTAGCAGAGGAAGACAGACGAAATCGCCATTATTAAGCGTACGGACTGGACTGAGGAAATCATCAGAAATGCCTGCGTTTGCGGTGCCCATTTTATCATTATCAGGTAAGCTATTTTGACTACCTGGTTTCACTGGAATGTCACTGGAATTGTGGTTGAAATGTAGCCTTTCTCAGTCCCGTTGTCGCATTCCGCTCGCTCATGCCAGACAACAGTCCTTTGCTGGTCCATTCACTTTTATGTCAAAATAAATCGGTGTCGGCCTAGTTAGAGAGGCGCTCATATTTAGCCTACAAGTGTCAGATAAACATGAAACTCTACTTACCTAAGCAAAAGGGTCTATGTTAACAAATGCTGGGTTGAAGCTTCAAAGCACCGCCACCACCACAGAAGAAGACTACCTCGGAAAAATAATTTCACTCGGACAGAAATCGTCTAAATAAGTTCTTTATTGGTAGCGCTGAGGCTTCAAAACCCAGCATTTGTTAAAATAGAGCGTGGGTCATATTTGTTCATTATAGACCCAGCTATGTATGCACGCGCATTCTTGAAACAGAAGCAGGGGGAGACAGAAGAGTTCAGAGCGAGCCGTATTTTAGTGCAAAGACTAGTATTTTATATACCATCAATATGTCTGGCTGTTGCGTCTACAGGTGTAGGCTACAAATCGGCGCTCTAGTGACAAACTTTATTCGTTTCAAGAGGAAACTGGCCTTTTCAGAACTGGAGTCGCCTGTGGCTAAGCATAGCCTACGGACTGGACTGAGGACATAATCAGAAATGCCCGCGTTTGCGGTGCCCATTTTATATCAGGTAAGTTATTTTCTCGTCCTTATAGCGCCCTAAAATACAGCTTGTCGGTGGACACGCAACCGTATGCATTTCAGATTGATCATGTTGGCAATGTGAATTTGCTGCTATGTGAGAGATAAGGACCTGTTGTCGCATGTTGTTGACAAGCTTCTCCTTATGGTGTCAGAACGATGGCTTATGAATGCGATGTTATTATGTTAAATACAGTAGCCCAGAGATGGTTAGCACTGGCAGGGATATTTCAGTTTGATAAAAGGCGTTGTGGTGTTTGAGCACAAGTGGCGGGTGTAGGGGCGGCTGTAGCTCAGTTGGTAGAGCAGGTCGTTCAGTGATCGAAGGGTCGGCGGTTCGAATCCCAGCTCGGACTGTCCACATGTCAAAGTGTCCTTGAGCAAGACACCTAACCCCAAATTGCTCCCAATGAGCAGGTTAGCACCTTGCATGGCAGCTATTGTGAATGGGTGAATGAGAGGCCATTGTAAAGCGCTTTGAGTGCCGCTAAGGTGGAAAAGCACTATATAAGTGCAGTCCATTTGGTGCGGAATTATAGTTGTTTACGTTTTGATAGGAACAATTAAATTGTCCCAAGTGTTGCAAATTATTGGTACCCCTACCAGTGGCGATTGCTCCCAGGGTAATCCTGGTTTACGCATACAAATCCAAATAAAACTTGATTTGAAAACTTGATCATAAGCCATCGTTCTGACACCATAAGGGGAAGCCTGAAATCGACTTTCAGACTGTTTTTGACTTAAATGCGTCTTGTATTCTGCCATATCGCTTCATTTTCATCCGTATTTAGCATTTTGGTAGTGCTCCGTCGCCCCCTACAGTCCTCATGAAAATACAGTCCATGTTACGGTCCGTTGACACCGGTCTTACTATAGCTCGTTATTCACTTAACATTGTAGGCCAGATAAAATGCTTCTAGCTTACGGAACTCAAGACCAAATCAAGACCAAATCAAGACCTGGAGCGGTGGGCTAATACGCCTAGTAGCCTAGTAGGCTAGTAGCCTAAACACTGATTAGTAAAGTAGGGGAGTAGGCTATTGAGTGCTGTGTCCTAAGGGGGTGTATTTTATCGTCCTGTCATTCTCTTCGTGGTGCTTGGCCATTGTTGTCATAATGGCTCTGTAGTTTATTTAGTGTGTCCCTAAAAGCTTGGTTGTTTTGCCCTAAATATTGCCCTCTTATTCGCTCGCTCTCAAATTATTGGCCTTTGTTGATGTGTTTAAAAAAACATCAGTAGCCTAGGCTACTATAGTTTTCCTGTATGTTTTTACATATAAATGCCAATGCTCAGCGCCCTTCTGGTGTTGTGAAACCCATCAGGGCATGCTTTGACAGCGCACCCCCCAAAAAAATCGTGCGCGCTGCGCGTGCGTGCGTGCTTCGTTGGTCCTGGCTTACCCGGTTCTAGGACCCACCAGACTCCACTGACCCCTACGTGCGTAGTTTCTCTCCCTATCTGCGTGTGTGTACGAGGTGTGCGGGCGGGGGGGGGGGGGGGGGGGGGGGCATTGGGAGTAATAACAATGTTGGAGAAGACCCTGTGCAAGACCCCACGGTACGCTACTGCATTATAGACAGACAGTCCTCATTAGGAGTAGGACACTTCAAATCCTATAGTAATTAATTTTTGTATAGGATGTGATGCACCAGTCGCTCTATGCCTATGTGGTTTATTTTCAGTGATTAGACTGACTGTTGACTGGCACAGCTTTAGGTGGTGATGGAGAAATTAGCTTAATGTATTGATGCTTTTTTGTGTGTGGCTGTAAGCCAGCGCACTTAGTATAGCGTTCTTCCGGTTATCACTCCCTCCCTCCCTCCCTCCCTCCGTTACTACGGACAATGTTGGCCTGCATTTCTCTGTTGGCACCACAAGAGGCAGTAGTCCCAGCACACCAAAATAATGAAAGACACCAAAATCAACCCGCCGATCTCCACTGCACAAGTAGAGTAGTGGTGAGAGCATTGGACTCCCACCCTGGAGACTGGGGTTGAAGACCCGGTGGGGATGACTTTATGGGACTATACCCCAAACCTCCACATGTTCATCCTTTCACTCCAACCTTTACCCCTTGCCTTATAGATCAGATCCTGTCCCAACCCCAACCCATATTCTAACCCCAACCCACACTAGGGACTGGAAGAAGGACACCAAAACCCACCCGCCGATCTCCACTGCACAAGTAGAGTAGTGGTGAGAGCATTGGACTCCCACCCAGGAGACCGGAGTTCCTGGTGGGGATGACTTTATGTTATTATCAGTGTAACTGCTTTAGCCACTGACCGCTACCATTAATGTTATGGAAGCTGCTGCTAGTTGTTGTGAGCCCATGAGCTAACTGGCTATCCCGCTCTTATTGTGCTGGATTAGCATTGGAAGCATTGGAAGTGATGTGTCCAGGTGACAAGACCCATCTTTATTTATCAGACATTACCGTCCTACCAGTCCTGCACAGAAACAAGCCAGCCAACACACATAAGCCAGGCTGGACCTGGCCTAGTTACATACATATGAGGTGAATTAAAAGTTTGCAATTCCATAGGAAAATGAACTTGCATAGTCAGTTCATTTAACCAGGTTAAAGACTCATTGAGATTAAAATCTCTTTTACAAGAGAATAGAATCCAATCCAAGTTAATGTAACCCAACTCTAACCCTAACCCTTTATAGGGCATTGGCCCGATACTTACAGCTGACTAAAGTGTTATTAAAGAGATCAACGTCTTAATTAACAGAAGTGTGACTAAATGCGTTTCTGCCTATTGCATCATACCCTACAAAGGAAAAAGCTGTCATTGGCTCGTCAAGCTCTAGTTGTGTTTCCTGGTGGAGAGATGCAGACAGACGGAGATCCTGCAGTTGCAGAGCCCTGGCTGCTGGCTGACACCCTCTCCCCCTGAGGGCTGGAGATACAAAGTGCCTCCAGCCAGAGAGGCTGTTATCAGAGGCAGGCCAGGGAGAGTCTCCACACGGCCTCCATCCTCTCACATCCTCTCCACACTTCCTGGATCTGGAGCTCCTGCACTCCTTCACAGCCCTCTTTGGGAACCGTTGGGAGAAATTGTTGCACCGCTCACACACTGTAACCATTGCATTAAAGTCTCTGAAACAGGTCGATGAACACGCTTGAATAAATGTATTATTGTTTTGTGATAGACACTTAATCTAGCTACTACTATTGTACTAGCATTTTTTTTATTATTAATCCATTTGCAATTGCATGATTTATAAAGTTATTGCACTTGTGTCCAATGCTATAACTATGTTGTTTGGGCAATCACTGCCTTTCAACTTTCATCATAACAAATTCATTCTTCAATTTACATGTCAAATTATAATTACACTTACAATGTACATGTCAAACCCTGTACCGTACATCCACATATGGTCATCATCATCAGTTTCAATTGGACACCCTGGCATCATGACATCATCAGTGACATCATCAGATCAGCTGAGGTATATAAACCTGATAGGAAGCCTGGCATAGCAGAGACCCTCATCTGTCTGCCTGCTTCAGCTCGACCACCATGCGTGAGATTGTACATCTACAGATTGGCCAATGTGGGAACCAGATCGGCTCTAAGGTAAGACACGTCAACCAAGTTTTTACCCACAAATTAGTTCAGTCTGGCTTTATTCATTCTTGGTATATAGAGAGTGAGATTGTACATATACACTGTGGGAACCAGATTGGCTCTAAGCTAATACACTTCAACCAAGTCTTTACCTATATATTATTTAAATACCGGTTTATTCATTCTTGGTAGATATATATATATATCATGGGAGGATGCTTATGCACAGCGGCTTCTATTGAAAAGTTTTCCAGCATTCTAGAATGTGGTTGTCATTAGATATTAGGATGGTGGAAAAGGGGATTGGTGATCCCAGGTTTTAACAGCCACTTCATGATGATGCTGGCATCATGCACCATTCAAAAAGAGTAGCAAAAGTAATTAAAATACTTTTTTTATTATTCTGTTGTCCACTCCATGTATGATCCAGTATTCATTGTGGCAGTTATGAGTGACAGAGGGAGTTTCCCTCAGAACGTTCTGCTCGCAGATAAGAGCTCAGAGACGAGCATGGGTGGGACTTTTTTTTTATCATGGCTTCCACCAAGCAAGTCAGAAAAACGACATGAGATATCAAGCGTTAGTTAGCAGCAGTGTGTTAGCAGCAGTGTGTTCAGAGAACAGCCATGGTGTGGGTAGAGATCCTCTCAGTTTTGGTCATTTGGTGTATCATAGATAAATTCTGTACACGGGACTGGTTTTCATTTTAAAAGCCTATTATGGAAAAACTCACTTTTTCAGTGCTTGTGCATTTCGGTTTCTGGTGGGTCTACTTATACACAAGCTGTGAAATAAGAGCACACATCATTTTTTTGTGGGCAGCCAAATTCTGAAAACATGTGATTCAACAATTCAACAATTCGTTTTTTTTTAAACGAAATTGTTAACTAACCACTCAGAAACCTGTTTGCATTGGTTGACCTTGTTTGAACTTCTGGAGGCACGGAAGGAAGGGGGCGGGGAGCAGCAGCTCATTTGCATTAAAGCTACAGACACAGAAACGGCCCGTCCAGGACAGGACTGAAACAGAGGGGTATAGAGGCATGCTAGAATGCTTCAGTGGTATTTTCAGTAATAAAAAAAAAAAAGAACATGCTTTGGGACCTTTAAAACTATTACAAATATCTAGAATGAACAAATCACCTTATAAGAATATTACTGTGTGCTAACGGATTGAAAATGTTTAGAACAAACTAAACTCCAGACTGAACCAGACAGTTTGTCAATGCTTAGGACAAATTAATCTGTAGAAGAAAACGTTACTGTATGTCTGTCTGTGTTGATAGTTCTGGGAGGTGATCAGTGCGGAGCATGGCATCAACCCCACTGGGCTTTACGAGGGAGACAGCCCCCTTCAGCTGGAGAGGATCAACGTCTATTTCAACGAGGCGCATGGTGAGTGTGTTATGAGAAGTTAGACTGGTAGGCAAGGCCCTGCAGTAGTCTACAGCGTCTTGTACAGCTGTAGCATGATGATGCAGCTCGATGTACTTGTACATCGAGCTGCCTCATCATGCTACAGAAACAGGAGACGCTCTCCTGTCCTGTGGGATATTCCGGTCTTAGAAAAGATGTATTCTTTCACATAAGTGAGAGGATATTAAGACCATACTTCCTAAAAAAGGAAAACACAGGTATAGGATTTGATTGAGCAATCACTCTTGGTCTCTGTTTTGTTTCAAGGAGGTAAATATGTGCCCAGATCCCTTCTCATTGACCTGGAGCCGGGCACCATGGACAGCGTGAGGGGAAGCTTCATCGGACAGCTCTTCAAGCCTGATAACTACATCTATGGTGAGGGGAACCGTCTACCATAGGGTCTCTCCCTCTTAGTCTGTCTGCTGAGAGACACACTGAAGCTCATACCAACATTTTCTTCATTCAAGAGGTCAAACACCTTCAGATCTTCTCAGGTTAACAGTTCACAAAGCTCTTCAGTTGAATTATTACTTGACTGAAAACTGTTTCCCACCATGATGCTTCCTCTAAATGTGGTTTACTCTTGATATGTTTAGTGTTTGATATATTCAATGTTGACAGGGTGTGCCATCCCTTTTGAATTTACATAACTGTTAATGGAACCTTAAAGGACAATGCTCGTTTTTGACAACCAGGACCTTATTTACGACATATTATAAGACGTTTGACTCACCGAGATCACTTTGGTGTAGTTCGGAGGCATGTAGAAGAACTTTAAAATCCAGCGCGAGCCAGTATATCCATGTAATGGCGGTGGTCGGGGCACTTGCTCCAGCACACATGCGCACAGCGCGCAATCGTTGCTCCAGCAAGTGAGGAAGTGAGGAAGCTATTTCGTGTCTAAAGACGTTTCTAAAGATCATATTACAGAGGCATGTGAAACCACAACAGGCCTATGCTCTATGTAAGCACAACTAGCGATTCATTAAGACAGATTGATGAAAACAACCGTTTCGCGGAAGAAAATAGATTTTTAGAAACTGCATTCTGAGTGCCCCGACCACCGCCATTACATGGATATACGGGCTCGCGCTGGATTTTAAATTTCTTCTACATGCCTCCGAACTACACCAAAGTGATCTCGGTGAGTCAAACGTCTTATAATATGTCGTAAACAAGGTCCAGGTTGTCAAAAACGAGCATTGTCCTTTAAGACTCTGGCATCTACTGTACAGACAACATGCTTCTTTCTGAATTGCTCAATCTGGAATGTTACAGGTCTGAAAAGGCTTCTGTCTGGAAAGTTGAGTTCTTCTGTTGTTATGCATGGTTCCAAATGCATTCCACATAGCACCCTTTTTTTTGAGTGTGTGTGTTGATGATGTTGATGTGACTGTTTCCCCTGGTGTCACTGTGGTTCAGGAAACTCGGGGGCGGGCAACAACTGGGCGAAGGGCCACTACACAGAGGGGGCGGAGCTTGTGGAGCAGATCTTAGACAGGGTCCGCAACGAGTGTGAGAGCTGCGACTGTCTCCAGGGCTTCCAGATGGTGCACTCCCTGGGCGGGGGAACCGGCTCCGGTTTGGGAACGCTCTTGATGAACAAGGTCTGGGAGGAGTACCCGGACCGCATCCTGAACACCTACAGCGTCCTGCCCTCCCCCAAGGTGTCGGACGTGGTGGTGGAGCCCTACAACGCCGCCCTCTCCGTCCACCAGCTGATCGATAACACGGACGAGACCTTCTGCATCGACAACGAGGCCCTCTACGACATCTGCTTCCGCACGCTCAAGCTCACCACGCCCACCTACGGCGACCTCAACCACCTGGTGTCGATGACCATGAGCGGGGTCACGACCTCGCTGAGGTTCCCCGGCCAGCTCAACGCCGACCTCCGCAAGCTGGCCGTCAACATGGTGCCGTTCCCCCGCCTGCACTTCTTCATGCCCGGCTTCGCCCCGCTCACGGCGCGCGGCAGCCAGCAGTACCGCGCCCTCTCCGTGCCCGAGCTCACCCAGCAGATGTTCGACCCCCGCAACATGATGACGGCCTGCGACCCCAGAAGGGGGCGCTACCTGACCGTAGCCGGAATATTCCGCGGCCAGATGTCCACCAAAGAGGTAGACGAGCAGATGCTGGCCATGCAGCTGAAAAACAGCAACCATTTTGTGGAATGGATCCCGCACAACGTGAAGGTGGCGGTGTGCGACATCCCGCCGCGCGGCCTCAAGATGTCCGCCACCTTCATCGGCAACAACACGGCCATTCAGGAGGTATTCCGTCGTATTGGGGAGCAGTTCTCCCTCATGTTCCGCCGCAAGGCCTTCCTCCATTGGTACACGGGAGAGGGCATGGACGAGCTGGAGTTCACGGAGGCGGAGAACAACCTCAACGACCTGGTGTCCGAGTACCAGCAGTACCAGGAAGCCACGGCTGACCTGGACTGGGAACGAGAGGTGGAGGAGGAGGAGGAGGAGGGGCCCTCAGCAGTTACAGCCACCACAGTCCAGACCAGGATGGAGACCAAGATGGAGACTAAGACACAGGTAGTGACGGAGACAGCCAATGAGCCTGACTGTGTAGCGGAGTAGGACGTGAGGCTGTTGGGTGCGAGGTTCTTGTTGTCACTGAACTGTGCTGAGTGGCAGGGCTGTGTCAGGAGAACTCAGCTGGTATCTCTTTGCAGGGCTGTGTCAGGAGAACTCAGCTGGTATCTATCTGCAGGGCTGTGTCAGGAGAACTCAGCTGGTATCTCGCTGCAGGGCTGTGTCAGGAGAACTCAGCTGGTATCTCTCTGCAGGGCTGTGTCAGGAGAACTCAGCTGGTATCTCTCTGCAGGGCTGTGTCAGGAGAACTCAGCTGGTATCTCTCTGCAGGGCTGTGTGAGGAGAACTCCATTGGTATCTCTCTGCAGGGCTGTGTCAGGAGAACTCAGCTGGTATCTCTCTGCAGGGCTGTGTCAGGAGAACTCAGCTGGTATCTCTCTGCTGGGCTGTGTGAGGAGAACTCAGCTGGTATCTCTCTCAACAAAATCACTTTAAATATAGTTTTTAAAATTTAAAGGATGAACAGTAGTCTTCTTCTCAATTAATTGTACAATTCAGAGACATTGATGTGTAATATAGTGCTTCTTTTATGCATTGATAATGATTTTTTATGTATGTCATTTTTAACTGAATAGATATTGGACACATTTTATAGACTGGTTTTAATTTAGTTCTTCCTCGGACTGTGTAGCCTTTTACAAAAGGGATTTGACATAATCTGTTTTGTGTTTCATTGAATTTGCTTATTATTTTGTACTTATTGTGTAGTTGAATTGTATGGTGTTATATTGTTTCTGTATAAGACAATAATGTGTTATTATACTGCTGTAAATGTGAGAAGCTTGTCCTAAAATTGGTGTACAGTGACACAATGAATCACTTTTTGTTGATAATGCCATATTAATTGTTTGGTAGAATTTACATAAACTAAATGATGAGTTGATAATGTCATCTAATTGTTCAATGGAATTTACATCTACTGTGATGATGTGTTGAATACTACTGTGACATTGAATATGACTGAATATGTAGGCTATGTGTGTTTGTGAAAACGTTACAGTGATATTTGAATAAACAGACACCAGATCAGGACTGAAATGGTCTAAGGTTGACACTGAATCGTTTCTGTGCTATTTGGCCAATTTTGTGACAACACTCATGTTTACAGCCAGAGTTAGTTTAAGGCCTGGAGATAAAAATAGTATTAATATATTTATGGCTCAAGGATTATTATCATGAAGGCCCGTTGTCCTTGTATTGTCATACTGCTGTTCTTGTCTTGTCTGTATTATGGTCATGTACTTGTATTGTCACACTGTTGTTGTTCTTGTCTTGTCTGCTGTGTGTACTTCATTTTAATAAAATTAAAATAAATCATGAATCATGTCTTTTCTACTCTGTCACTTATGTTAGAGTCAAGCTCAGAGCACTGCCATTCTGGAACTCTGACTTCACATCCCTACCCAGTCGTGTTTTATAAAACACATCAGTGGGTGTTTTATACCCAGCTGGTAAAACACACCATGTCCTCCCTCTTTTCACGTGTGACAGAGAGATATGACGCTGAACTGGCCCTGTGCTTCATGATAAGGCCCTCTGACGTGGCTGAGTGGTTGCTCCTTCGAAACAGCAGTAAAGAACAGAGGCGTGTACTGTAACAGAATAAAGAGGTCAAGGAGAGACCTTGGTTTAACCTACATGTGAATGTGGGTTATTGTGCCACACACATGCATTCTTAATAATAATTAATAATGGTTGGGGGTCAATTCCAGTTCAGGAAGTTTTTTTTATTGATCTAAAATTTAAATATTGGAATTGATAGTTCAGATGATTTCACTTACATTTAACTCCAAATTGAAGATTGAAACTGTATTCATTAATTAATTAAAGTGTCATTTAGAAAGAAACTGCGGCCTATGAATCAATACTGAGCACCCACAGTGTGATGTTGCAATTATTCAAAGTCATTATCATGTTACTCCAAGAGCAGGTTTGCTCAGGTTTGATCACAAGGTCGGAGAGCAGCATAACTCTCTAGGCTACCTATTATGTAACTTCAGTGGTACAAAGGACACTCCATTTCTCTTCCATGCTTCAGATACAGGATATAGATCTAGGAGATCATTGTTTGTGCCTTTTGTACAGTGTTTCAAGTTATGTTCTCTTTTGTGGTTTTATCTGTCCCTATCAAAAAGTTATGTTATCTTTTGTGCTTGTATCTGTCCCTATCAAAACTGTCCCCTGACAGCTTCACCTAGGCTACCCTTGCTATCTGTCAAAGATCTGGCATGCGGCGGAAGTGCGTCACCACCACTGCAAGGTGGGAGGGGATTTGCGTCGTTTCTTTAAAACGCGTGCCGCCTGTGTCAGGCAGTGTGACTGCACCTACCGGCTACCTCCCACCACCACTACTACATAGCGGTTGTAGGCTACAGTGACGGTCAAACCATGAAGATCTGGACATCAGAACACATTTTCAAGTGAGTAATTTATTTACATTCGTATCGTCAGTGTCAGAATGAGATCGTAGCTACAGCTACATGTAGCGCTGGTTCAGACACTGATTTGTTGTCTTAAACTAATGTATTAATCAGTAGCTACATGATTTCCAGTGACAGCTAATCGATATTCTATAGGCCTAGTTGGCGTTCCTACATTAGTTTATAATTAATCTTCTTCTCGTATTCGTATATTCATTGTACGGAGGCTATAGCGATATAGCTACGTTAGCTTCCGTTTCTGTCATTATGTTATTTTTTGCTTGGGACCAAATATTCACTGAATCATACGTATGGAATTGGCAGCTGTCTATACAGCATCTCATGTTGTATTGCAATGGTTGCCGGTGTGTGGTTGCATAAGTTGTCTGGTGCATTTTGTTGGGTGAGCTTATGTTAGCTAGCTACCTAGCTAGCCAGCTAGCAGAGCAACCTTTACCCTACATCTCACCGGCCTCCGTCATGCGTCACTCTGGAACCACATGGCTTCTGGTTGTCGGCATGGTAACCAAGTTGTAGCAATTACTGTCTAGAACAGATCGTTTTTTTTGGCGCGGTTCCTTGTCACATAGTTGAAAATTAATTAGTGTTCTTCTGTTGAACAAGATTAATAATTGATGTCCTGAGTGTACAGTAATATGAAAACCTTATATTGTCTAGTTGCGTTCATAGGAATGGAATGAGGAATTGATTGGTGCTGATAAGATTAGTGGTGATAAAGATCATAATTCCAATGTACCTGTACTGGTTATATGGCGAATACAATCTCTATTCTAATATGCTGACATATCTCATCATAATTTGCTGAATAAATGCCCCATAAAGTGTTTACATTTGAATAAAGTAGTTTCAGTGTTTTCTGAAATGATGCACTATGGACACACCAGTGCAGAACACAATGCAGATGGGCTTTGCTGATACCTACAGATACTGTATAAGATCAACTTCTTGATCTTACTGTACACAGTAGTAAGACCAAGAATACGTAACGTCTTGATCAGTGGATCACTGGTTTGCTGAACTGATCCAGTAACTAGTTCCGTTGCGCTGCACAGCCACCCCTGGGAGACAGTGACCAAGGCGGCCATGCAGAAGTACCCCAACCCCATGAACCCCAGCGTGTTCGGGGTGGATGTGCTGGACAGGGCGGTGGACACGCAGGGACGCCTGCACAGCAACAAGCTCCTCAGCGCAGAGTGGGGGCTTCCCTCCATCGTCAAGTCTGTGAGTAATAGGCCTACTTCCCTCCCTCTCTCTCTCCCCTCATCTCTCTCTCTCTTCCTCCCTCTCTCTCTCCCCTCATCTCTCTCTCTCTCCCTCCCCTCATCTCTCTCTCCCCTCCCCTCCCCTCATCTCTCTCTCCCCTCCCCTCATCTCTCTCTCCCTCTCTCTCCCCTCATCTCATCTCTCTCTCCCCTCATCTCTCTCTCTCTCTCCCTCTCTCTCTCTCCTCATCTCTCTCTCTTCCTCCCTCTCTCTCCCCTCATCTCTCTCTCTCCATCTCAGTTATGATTGTCTGTGGTCTGTCTAGGACAGGATATCTGATTACTCTTTCAGACTCTTACATTACAGCCTTTATGTGGCTGGCTACTCTACAGACTCAAATTCATGCATAGACCAACATCACATAGACCAACATCACATAGACCAACATGCATAGACCGACATGCATAGATCAACATCACATGTTCGCTTTTTTCATTGTTAACATTTCCCAATCCCACTATGGTTGGTAGGAAATGATGGTCATGTGTGACCTATTTGCCTCAAAAATCTTTATGATGGTTATGTGGCGTGAGCTAGTCCAGTGTCAGATCTGAGAGCCTGCAGTCTTGGTGTGCCTCCCCGGCAGAGCCCATCTCTGTGTGACGTTTAAAACTCATAGGTGTGTTCCTACCACACTACACTCATAAAAAAGAGAGCATTGCACTACACCATTTGTAACAGTACAGGCACCCTCTGTCAAAAGGTGGCTCTATCTAGCACTCTTCTTTATTTTAGTGTTCCCCTGACCAGGCCAGGGTCCTACCAGGTAATGCTAGTAGATGACCTGCCCTCCTGTGGCACATGCTGTCCTGAACAGCGTGGTGTCACATGCTGTCCTGAACAGCGTGGTGTCATTCCTGGCAGGGCAAGCCTATAACTCCGGCGCTGTGATGTAACACGCACAACAGGAGCTGAACCGGGGCCAAGTCATAGTCGTTGCTCAATCGGTGGTTCCGCTTGCAGTTGAACAGTGCCAAGACTCAGTGACCTACTGTTCAACTTATTGACCTACTGCACTTTACCACAAGTTGAGATTTGATGAAGACTATTTTCAAGATCAGATTAAACTGTTTGTCCCAGTGTTGAACTCTCTCTCTCTCTCTCTCTCTGTAAGTAGACATGGATCATCTTTGGAGCGTTGTGTCACGGTCCCACCAGCCAATCGGCTTCTATCCCATAGCCTTTGGTTCAGATCCCTGGGAAGGTCAGGCGAGGTTGTGAGAGATGTCTATTAATAACACCCATAAATCCTTTGACAGTCTAGCACATCGGCACGTGGCTGCTCCCAAGATGAGGAGGTTACTGTAGGTCTGAAAGATAATAATAATTATAATAATAATAATCATAATTTATTTATAAAGCACTTTTCATTGTCAGACAATGTCACTCAAGTGACTCAAAGTGCTGATCAATTACAAAGTTAATTAAGAAAACAAAGCAGAATAACAACAAGCAGAATAATGGAGTCATATTTTGGACACTAATTAAAATATAACATGATACACGTTACCTTCAATATAGATGTGCCTGCAGTGGGCTGTTTGTCATTGAAATCTATTTTTTTATCTAAGCTAGGCTAAATGCCTTTGACGAAATCGTCATTTAAATTCAAAAGTCTTAATGATTGATGAGACACATCAGTGTCATGTTTGATTATTAGGATAGGGTTGCTATTAACTCAGTTACAAATAATGTATTGATAAGTGTTAATGTACCAAAGAACAAGCTTGAGTGAACAGGTGAATGTTCAACTGGAGCATTCATCCAGGCATGGGGCATAAGCCTAATACTGCGCTAAGAATGAAGGCCATCATGTCCCTGTAAACAATTACTGGGCAGGTACTGCGTTAGAATGGAGGCCATCATGTCCCTGTAAGCAATTATTGGGCAGGTACTGTAGATCTCATTGACAGTCCCAGTTAGGCATAACCTACTGTACATGGTACAGAAACAGGCTCAGACAACAGGGTTTCTAGGACGGGTGAAATCAGAGTGAAGATCTGGGCACATTCTGTTCTCTGGACATTTGAACTGAACATGTGGGTCCTGTTGCTGTTTCAATTTGGTTCAATTCTCTCTCTCTCTCTCTCTCTCTCTCTCTCTAGATCATCGGCAACTCACGGACATGCACCTACATCCAGGAGCACTCGGTAGTCGACCCCAAAGAGAAAACATACGAGCTTCAATCTTCAAACGTGAGTACGGTGGAACATTCCTGGGTACCCTGAACATTCCTGGAATGAAGTTGAACTTGTTCGTTGGCATAGTAAGGTTGGGTGAACCCTCAGTCCTGATTTTTTTTTTCTCTCTGTGTGTCTTTGCTTCTTCAGATCACATTCACAAACCTGGTTTCTGTGGATGAAAGGCTCACATACAAACCACACCCTCAAGACCCAGAGAAGTAAGGATTCACACACTTACTTATGTACTATAGTACTATTATAGTACTCTTACATTCTAGTTTACTATAGTGTATTGCTCAATCATGTCGTGCCCTTGTGTCCTAACTCTTGACTCTCACCTCCCTCAACTCCTCCCCCTTCAGGACTGTATTGACTCAGGAGGCCATCATTTCTGTAAAGGGAGTGAGTCTGAGCAGCTACCTAGAGGGAGTCATGGCCAGCACCATCTCTGCTAACGCCGGAAAGGTAAGTCATCTGCCAAGGCCAGAACACTGTTCTCCTCTACACCAAATAAACAGTGTTTTATACACCAAATAAACAGTGTTTTATACAACTGCTTTTATTTAGTATTATGGGTGCAAATACCACTCACTAGTAGCTACACTCAGTGGCCAGAAACTGAACGTTTCAAACAAAGCAGCTCAGTTTATTTCATTGAGAACCAGCAAATCCCGGCCTTACGCCTGGTTGTTTAGTTTGAACTAACAGGGCAGCCTTGGTTTTCAGCTGATTCCAGGCATGTTTGTTTGTTTCTCATCCACCAGGGACGTGAGGCCATGGAGTGGGTGATCAGGCGGCTAAACGCGGAGATCGAGGAGCTGGCCGCCACCGCCAGGGGGACGATGGCTGCCGCGGTCACCGAGAAATGACCCCTCCCTCCCCTCGCCTCATCCCCTGTTCCCTGACTGGGGACGTCCATGAACTGAGCCGGGCTAGCACAGCCTCCCTTCATGTTGCTCCATGCTTCCTATTTTTATTTTTGTATCCATGGGTGCATTCTATCCATCTCTCATGGATTCTTTATCTACATTAGATACCTCTTAAGTTAGCGGACTGCAACATGAAGGGATTCTGGGTAATCATTCCGGGGTGGCTGCCAGACTGACCGCACAGAGGCTCAGAGAGAGAGAGAGCTGGTGCACTCAAGTCCAGCTCCGGGCAGAGAAGTGGGCATCTGCGACGAGATGGAAGGTGCCAAAGTATATGCCAAATAATACTGTCCTGCGCTCTCTCTAGACCAGTCAGCCTGTCCTGGGATCAGTCCTGAGGGGGAACTGACACTCTCTCTAGACCAGTCAGCATGTCCTGGGATCAGTCCTGAGGGGGAACTGACACTCTCTAGACCCGTCAGCCTGTCCTGGGATCAGTCCTGAGGGGGAACTGACACTCTCTCTAGACCAGTCAGCCTGTCCTGGGATCAGTCCTGAGGGGGAACTGACACTCTCTCTAGACCAGTCAGCCTGTCCTGGGATCAGTCCTGAGGGGGAATTGACACTCTCTCTAGACCAGTCAGCCTGTCCTGCGATCAGTCCTGAGGGGGAACTGACAAAGAGCGGCGAGTGTTTGGGGATAGCCCAGGTACAGCGTGTACTCTAGACCGAACTATCCGAGCTGTAAATGGTGCCAGTCAGACTGCATAGCTGAAACCAGGTTCCTGGCAGACAGGCAAAGCCTCACTCAGTCAACCACGGAGAGAAATTTGTTCATTAAATGTCTCTCTGTCAGCCTGTTAGTATGAGCCGCCAAATCAGAATGTTTTTGTCTGCAGTCTAGAGGAGAACTAAACCAGGCAACATCTCTGAGAGCTGGAGTACAAGTACTGTATTTATGACTACTGGATTATTACCATTATTTAAGTATTATCAGAAAGGGAACAAGGAAATCCAGTTGGCAGAGAGATTGTCAGTGGACCATGTGTAAGGAATAGATTTTCAGTCGGCCCCTACTGAGGTTCTAAGCAAGGCGACTTTGGAATATGGGTATGCAAGTGAATATGAAAAGGCACACAGCATGCGTGTAACCACGGCTGCAGGGTGCTTTAGGGAGAGAAGACGGTTACCTTTACTTACCAGAACTTGACCAGGGCATTGAACAGGGCAGCGGAAATTTGTGAATATTGTAGAATTCGTTACCTTTGCGACCATTGATCGAACAAGAGGAGTCAAAACCTGCATTTGAGACAGTTTACCTACATGACTTGGAGATTTCACCTGCCATACAAATGGTGAAAAGTGTAGGTTTATTGCATGTTACCTCAAACAGTTATGTTACTTGGCATTTGTATTGTATCTAATGTAATGTAATGTACGAGTATTTAATGGTGGCTTGGGAATAACGTATAAACATGTTATATGCTTTGTTACCAAATGTAATAAATGGTTTAATGTGGGTTTCAACAACACACGGTCTTACTATCTGCAACTAGAGAAGTGATGCTCTCAGTTTGCCAAAGCCAGATCAGATCAGATCTACTCTCTGGGTAGAGAGAGTACCCAGAGCCCTGATCAGATCTACTCTCTGGGTAGAGAGAGTACCCAAAGCCCTGATCAGATCTACTCTCTGGGTAGAGAGTACCCAGAGCCCTGATCAGATCTGCTCTCTCATTTCTCCTCACATTTATGTTACTTTTAGCTCTGTGTTTGTTGTTGACATGGAATACAAGTCTGTTTGGGTTAAATGTGCTGTTCTGCTTTGCTTCAGCATGACATGGCAGTACATCTGCCTTGTTTGACATGTGAAATGAATATTTATTATTTATTTATTATATTTATGATAATTAATGTTTTACTTTAATTCTGTGAAAAAAGCATGACATATTATTTGATAGACCCTAGATGTTGAGGTGGGTACACCTATAACCTTATGATTTATTTTCCTACTCGGACACGGCTTCTGGCATCAATTTGATTTCAATAATCATTCTAGTCACTTGATAATATTATTGTTTTTCTTTCAGAAATTTGGTGTGGTTTATAAGTTGGAACTGAAGTGATGTTTGACATGCTGTTGTACTCAAGTTCCTGGCCGACAAAACTTAAGACTATGGGTGAATGAAAAATAAAGTAACATTTGAAGGCATTTGTTTCCAGTGTCAGTGTGTGAACCAACAACATCAGCTTGTAACAATCAGGGGTGTGCCCGAATACTGATACGTTATTCGGAGAGGCACAGATAATGCCTTGGAAACTGATATTTTTTGTATCCGCGCTTACTCATTATTCAGAGGGAAAAAAACATGCGCGTTATCTGCATTAGCCTATTGTTGATGTTGATGAGTGAATCCCAGGAGACGGCGCGCTAATCTGATGAGACCACTGGCAATGCCTACAGTGAGGCGATAAGAGGACACATTTTCACTCACCCGTTGTCAGATAAAGTTGGAAGGTCAAGCAGCAAGTTTCTTAATCCAGCTGTTAGCTGGTCATTCCGTTTTGGTAGGTATGGATTTGAAAGTGCGTTCCACCGGCAGACTTTATTGCAGTAAAGTTATGGGGAAAAAACATGGCTTAAGCCATAACATAATGTCATTGTCAAATATACCTGCAAGCAGGAATGTGGGGGCCAAGCAGTTTAACTGCAAGCAGACAAGGAATCAGCTAGACTGACGTGGTGACATGTTTGACAAGGGTCAAGGATGGGCCCGAGATTTTCGGAAGTCAGACATATGGTTGAACGGGATTCGATCTCTGTACCTGCTGCTTGCAAGGCCAACATGCTAACCACTGTGCTACGCCGGATGTTACAGATGTGAATCACCCTAGTCCACAAGGCATGTTAGCCTTCGCTAACCTATTAGCTGAATCCCAATCTGACTCCTGAGCACTTAATTAATGTCAGCTGGAAGGGCCAGAGGGTGGAAGGGCCCTAAATTAAATGCTATTAAAGCATTTATGATACAACCCAAGTTCCTGTTTAGCGGCATTGTCGCCAAATGCAACTGGCTGTCACAAGCGAACGCATCCAAATCTCATATTGAACCTTTGTAGACTAGGATTGGTCTACAGATTATGTGTAGGCCTACCACGTTTCATGCAGATAGGAGGAAAATCTGGCATGGGGTTGAACGAGATTTAAACTCAGTACCTGCTGCTTGCAAGGCCGACTTGCTATCCACTGTGCTACGCCTGATCTTGCAAAGGAGAATCTCCCTAGTCCACAAGGCATGTCAGCCGTTGCTTCCTCTCGATTGAGTGAGAGGGGGGGTGTCGTCATTTAAATTGGCACATGGCGAAAAGTACATAGCAGAGTGTAACTATTTACTTCTATAGAATCCAGACAATCACACAAACATTTCGAGGTATAATATGTCCTTCTGTCTTCAAAAGTGTAGGAGAGGTGACGAGTTAGAAACACAACATTGATTCAGTCATTTGCTTCAAGTTAGAGCACGGCTCCATTGGTTTCAATGGAGGGGGGGAGTCATCATTCAAACTGTCACACGGCAAAAAATTATACATCAGAGAGCTTAGCTTTTTGGATTTTACAAATCCCAAGAGTCATGTGAACATTTTTATATATAATATGTGTATACGCTGTGCAAATTGGAAGAGGGGTGGCAGTTTAGAAAATGTGTGACATTTTTCCTTAGTGCGTCTCTCCCCACTCTAAAATCTGTGAAATTGTGCAGAACACCAAAAGTGTAACTTGCATTCTGCAATCAAGAGAATGAAAAATAATGAAACCATGGTATGTTTTGAACTCGGCTTGGCGCAAGGAATCCAATGATCCCTGAATCATTAAAATCGAACAAACGGTTCAAAAGTTACAAGCATAAACGTGACTCCAACTTTGACACATTGGTGGCGCTAGAGTGCTCAACTTGTCAACATGTGACTTGGTTACAGAGGTCACGGGAGGGTCCCTAACCAGTCTGCTAAATGTGCTTTTGATACATTAAAGCATTGATGCGATATGTCTTAAATTCCTGTTTGGAGGCTTTGTCGCCAAATTCAATTGGCTGTCACAAGCAAACGCATTGGAATATCAACAATTCAAATCAATCCTTTGTAGACATTGGTCTCCAGATTATGTGTATTAATTTTTTTGCAGATTGGTGAAAATCTATAGGAGGAGTAGCATTTTAAGTGTTTTTCACTAAATCCAAAATGGCAGACAATCCAATTTGCTTGAGCTTGGCTTGAGCCAAGGAATCATATGGCACCTTGATTTTGAAAATTGGACTTACGGGTCAAAAGTGGCGTGCATAAATGCATTGCCAACTTTGACATGTTGGTGGCGCTAGAGTGTAGGAGCTGAGGACATGGGTCTTGGTAAGAGGGGTCATGGGACTGTCCCGAATCAGTGTGCCAAATTTCATAACTTTCTACCATACAGTTCTATGGGCTGCTCTAGACTCCAATGGCAGAAGAGTATAATAAAGAAAGAAAAAAAAAACGTTGCTAGTCATGTGACAGCTGGCATCTGAAATGGTAGCACAGCGCCATCTACTGTTGTATTTGACAGTTGTTGTCCATCACATCCCAGTTGAGTTGTCCTGATATCAGACAGAATTGTCAACTTGTTGCACTACATTGAGAACTTCAATTTAGAATCAAACTTTTAGTGGACTCAAACGTGGAAATATGTTTCAGAACTAATTATATGCCAACATTAAATCAATTTGATGCTTTGAATGCTCAAAACTTGCATTGCCAAGTAGCAGTAGTAGTAGGAGGAGGAGGAGGAGGAGGAGGAGGAGGAGGAGAACATGGAGAAGCAGCGTTCAGTTTTTATGCTCCACATATCTGGAACAAACTTCCAGAAAACTGCAAGTCTGCTGCAACTCTGAAGACGTTTCTTTTTGCCGCTGCTTTTTATTAAATCAAATAATTATTTATTCATAAACTGCACTGTTACTTTTATTCTTGTATTTTATTTTTCCTACATTTTGTTTTAAATGTAAAAATGTTAGTAGAACGACTTGAGGGAGGAAGAGAAAGACAAATGTATGTTGTAAATGGAAAAGTTGGATTTTTGGTGCAAGGTGTGCCTAGTGACACAACAGTAGGCCACTGACAGCTGATGTGGTCCCTTGCTCAGAAAGAATGTACGTAAGTGAGTGGAGAGAGAGAAGGTTTCAGTATATGTGATGAAGAAAAGAGTGTCCTTTTTTTGCATTTCGTTTTATATGACATTTTATGTGTTGCACTTTGTCTTGATGCTTTTAATGTCTCATGTAAAGCACTTTGAATTGCCTTGTTGCTGAAATGTGCTATACAAATAAACTTGCCTTGCTTTGCCTTGTAGTAGTAGTAGTAATTGTCGTTTATTGATTCACTGTTAGCTTCAAACGACAACAAATTTACGCAGACTATGATACAAATAAGTACATATTTAAACATATTTCAAATAAAAGAAAGTATTAACTATATTTTTATTTTTGACAAGAGACTGGCCCAAAGGCTTTTATAGATTTTATATATATATGATATTTTTAGAGAAGTACTTTTATTATTATATATTTTTTTTTAATTGAAATTCAAGTTATACAGAAATTCTGCAACAATAGCCCATACGTATACATAAATTAACAATACATGTATACAATTACATAGGACATGAAATATAAAACAAAACACAGGGGTACCTTATAATAAACGGAAGTCTTCTTGCCTTGTGCACAAATCCTAGAAAAGATGACAAAAAAAAAAATCCTACATGACATGACATATGCTATGTGATGACACTTAAGTACCGGTGGTTTGAACAAATTGTTGTTGCTGTATAATACGGTGTGGGAGGAAGGTAGTCTACCTGTTAGTTGGAAAGAGGCGGTTATTGTTCCTATTGGAAAGCCTGGGAAAGATGCTAGCATACCGACGAACTATAGGCCAACTTCGCACATATGTAAACTGATGGAATGGATGGTGAATGAACGACTGATGTATTGGTTAGAGAGACAGGAGATATTTGCAGGGTGTCAGAGTGGGCTTAGGAAGGAGAGGGGTACATTAGATTCAGTGGTGTGTTTAGAGGATGAGGTGAGGAAAGCGCAAGTTAATAGAGAAACTGTATCTGCAATTTTCTTTGATGTCGAAAAAGCGTATGACATGCTGTGGAGGGAGGGGTTGCTGATAAAGTTGCATGCCATGGGGATTGGGGGGAGGGTCTTTAATTGGGTGATGGACTTTTTAGATGGGAGAACCATTCAGGTGAAGGTAGGCTCGGACACCGCAGGGGAGTGTGATTAGTCCAATTTTGTTCACTATTATGATTAATGATATCTTTGATGGTTTGGCGATGGATGTGGGCAGATCATTGTTTGCGGATGGTGGGGCTTTGTGGAAACGGGGGAGGAATGTGAACCATGTAGTGCATAAACTGCAGGACAGTGTACATCAAGTTGAGATGTGGGGGGAGGCATGGGGTTTTACATTTTCTGTCGAAAAGTCCAAAGTCATGTTCTTTACACGAAAGAGGATTGGGGGAGATGCGGTGGTTAAGCTCTATGGGCGTGCTCTGGAGAGGGTGGAATCTATTCGATTCTTGGGGGTTCAGTTTGATCCGGGATTGACATGGAGGAGCCACGTTACTCTTTTAGTAGATAAGTGCAAGAAAGTTTTGAATGTGATGAGGTGCCTTGTAGGTTTGTATTGGGGAGCCGATGTGGCCTCCTTGAAATATATTTATGTTGCTCTGATTAGGTCACGGCTGGATTATGGGAGAGTGGTATATGGCTCTGCGGCGAGAACAGTGTTAGGGAGGTTGGATGTGATCCAGGCCCGGGCTCTCAGATTGTGTATAGGGGCAGCAAGGACGTCTCCTGTGTGTGCCATACAAGTCGAGGCAGGCGAGATGCCGCTGGAGTTACGGAGGAAGCAGCTCAAAGTCAACTACTGGGTGAATCTGAGGGGGCATGGAGACAAGCATCCCACCAAATAGGTGTTACAGGCCTGCTGGGAAAGGGGGGGCACTGGTGAGGCTAGTTTTGGCTGGACGGGAGATGCAGCAGCGAGGGACCTGGGGGTGTATGGGCTGGAGTTCTGCCCGACGGTGGTGTGGCCAGCGACTCCTGTGTGGGTTCTGGAACCAATGGAGGTGGACTTCACATTGTTGCGGGTTAAAGCAAGGCATGCCAATGCAGATTTGGTGTCTGAGTTTTATAGGTATACTGACAGTAAATATGCTGAGTGTGTGCAGGTGTTTACTGATGTTTCCAAAGACCTGCTGTCTGGACACACAGGTTCTGCAGTTGTAGTCCCTAATCAGGAGGTTTCTATAGGTCAACGGACGTCTATGTTCTTGAGTGTTTTTACGGTTGAGTTGTATGCCATTTGGCTGGCGTTGGAGTGGGTTGAGCGGGCCCGGCCTCCTAGGGCTCTGATCTGCAGTGACTCTGCTGCTGGGTTATGCAGCATTCAGTTAGGTACGTCCAGTACTCGCCAGGACCTGCTGTCCGAAATTATGGAGGGGCATTCCCGAGTGCGGAAATTGGGTACGGTGGTTTCCTTCCTGTGGGTTCCTGCGCATGTGGGCATTCTGGGGAATGACAGAGTGGACAAGCTGCAGTTCAGAGGGAACACATTGACACAGCTATTGAGTTATCTAAGGCTGAGGGGAAGAGTGTTGTGTGGAGGAAGGTCAATGAAGAGTGGCAGCAGCTGTGGGATCGGGAGACGAGGGGGAGGCACCTCTATGCCATACAACGTAGAGTGGGTGGTGAGAGATGTAGAGGGGGGAACCGGAGAGAGGAGGTGGTGCTGAGGAGGTGGTGCTGACCAGGCTGCGTATAGGCCACAGTAATTTGAATGGGACTCTGCACGTTATTGGGAAACATCCTACTGGAAACTGTGGGGTGTGTCTGGTTCCAGAAACTGTGGGTCATGTACTTGTGCACTGTAGGAAATATGTATCTGAGAGGACGGTTATGATGGAGGGAATGGGTAGGACTGGGCTGGTGGGCTCAGGGAATACTGCAGTGTGGTAGTGGTGGGCGAGGCAGGAAGTATTTGGTGGGGTTTCTAAAAGAAACCGGCCTGATGGGGAGAGTCTGAGGGACCGGATTCTGTAGAGGTTTTTAGCTCCAGTAGATGGCGGTAATGCAACTTTTAGGATGCCAACCGCCGTTAAGCCCCACAGAAGAAGAAGAAGAATCCTAGGTGACGTCAGGGTTATAATTCCGTATTAACCAATAGTGAGTGAAGAGAGGACTACCCATCAGCCAACCACACACTGCAATGACTTTTAAAAGGATATTTGAAATCAAACAGCTACTGATGGTAACTTTCTAGCCAGATCCAGCGAGCTAGGTTAAGGTAAGTGGGCGTATGTATGCTTTGGTAAAGTTAGCTAGCTTTTGCTTGGAAGATTATTCCAAGAACATTTTTCAAACAAAATAATCAATCTCGAGGCAAGACGGGACTAGTTTCCGTGTGTTGCTTGCTAGCTAGCTAATGCTAGCTTACCATCCACCGTCTTTTGTTAGCTAGCAAGCTAGGTTAGCTTAGTTACCTGGATTTTTACATTTATTTATTGCGTGGGGCAATAGTGAGGGTGCTTGAGCTGCTGCAAACTACTGGTAAGTGTCATTATTATCAGATATTAATCTAGTTAGTGGTAGCATGGCGTATCTAGCTAACGTTAGCTAGCTAGCTAACTATATTCGTCCTGAATGAACGTCAGACAAGGCAGGCTTGAGAAAGTGCCGTCTTGGTGTCTGGAGGGCTGCCGAGTGAATTCCTACATTAGGAAGTGCCTTGCTTTTGCTCTAATCTTAACTTTCAGCAAGGCACTTTACCCCAACACTCGCTCATAGCACCGAGGGGCGCTGCTAGTACTGGCGACCCACCCTGTGCTCGACTCAACCATGGGAGGAGGGGGATTGAAAAAGCCCCCGGTTTAAGTTACACGCAGGGCTGAAAATTAACACCTGCCACCGGCCACATGCAGGTAACATTTCCAATTGGCGACTAGATTTCGGAAGGCTATCTGAAAAAAAGATATACTTGGCTGGTAGACTTTTTTCATCTACAGTCTCCTTGGCAGGTGACTCACCGTGAGCCAAAAAGTTAATTTTCACCCCTGGTTACACGTAACAAGTGATATACATAGTATGATTGCTCTGCCACAATTTCAATGCCAAGGCAAGATATGGTCTTATCTCAGGCTAACATCCAAATCTATCGTACGTTTTTTATGTTGAACGTTAATGGTAACCACACTTCTCTCTTTCAGAATATGGATTCTTCTAGAGTCAAGTTGGCAACGGACAACAAAAATCAAAGGCCTGACTTGAAGGTAAGTTGTATCTAGCTAGCTAGCTCACTAGCTAGCCAACTAACTGGTAGTGAATCTACAGTGGTAGTTTATAGCTAGCTGTCTTTTGAGAACTTATAATAGCTAACGTTATCACGTTCTTGTAGTTGGGCCTACTGGCGTGAGTGGATAGAAGTGAAACTAAATATTTGAGCTAATGTTTGAAACGAGATGCTGGGGGACAAAATACTGGCCTATAGTCCTGCCTGCAACTCAGGAAGCGAGAACTTGAGAAGACTAGCTAGCTAGGATTATTTTTGTAGACCATTTCAATAGAATTCTCGGTCACTATGAGAGACTGTCTCTGAATGACTGTTTTACTTAGACTGAGCACCTTATGTTCTTAGACGAGGCTGCTCCCCTTATTTTATGTCACAAATGACCAATACTTATCTGTGGCTGTTTCCAGCAGAGTAATGATGGTCCGAAGAGAGTTCCCGTATCTCAGACCAACCGCAAGCCGGTGTTGACGCCGGCCCAGGCGCCACGGGCGCTGGGTTTGTGCAACGGCCCACAGCGAGTTCCCGTGAGCCAACAGCGGAGGTCTGGGCCGGTGACGCAAACCCCGACCTCTGCACCCAAGAGCATGCGTCCCCATGGCAGCCAGAATGTCAACCCCACACAGGCCCAACAGCGCCCCCAGACTCAGCCCCAGAGCCAGACCAAGACCACCCCTGCCCAGAAGCAGCAGCAGACTCCGCCCCAGAGCCAGGCCAAGACCACCGGTCCCAAGCCCGATTCAGAGTTAACCCAAGTAACGGGTCCTTCAAAACCTGTAAAGGATGCCCCATCGGATGCCACCTCAAAGTAAGTGTGTTGAGAGAAGAAAGGGGAAATCTGCTTGTACCATAAAATTTGTTTGACTCGAGATGTAGCACAGCAGCACTAAAATATTCTAAATTTGACTGTTTTTAAAGGAAAGGATGGGCGCTAGACAACTTTGACATCGGCCGGCCTCTGGGGAAGGGGAAATTTGGCAATGTGTACCTGGCCAGGGAACGCCAGTACAAGTTCATCTTGGCCCTCAAGGTGCTCTTCAAGAAACAGCTGGAGAAGGCTGGTGTGGAGCACCAACTGAGGAGGGAGGTGGAGATCCAGTCTCACCTCAGGTACATGCTCTCTCTCTCACTCTCGAACACAGCAGTCGTCTGGAAGCTCTGGTAAAATAAAGGCATTTAATCCTCATCCTTTTAGATTAGTCCAGTGGTATGTAGTTGGCATCAGTATTATCACAGCATCAATGCTAAGCAGCCCTTTTTGTTTTGATGATAGATTTCCTTCTCTCTGCCACCCCCTGTCTCTTTCTCTCCCCCCCAGGCACCCTAACATCCTGCGTCTGTACGGCTACTTCCATGACACGTCGCGCGTGTACCTCATCCTGGAGTTCGCCCCCAAGGGGGAGCTGTACAGCGAGCTGCAGCGCAGCGGGAGCTTCAACGAGCAGACCAGTGCCACGGTGAGGCCGCGTCCGTCTAACATTCAGTCAACATGAGGAAATGACCAGCTCAGTGGCCTTTTGGTTAGAATTTCCGCCCTCAGGTTGGGGGTTCAAACCCCGGCCGGGTCATAACAAAGACTGGGGGTAAGTCCCTGCGACATGTTACCGTCATGTCCAGGGTGTGTACTTCAAGCTGGTTCACTCTAAGGAATTAGAAGATGGCCAGTAGCCCATAGGACAGGAGCCTATTTACTTACTGTCTGAATAACAGTCAAGCGCATTGTGTTGCCTCTGGGTATGAAATGCGCTATACAAATAAAGCTTTGATTGATTGATTGAACAGTCAGTCATCTGTCTGAATAACTTTTTCATGGCATGAAAGATGATCAGGGATATGACGTCAAAACACGTAGCTGTAAACTGCTGTATTTGCTCACGGGCCTCGACGCAGCGTTAGAATCTGTTGTGAATTTCGTCATTGGCGAGAATCCGTACTGGCAGATTGACTACTTTGTCGCCTGCCACATTGTAAAGGAAGGAGCTCTATTGCTGTGTTTTTCTGTCGACCTCTACCGTGTAACCGCCCTCCCCTGAGGAAGCGTTTTCCCATTTCTAATATGTTGCTGCGACCGTTTTGTTTTCCAGTACATCATGGAGCTAGCGGACGCGCTCAACTACTGCCACTCCAAGAAGGTGATCCACCGGGACATCAAGCCCGAGAACCTGCTGCTGGGGGCCAACGGGGAGCTGAAGATCGCAGACTTCGGCTGGTCTGTGCACACGCCCTCCTCCAGGTACACACACACACAAACAGTGTTGGCACCTTGACCAGGAACTGTTAGTCTGGCGACCCCTCCTGGGTGTCATGGCGGCTGCGCTGTCGTTTGCTGTGGGCGTAGCCAGGCGGAACAGTGGGCGGAGCCATTTAATTAAGCATGGGCCGCCAGGCTGAAGAACTGCAGGCTCTGTTCTACATGGTGTCCCTCAGCCCTACCCAGTGTGCACCTGCGGAGATGAGTAGTATGTAAGTAGTGTACTAGCTCTTCATTGGCGCCGGCACATGGTGTTTAGGGGGAGTGAGCTTAACCAACAACTCGCTACCTACTCTGGGCCTCACGAGAACCCAGTTTCACTCGGTTAGAGAGGGAATTCAACTCTGAGGGAATAGTGTCATGGTGCATTCTGGGGGAATGGAGTGTCATGGGCTGTGTTCCGAATCGCATACTTCTACTTACTACCAGTACATACTACAGCTGCCCTTAGAAAGTATGTACTTTGCAAGCAGTAGGCATCCAATTGGGACATACTACCTTGTCATAACATTGCGTCTTGAAATTTGCCTACATCCGTCGCTGTCCATAACGCGACATTCGTCTACAGCTGTCACGACTCGCACATGTGACGCACATTTCTGCTGCACACAGGATTGTGGGTCAGAATAGCTAGAAAAGCCTGCTGCCTTGTATACTGCAAAATGCAACCGGATGTAGTAGGACATCCTGGTATTTTTGCCATACTGCATGTGGCATACTATGTATTGGGACATCCTACATTCTGTTTTGGCATACTATATAGTGGGGTAGTATGCGATTCGGAATGCAGCCATGGTGTATTCTGGGGGAATGGAGTGTCATGGTGCATTCTAGGGGAATGGAGTGTCATGAGCGAATAGTGTCGTGGTGTGTATTCTGTAGGGGCTAATTTTTGTTCTTCCCCACTACAAGATGATTATTTTAGTGCACGTTCTTGCACTGACTGTTTTGCTCGTTCCACTCAAAACTCCACGCACTGACCAACGGTCGTCTGTCTGCGTCTGCCCGTGTCCGTCCAGGAGGACGACCCTGTGTGGGACCCTGGACTACCTGCCTCCGGAGATGATCGAGGGGCGGAGCCACGACGAGAAGGTCGACCTGTGGAGTCTGGGTGTGCTGTGCTACGAGTTCCTGGTTGGTCGACCGCCCTTCGAGACCAAGACCCACAAGGAGACCTACCGCAAGATATCCCGGGTAAGGAAGGAATGAAGGGAGGGAGGGAAGGAGCGAAGGAAGGAGCAGACGAGTTTAACAGAGTTGGACTACTGTCTTTTGGCGTTCTCCAGAAAAGATGCTGCATTGTCTCCTCAGTAGATTCATACCTGCAAACTAGTCGCCTTTCGGCTACAATCGCTGTTTTTTTTGTCAATTGGGTCATTCATATGAATCGTGCAGATCCAGATCCGGGGAGTTTTCCAAAAAAGGGGGGGGTGAGGGGAGAGTGAGTGTCACTCTCCCCTCACCCCCCCCTTTTTTGGAAAACTCCCCGTCAGACTGCGTTTGATGTTCAGGCTAGAATAAACCTTATTGGATAATACCAACTGGTTAGCTTGGCATAGATATAAGTACAAACTTGGATGCTACAAGCTAAATGTTAGAGTGGTGCGTCTATTCAGAACGTGAAATGGTGACTAACCACAGCAGACGAGGGTATAAATACAGATCCTGTTGTTGGATGTAACGTTGCTAGATCTCCAGTTGAATAACGTCATGTCAACAGCGTCCAACATCCATTCCAATTGCGCAAGTTTTTTTCCCAGGATCTCCTCATACAGCGTTTTTTCATACAGCCCAAATATCTCCAAAGCTGCTGCTGCTAATCACTTGTTAACGAAATCTCTGATCAGCTGTAGTTTGGATATTTTTGCGGTTTAAAATTAGGATAGAGGACACTACTAGTTGCCCCTCAAGCAGAAACGAAACTTATGTCCAGTAGCTTTCTTTCAAGGAATTCCAAAATAAAAGTCACGGGAAACAATTACACAACAAAAAACACAATTTTTTTTTTTTTTACTCGGCATTTGTCCGAATGGTATACTGTATACTAAAGTATGAAGTCTACTGAATCTGATATATACAGAATAATATTTGGAGGGCCTATTCATCAGTTAATAAGTGATAATAATGGGCAACCTTAATCCAAAAATATGCAAGCGAAGACGGTGTCATCATATCAATACAATAATATGGGTAAGACCACTCTAAGAGGAGAAGTCGTTTGTTTTTTTAATGTATCTGTATCGGCCGTAGATTGGAAGATCAGCTCCAACTCCCAACCGTTCTATTAGTGGATGCTGTTTCAGCCAAATGACATGCCTGCAGGGATGTGCACAGATAGACATGAGGTGGTGCTAGAGCACCTGCCCTTTGCCCTCTGGACAAAGCAAGTGCCCTTTTTTGCCCATTTTTTTTAAACTTTTTTTTTTTTTTTTTTTTACAGTATAGGCCTACTGTATGTGGCCCATGGTGACATCGATCAATTCTCGATTGATAATCTAATAATATGATAATATAATGATCTAATAATAATGCGTTGTAATTTTGCCAGCCCCCCCCCCGCACACACCCGTGCCCCTCCCCTCCCTCTCTTCCTTTGTCAACGGTAAACGCGAAAAGCGGACACAAACGGAGGCGCGCTACTCCTCCACTGCCCTTTCCCCTTCCAGAGTGCCCGAGTGATGACAGCTAACCAGCCAGGTCGCACATAAACGAAACGAGTGTATTGTTTGCCCCCTAAGCCTCAGTTGCCAAACTATAACTTTTTTTTTTTGTCTCTGTTGTGAAGTAAGTCTCATACAGCGGCAAACAGCTGAGCCTAAATTAGCCGACTGCCCACCTGCTTAACAAGCTAGACGCTATTCATAATCAATTAATGGATTTAACGTAATGATGACCACCACACGACCAATGTGAAGAAAACGGCATGTGAAGCTATCAGTTTACTTAAGCTGAATATTTAGTATTATGTAGTAATCTTAACCAAGTCTTATTTGCTTTCTGAGAGGACTAGTCTGATGTTAAATTTAGCTCAATGCATGTGGGGACTTTGGAATGGATGGAAAGCTTGTGGCAATAATGTGAAGTGAAGCTTTCAGTGCAACTTATTCTTGTAAAAACACTAGGCTACACATTCTGCTGCTGTAGGCTAGTCGTGAGCCTAGTGTTAAGTTTCACTTTCATTGTTGTATTGAATGAAGAGGGTCACTATCAATGCAGAAAATGTGAGAGAAATTGAGTGAGAAAATAATGATTTCAATAATAATGATGGTGTGTACCTTTTGAACATTTAAAAAGGATACTAGTGCAGTGTCTGATAGAATGCCAGAGGCGACCAAATGTGGGCTTTTAGGCCCAATGTTTTCCACCGGGGTCATAGAGGACCTTAGCGGCAGCAGGAAAAGAGAACAGCCATGGGAACTTAAATCAGAAAAATATGAATGGTAGTGAACGGCGTGAGAAAAATAATTTCTTTATGCCGATTGAATTGTGCCATGACCATCACACACGTTTGTCAATTTACAACATACATTTTACTAATCTCTGTTAACTCGCAAGTTGGCTCATATTATCCATGTTATCGTATCTTGTTTACACTCCCCAAAACCATGTAAAACGGATCTTGCATGCCAGCTCTTACAGAACTGACTAACTCTCCTTTCGTAGCTGCAGCTCTCAACATGGCCAGACTAATAGTGATTTTCACCTCTTTAAATAATTTTAAACTCGTTCTGGAATAACTGCTTTACAGTATTACGACAAACTGCGACATTCTTGACTTGCAAAATTATGTTTTAAATTGACAAACATATGTGGTGGTCATGGCACAATTCAAACAGATCAAGAAATTATTTGTTTATCGCCATTGACTACCGTACATATTTTTTCTGAATTAAGGTCCCGTGGGACAGCTCTTCCTGCTTCCTCTTAGGTGCTCTTTACCCCCAGACCGCCCTGCTGGCTCCTCTTAGGTGCTCTTTACCCCCAGACCCCCCTGCTGGCTCCTCTTAGTGCTCTTTACCCCCAGACCCCCCTGCTGGCTCCTCTTAGTGCTCTTTACCCCCAGACCCCCCTGCTGGCTCCTCTTAGGTGCTCTTTACCCCCAGACCCCCCTGCTGGCTCCTCTTAGGTGCTCTTTACCCCCAGACCCCCCTGCTGGCTCCACGCCCCCTTTGTTCTTCTGCGTTTTTGTCCTTTGCCAATCACACAGGCCTGAAGATGACCTGAATACAGAATGTTTTATCTCTGGTCTCGTAGGTAGAGTTCAGTTACCCGGCTCATGTGAGTGTGGGAGCCCAGGACCTGATCAACAAGCTGCTGAAGCACAACCCCCTCCATCGCCTACCCATACAGGAAGTCCTCCTTCACCCCTGGGTGGTGGAGAACTCCACCAAGCAGCCCACTGCCATTACCTCCGGCACAGAGACCAGCCAGTGAACTTGGCTCCTGCACACACATACACACACACACACCCACCCTCTGTGACCATGTTTTTATTCCCTGACATCTTGTCTAGACTGCTCAGTATGAATGAATCGCTCTGTCTGTGTCATATGGATGTTGGTCAGTTGGTATCTTGTTTCCTTTGTGTTTTGAATGCCTCCATGTGTGTTCAGTATTACTGTGTTTGTAAATATTTTTTGTGTGTAATTTTGAGAATTTTATGTAAACTTTACTTGAATAAATAAAAGTGGTCTCTTGAATGTTGTCTGTTAGTGTTTATAGGTTGATCGCATCAGTATTTTGTCCCCTTTTTGTGCACTGTCCCCTTTTTGTAAAGAGCATTTTAAACCGTTTTTGGTGTTGGTCATTGAAATGTATTTGTAAAATCCAACTAGGTGAAGCTGTGGATAGTAAAGTTACATTCACGCACTCCTGGGTTGAGGTTGGTCTGATCTATGGCTAGAAACGGCTGTGATGTGTGAAAGCAGCAGTGTAGCACCAGTGTACTGAGATCTGTACTTTATGCCTGCCTTTAGAATGGGTAGATAGGAACTTTAATGATCCCTGAGATTTGGTGTTTCAACCAAAATAGCAAAAGGTTGGAAATACAGAATATACATGGTAGCAATAAGCATAAAAAGAACAAGGAATATATACATACAGCATGTGTCAAATATAGAACATGCATCCAGACTATGCATCTCAGAAAAGTAGAATATTGTGGAAAGTAAATTATTTTCTGGAATTTAATTCAAAAAGGTAAACTTTCATATATATTATAGATTCATTACACAAGTAGTGAAATATTTCAAGGCTCAATTGCCACGCTCCACGCATTAATTTGTGCAAAAGGAGCCCCGACCAAGTGTTGAGTGTATAACTGAACATAGGCCTACTGTACAAACATAAAGATTAAAACAAAAAAGGCTTGAAATATTTTACTTTGTGTAATGGATCTAGAATACATTCAAAAGTTTCACTGTTTGAATTAAATTACAGAAAATAATTGACTTTTTCAACAATATTATAATTTTCTGAGATTCACCTGTATAGATATGTCTAGTGATACTCGTATCCAGATGAGCTGTACCATCGTGCTAAGGAGTGCAATATACAAGAAATGCAAATATACAAACTACAATCATACAGATTCCTTAGGTTGCACAACAAAGATGTGAGATACAAGATTCCAGTGTCAAGTACAGAGCCGATCACTTCTCTTGGGAGTCTCAGTCAGTTAGAGTAGTACTTGGTAGTGTTCAAACTAAGAGCATCAGCACCCACCATGCTGACTGGTCCAGGTAGACCGAGGGATGAGTTGAAGTCTGAAGAAACCAGAAATGCTTCGTTGAAAACACTTGCTGAAGCCGACGCCCATGATGGCCACCAGTTTGGCCGTGGTCACCGTTTGTCTCTGCAACCACGGTCACAGAGTTGAGGCTGAACCCCAGGGCAGAGCCCCTCTCCTGGTCAGCTTGTCCATCTGGTTGGCCTCCGCTGCCTCGGGGCTGCTGCCACAGCACACGACTGCAGAGAAGATGCGCTCGCAGCACCCGGCTGGTAGAACGTGTCCACCATTGCTCTACGTAGGTTACATCTAAGGACGTGAGCATCCACAGGAAGCAAATCTGTCTCTCCTTATATGGCATCAGTGTGTCCTGCCCATTCCAGCCTGTTGTCTAGGTGCACTCCTAAATACAGTTGTAGGGCTTATGTCTGGACCACATCAACATCAGCCCCTTTGACCAGTTGTCCCTGGTGTTCACTGACCTCTTCAGTGCCTTACTGGAGTCCTGTACCAGCCTGCTTCAAGACCTCCACCAACATCCCGGTTCCCAAGAAGGCGAAGATCACAGGCCTAAACAACAACAGACTTGTCGCCCTGACCTCTGTAGTCATAAAAGTCTTTGAGTGCCTCATCCTGGCCCATCTCAAGAGCATCACAGACCCACTCCTGGACCCCCTGCAGTTTGCATACAGAGTCAACAGGTCCTGGATAATGCGGCGAACATGACCCTTCACTACGTCCTCCTGTTCTGTTTGTGGACTTCAGCTCGGCCTTGAACACCATCCTCCTGGCCACACTGGAGCACAGGTTCTCCCTGCTATGAGTGCCTGACTCCGCCCGCAGGTGGATCACAGACTTCCTGTCCAACAGGACACAGCGTGTGAAGCTGGGGAAGATCATCTCCGACCCAAAGTCCACCAGTACTGGCGTCCCACAAGGCTGTGTTCTTTCTCCTCTACTATTCTCACTGTGCACGAACAGCTGCACCTCCAGCCAGGGTTTGCCATTCGGTGAGCTGGGGATCGCATCACTGCCGTTTGCAGATGATGTGGTCCTGATGTCATCATTGGCCTGTGACCTCCAGCACTCTCTGGATCGGTTCGCAGCCGAGTGTGAAGCGGCTGGGATGAAAATCAGCACCTCTAAATCTGAGGCCGTGGTTCTCAGCAGGAAAGCGGTGGATTGTCCACTCTGAGTAGGGAATGGGTCCTTAGTCCAAGTGAAGGAGTTCAAGTGGGGGTCTTGTTCACAAGTGAGGGGGCTATGCAGCGGAAGTTTGGCCGGAGAATCGGAGCAGCAGGTGCGGTTCTGCAATCACTTCACCGCACTGTTGTGACAAAAAGAGAGGTGAGCTGAAAGGCTCATTCACCCATTCACACACACATTCACACACCAATGGCAGCAGCTGCCATGCAAGGTGCTAGCCTGCTCACTGAGAGCAATTTGGGATTCAGTGTCTTGCCCAAGGACATGTGGACAGGAGGAGGCGGGATTCGATATCATTCGATTTGTGTCAATTTGTTAGTTTTGAATTCCTTTATGTTTTCTATCATCCTGATGTGGCTGTACTGTGCTTATAAATATATATATTTTTGTAATTATGAGAATTAACTACTTATTTAGTGTTCTTTTGAATGTTGGCAGTGTTCATGTTAAATATTGATATCATATAAATATTTTGCCACTCACCAAGAGCATTGTAAAGGTATTTGGGGTTAGGGTTGTATTTGTAAAATCACACTACGTGAAGATGTGGATTGAATTGTGATGGTACATTTACACACCCCTTCTGGGTTGAGGTTTGTGTCAAGTAGTCTATTGTTCGACCTCTTTGATGTGTGTAGCAGGCTGCTGTGGATGTTCTACCAGTCTGTGGTAGCCAGTACAGTGTTCTTTGCTGTGGCCTTCTAGGGAGGCAGCACCAGGTCTGGGGAGTCAAACCAGCTGAACAAGCTGGTGAGGAGGGCTGGCTCTGTCATGGGACAACAGCTGGACAGCTGGAGCAGTTCAGACGTTCCTTTGTGCCAGTGGCCATAAGACTCTATAACAGTGCCTGAGTGATCCTGAGTGTGGTAAATGTGTTTATGTATGTATATTTGAATATTATTATTACACGTCTATACAGACTGTTTGTATGTATGTATTACATATGTATGTATTGTATGTGTGTGTGTGTGTGTGTGTATGTATGTATGTATGTATGTATATATTCTATATCTAGGCATTTTTCTTGTCTTGTAATTTTCCTTGTAATTTAATTTTATGTATTAAGTATATATCTATGTATATTCTCTATCTATTCCGCTGTACTTTTCCCACTGCTACTTTTTTTCCACTGCTGAAACCACAAATTTCCCCACAGGGGTTATTATATTATCTTCTGTAGCAGCGCCAGCCAAACTGGCTCTATGGCAAGAAACAATGGTTGAAATCATTGAAATGTCATTGAAATGTATTTGTAAAATCTCACTAGGTGAAGCTGTGGATAGTAAAGTTACATTTACGCACTCCTGGGTTGAGGTTGGTCTGCTCTATGGCTAGAAACGGCTGTGATGCGTGAAAGCAGCAGTGCGTCCTTTTCTCCACTAGATGTCTCCCCAGTCACGGTTTTGAGAGCGCTGCATCAATGTACTGAGATGTGTACTTTATGCCGTTTTATTTAGGTATTTGGGTAGGTAGCCTACTTAATGAGGGGTAATTACACGGTTACACCAGCCATATTCAAGGGAAGGCAACACAAAATACAAAAAGTGCAATCATGCACTATTGTGACAATACGCAACCTGGTCTTACCCGGCAGACGTCAGAATTCGACGTTTGTCCATCGCCTCCAAACGTCATATAGACGGCATCATACCAAGCCCCCAGGATCAGCTTGGCGCACTGAAGCCACCATGGGCTTTCAGGCCAAGCTCGGTATTGCAAGTCACGTGACGGCATGCGGCCCAAGACCGCGTGATTTTTTTTACCAACAAACTTCTGGCATAACCACGCCCCCGCGAGTTTTCATTGGGTTAGGGTTAGGGATAGTGTTAGGGTTAGGGTTAGGGTTGTCCAATGAAAACTCGCGGGGGCGTGGTTATGGCAGAAGTTGGTTGGGGAAAAAAATGACGCCCCAAGACCCTTATTTCCCATGGTTTGTGGATTATGATAGATAGGGCTAGAAAAGGAAAAAAAAAATCTGGGTATCATTCAGCATCAGAGACAAATCTAATCAATATAAACTTTTAATTCAATTTGTTTTTTTGTGTTTTTGAGGCCGCCAATAGGCTACCTGTATCGAGCCCATTTGAGAAACATGCTGTGAACGAGCCTCGGGGATGCTGGGCTCGCGTTCATGGCCCTTTTCGAATCCAGCTCCTCTTCCCTCGCCCTATGCACTCCCCCCATGGATGTATTAATAGAACATTAATTAATCATGTAAAATCTCATGCCACTGTTTGTTTTAGGAGCTGAGAGCTCCACCAACTGGCTCTGGGACTGACCAGGGAGAGGAAACCCCTGCTACTTGGAGCTTCTATGATGGCATACATGAGGCAGTGGCGTCAAAACCATCTTTGACTCCACCTGTCCTCATTGCCTCATGCATGTCGAACCCCACCATCAAGGCCAGTCCAGATCCATCTTCCCTCCCGGGCACATCCAGGTCCAATCCACTGTCCCTCCCAGGCACATCCACGTCTGATCAACCATCACTCGCAGGCACATCCACCTCCGATCTACCGTCCCTCCCAGACACATCCACGTCTGATCAACCATCCCTCCCAGGCACATCCACGTCCGATCCACCGTCCTTCCCAGACACATCCAGGGCGTCCTCACTTGAACCCCCCCTCCCCTGCCAAAAAAGATGGGGGTCCATTGATGGGGGTTAATAATTTTCAATTGTGATCGGTGATTTTCAGTTTTTAATATTATTTTATTTTCAATAAATAAGAATTGTGGCAATCCCTGTGTATCTTTTATACAGAATCTGGAGACAAATATGTGCAATCTCTGGTTGTCATATTAGTGGTATGGTCTGCATTCTAAACTAGCCTATACTTCAGACCACAGGTGAACACAGCTCTGGAAAAGATGAGATCACAGCAAAATCCTGGTTTGTATGGTTTCCTATTTATAGAGGTTTTTGAGTAAGTGCACTTTCTATATACTACTCTTCCCCAAAATTTAGAATGTCAGACATTTGCAGAAAATGACAAGAGGACAAAGACAGGTTCATACGGCCAGCTTGTGCAGTTTTTATGGGCTTGTTTTAATAAACTGTATAGCAACTTTCATCACAGCCCAAAGTGCTTCATAACAGTGAAGATGAAATGAGCATAAAATGGGCTTGTTTTAAATCAGGACAAACAAAATCAGGCCTGCTTTGTTTTGATGCAAATAAAAACAAAAATACAAACAAGTAGGCTATAGCCTACATTACAAATAATCGTGCTGAAGCATCTGCGGTGGAAAAATGACTATTTTATTGAAAATAGACCTAGTAGCCTAATAATAATGTAAAAATTAGGGTAAAGGGGAAATGAATAGGTACGAGTTCTTAAAATGATGTATAAATATAATTTAATGCCTTGGCCATATTTTCATTTGGATATTCCCACTTAGGACCTAGGTAGGCTATCAGTCAATCCCATGGATGTATTAATAGGGCAATCCTCATAAACTGTAACAAGGAAGAAACGAACGATGCCGCTGCAAAGTGCTGTTGACGCAAAACCATGGTAACCGTTGTGGTTTGTGTTTCCTGTTTCCGCTGGAGTGAGGGGAGTGCGTCCCTAAGGTTTTTATACCCTACACCCTAATCAAGGGAACTACATTCAGCTGTGAGGGGACTACAAAACGGAGTGCACTCGGTGACTGAGTGCGAGTGGGGAGCATGGATGTATTAACAGAACTGGATAGGGTCACTCCATGACTGCTCGAAGAGGTGAAGCCCTATAGGACCGCGCCGTCTTTGAGAAAAACGCGTCATTGGTACCTTTCAAAGGTATCAATGACGCGTTCTTGTAGTCCATGAACAGATGTGAAATGTAAACGCGCGTTCAAGGATCTCCCCGCTCCGAGTTAGCAATGAAAATCGTCTTGCTTATTAATCTACTTTCGTCAAATATATCCGTTGGAAAGCATATTATTTTATCCATGCATCTTAGTTTTAACAGTATAATTGTGACTGAACATGTTTTGTTTGCTAGTAGGTGGTATTAATTCTGTTCACAACAGCGCGATGGGCAGCCAGGCGAAATAGCTCCAGGGGACCTGGTCCCAGGCGAGTTGAACAGCTGTCCACCCAGAGACGAGATCGCTCGTTGCGGCATGAAGTTCGCGGCTAACGCGCCGAGCTCGGGGGGCTCACAGGCCAGTGCGGAGATGTATTAGTAGTATTAGTAGGCTAATTATAGTGGAATTGCTGAATGACAGTTTATCATTTCATCTTTATGCCTACACAACATCAACTAATTTCCATGTATGTGAATAAAGTATACTTGGAGTTTACTTAAGTATACTTAAAAGTGGGCCAATTTAGTTCACTTTTAGTACACAAGCACTAAACTATACTAAAGTATACCTCAAGTCATAAGTGTACTAGTAGTATACTTAAAACAAGTATACTTCTGCTTAACGTATACTTAAATATAAACTTGAGGTATACTTAAGTATACTTGGGAAAATAAACTTCAAGTATACTTTTTTTGGTAAGGGAAGCCCCGTCGAGGATGTCTTGAAAGGCCAGGAAAAAATACATTAATGATGATGGGCAATGATGATAGCAAAATGACCACTGATTTAGTTATCATACAAACAAAGGTATAATGCCCATATAAATTGCCCCTGTGGCAGTTGCATTCCCACATTAGAATTCATGTGGATACAATGACTAATTGAATCTATCAGGCACCGGTGTTGGCACATGTGGCCTATAAAAAACCAAGGGTAACTGCACACATTGAGCGACATGGCAGATATGAAGAGGAAGCGTGTTATAGCGTTCACCGAAGAATAACTAGTGATCATGCTGGACGAGGTGGAGCAGCCGAAGGCCGTCCTGTTTGGCGGCTACCAGTAGGGCCTATGCACAACTCCAGTAGGCTACTTCCTGAAATTAGACATGCTTCTCTATTTCCTGTCCTACCAGCACTGCAGCACAATGATCAGGCACACCTGAATAATCATTTCATCCAATAGTGTAAGACAGGAAATAAAGAAGCATGTCTAATTTCAGGAAGTAGCCTACTGGAGTTGTGCATATAGCCCATTGAAGAAGGCTGCATGGGCGAGCATTGCAGCGCGGATGGCTGCTTCCACTCCTGGGCCACCCAGGGAGTGGACAGTCATCCGCAAGAAATGGCAGGACTTCGCCAGTCAGGCCAAAAGCCGGGGGGCAGTGCGCCGAGAGGCAGAGCACCGTGCCTTCCCTCACCCCGGAGGAGGAGAAGGCCCTATCGATCATCGGCCTCCCAGCCTCCCAAGGCATCAGTCACCCCAAGCCTCCCAGTCCTCTGGAGAGGAGACCCCAGCGTGGTCAGATCGCTCCACCCCGTCGACACGCTCTCCCCCCACCCCCCACACACCCCATGACGTCCCCCGCCCCCTGTGAGAGGCAGCTGAACACCACAGATGCGAGGTGCGACTGCAGCGAGGAGCTCCTGGAGGTGGGGAGGCAGAGGCTGGGTGTGCAGCGTGAGAAGCTGGACCTGCAGAACAGGCAGCAGGCCCTAGCGGAGGCACAGTTTGTGTGGCCCTCCATATCAGTGCCCATCATTCTGCCAGCTCCAGGTAGGCTAAGTGTGTATTTTGTATGCCTGAGACACACTGCACAAACTCACCACACACACTACATAGACTTACCACACACTGCCCACCCACCACAGTACACTGCACACACACACTACATACACTCACCACACCACTCATCCTTCCTACGTGTTGCTACCTTGTCGTGGTGGGAAGGCTTGTGTGCCTCCATGACCATGAAGGCTATACTGGTGGGGGGTCACCCCCCAGCAGGTTCAACCATGCCGGGCAGGTTCAGGGTAGAGGCCAGACGAAAAGCAACAACTGGCCCTCCAGGTTGGGGGTTGGGCATGGGTCTAACAACCCCACCCTGGAAAAAGACAGCCTGTTACAGGACAAAAGTGTGTTTGTCTGAAGAACAAACCTGCCCATGTTTTTTCCCAACCAATATTAAACAAGTTCCCTTTATCCTGTATATTTGTCGTTTCTTGCCACATTACAACAGTAGAGGTTTTGAAGAAGGCACACAATATAACAAACAGCATTTGTAAGATCACTAAATACTGTGAAGCAAGGTACACTATAAGGACAACAGTATTGGGCCACCTACACAAACTTTCATGACATCCCATTCTAAATGAATAGGCATCCGTATGGAGTTGGTCCCCCCTGTGCAGCTATAACAGCCTCCACTGTTCTGGGAAGGCTTTCTACAATATTCTGGAGTGTCTGTGAGGATATTTGGCTATTCATCTAGATGGCCTCCTTGGATTAATCAATTCGCCAGGATATCTGTCGGTAGGCTATCTGACATTGTATAAAGACAGCCAGACAAGCCATGTCATCAAATTATCCCTTTACATAAGAAAATGTTGTTGTTCACAGAGTGGATTATATTAGGCTAGTCCCTATATGTTGTTTGGCTCAATAACATTTTTAAAAACAACATTCCCATGATGTGTTTTGTAGGCTCATTATATTATTACATATTATTACATTATATTCATCATTCAATTTCATTGAATTTTGTGTACACTAATGATGTAATTCGCGCAGGTAGGATAGATACTCTCCTTTTTAAAAGTATAATTTTGCTCTAATCGAGCTAAAACTATAACGGGATGAACGGAGCGCATCGCCAAGGGACAGCTTACGATGGGTTTAGACCGCCCTTCATAACGTATCCCTTTGCTATGGTATACCTTGGCTAAGAAGGCTCTGGGAAACGCATCACCACCTAGAGGTGGACCTAACGACGTTCTTACGATGCACGTAGCGCTACGATGCCTCTGGGAAACGCACTGTTCTTTTTTCTGTATGTTTTTATATTGGGGGTTCTTTGTGGAGGAAACCCACGCGAGCACGGGAAAACATGCAAACTCCACACAGAATGGACGGGAAGATAACCCACCTGAGCACCGAAGGCCTCGGGAGAACTTCTCCCCCAGTGCAAACAGCGCCCCCTGCGGGAATCGAACCCAGGACCTTCATGCTGTTAGTAGGTGCGGTCGTACAGCCATCTAGCTGCAGTTCAATTTTAACTCATCGATCTAGCCTACTCACTCTACAGACATATATGGTATAGCCTCCAATAAAGGCTTTTTGACTTACTTTCATGTTTTCCTACAGATAGCCTACGTTCAAGGGCGCTTTGGACAGGCTACGCGGGGCCGTATATTATTTAGTAGGGCGGCTAAATTCGTTCCTTGCATCAGGTAGCCTATAGCCTGTAGCGGACTAACAACAGATTAGAAACCAGATGGAATCTGTCCGTGCAGGTTCTCACGAATTACAAAACATTTGGCCAGATGTCTCTAAAAGCACAGTCCAGCCTACGGTCTGTTCATTTAACTTTCTTTACGCCAGTGGAAAAAACGAATAAAAACACTGGCACTGCTGCAAAATCTAGCCCTATTGAAATAGTCCTGTAGTACATGTTTTTGTAGCAGCCCCCCCCCCCTATCTCTCTCACACACACAAACACACACACACACACACACACACGGTCTGGTAGATACCAAAAGTCACCATTGAATTGATTGAAGTCATAGGCCTAGTCCAGGAATTGAACGAGCCTTTATGCAATAATTCTCTGCAAAATTTCTTCAACATTTCTTTCATATTTTATTGAAAGAAATTAACATGAAAAAATACATGTTTCTCACGATATTCGATTTCATCACATAAAACCACACACATTTTTACAATATAATTTCACTTATTTCTTTATTCTTTAATATTCATTTTCACGATATATGATAACGATTTTTGAGATATACATTCCATCTTTTTGAAACCACAATAACACTACACATACGGTTTTATAACATTTCCACAGGACCCGTTGGATTGCACAGAATGATAACATGTCTTTATGCACATGTTCTTCTTTAATGGTATCTTCTTATCCTATGATTCAAACACTTGAATTCCAGACATTGAATCATTGAAATCAATCTCGATACAGTTCAAAACGAAAAACATTGTAGGGACAGGTTCGAATTGAATGTGTCAGTTAAATGGTGCTGGGCATTTCCCCCTGTCCCTACATAGAAAAGGGACCTTAATACTTACGACGTGTCATTACTTCATGTTATGGACATATAGGCTAACAGCCTCATAATTCCAGTCAGTTCAGTTGTATTTGAGACGTGGTGGGCCTGTTGTCTGGGTCGCGGATGCAGGCTACATTTAGCGCTGCCGCAGCTGCGGTGTCCTTCTACCTCCCAGTTTCGGTATGTTTATCTAATGTGTCTGAATATCATACATTCAATGCATAGTGTTTGCATCTGCAGGCCTGTACCATATTCGCAAGTCCAATATTAAATTAGCGTTTGGGGGAGTTTTGCAGATCGTGTTAATGCTTGTATGGCCTAAAGATAACTCAGGCTCAATAAACGTAATAAAGGCTATTCATAATTTCTGGGACCTCCACAGCAATTGTCCTATATTAGGCTTTATTATTTTCTCTTGTTGTTTATTGCCTTAATGATAGTTGCCATTATTGTAGTCCACAATAAGATAATGATGTGTTAAACACCACATCCACTGACCATTAAATATTGCAAATCATCGAGAATGAAGTGGCATCAAAAAATTTGTATTATTTAGTCTACGATTTCATCACAGTATGCTGTTGAATTGTTGTCCAAAATCACAAACTTGAATGTCAAATGAAATGACTAACAGGAGCGATGAAAAGACAAACTGTCCGTTTTGCAATTTTGTTTAAGATCGATCTATGTTGTAAACCTTCACTCCACTGAAAAATATGTATAATGCAATTTGTTCTGATATGCGTATATTATGTAATTGTCCATCGTGTATAACTCTCTCTCTCTCTCTCTCTGTTCGCACGCGCGTCTGAGTATGTGTGTGTGTGTGTTTGTGTGTGTGCGCGTGTGTGAATCAATGCAAGAGTGAGCGCAAAATGTGTGCTGCGTTCTGTGCGCGCGCATTTGTTACGCATGGATTCTGTAAGCAGGGGCGGCGCTCACTGGGACTCAGTTAATCACTATAGGGGTATGTGCAGTAACATCTATGCCCGTTTCCAGCGGTGGCTCGCGTCTAATCTTCTATGTTATACCTATAAGCCTCTATGAGCCCCTCCATCGAATGGATGAAACCAGATATGCTGCATATACCTCCTATTACAAATATGGCGACATCAAAGAAAACGTGGTGCCATAACAGCTTTCTCCATAAAAGCCTTAGGTGGAAGAGACTGGGAAGCAGAAAGCACAACCCTGCACCTGTCAGGCTGCCAGTGAGACCCATCAGGAGGGCGAAATGCGGTACGTAAATTGCCATCAGCAAAGTGAACACCACAAGCGCACAACGCAGACTAAGGCCCCATGATTTCAGGCGTCCATCGCCCCCGTAGCAATCTGGGAAATATGCGCGTCCTCCGTCCTGGAAAAATGATTTCTCCAGAACCTCAACTGCAGCAAAGAATGGTAACGGATATGACAACAGGGCTTTAGCCACTAAGAAAAGATTCACGACAGCTCGGATGGTGGACGGTAGGTTGTCAGTGATGACCTCCTTGGTAGCGTCTGCCCAGGTCAGATACGCCACAAGGGCGAATAGGCCTTTGAGGATACATGCAGCAATGTGAGTCCAGTTCATCATGCAGTGGAATTCGCTGGGTTTGCTCATGTTCCCCTCCAGAGAGGGCAGGAAGATCTGAGACGTGTAGCTGAAGACGATGATACCGATGGAGATGGGGAACTTCTTGACATCAATGTAAAACTTGACTTTGTCCCAAGCCCAATCTCGCGCTCTTGAAAGGCAGTAGGCTATTACGAGGACGTTGATGACGAAGTGGGCCATTGTGCAGAGCAAGCTGAACTTGGATACCGCTTTCAGGTTCTTCAGGAAGGCGCAGGGCAGGAGTGCGACGGTAGCGATGATGGCCCAGGACTTCTGGGAGATGGGCATGTTTGGGAAGCTGTTGTACATTAGGTTACCACTAACAACAACATACAGGATACAGGTCATCACTAGCTCTATGATTTGGGCTACATTCACAATATGGCCACCTAGTGATGGGAATCTTGGTGCACAACAGGCGTTGGCAATGTCCACATATGAGTCTCTCACACGCACCAACTGCCCGTCTTCGTTCTCCTCGTACAGGCAAGCAATGAGGATTTTCCCCGTGTAACAACACACCACCGCGGCGAAAATGATGAGAAACAGTCCCAGGTAGCCCCCATGAAGAATGGCGTATGGTAAACCAAGGACGAACATCCCCTGTGGACACAGAGAGTAGCCGTTTGGGATGGTTGGGCACAAATTCAATCATGTACGCATCATAATTATTTGTACATATCTCTCGCATTGAATACAATCGCAACTCTACCTATCACATAATTGTATACACTGTTAATGTGGGCAATCCATTTCGCTTCGACCACATCTTCAGGCCGCTTTTATCGTCATCGAGGGGATGAAGGAGACACGGTGTGACGTAATGGTGACGGTCACGATCGTAATAGCTTACCCATGAAGGGATGGCGCGTGGGGAGCTGAGCTTTTGTCACGTACAGATACACTGTCCAGTACATTCTAACACTTACTTGCTCTTTTATGAATCAGACAATTAATAATCATCTCGGTTTTTGGGCAATTTTGCGCATGCGGTATGCATGACATAGAATTAACACCACATCTATATCCTGAAGAACATTAACGTTTGGTGACCTTCCGATAATTTTCAATGCAGAAGGTCACCTGTGCACCTGAGTAGAATATGTCTGCAGAGTTGGAACATACAGTAATCGCTATAGAACCCACCCCTTACCTACGGAACGTTAGCCGTAACCGTGCGTAAAATGGATATCCATCCCTGCATTCTTGCGTTTTTGTCAAAAACTGTCCCTGTTCTTGCTCTAATGAGTTCAGATGCCTGTTTGATAAACATAATACAACATAGCATGTTTTACAAAAATACATAAAGCCTTTTTCATGTATAACTATTCATTTCTGGTCGAAACAGTGCATGCATGAATAGCTCTACCTATCGCCTACTGGGCTACCTGTGAAATCACGAATGTCTCCAAATATCTCAACTGCGCAACATGATCTCCATTTCTTACTCTGTAGGCTTTCATTTTGAAATTGCAGTCACGTCTTAAGTGGCTGCAAGGAAATGTTCTCTGCATGACGGTTTACAAGAGTATAGGGAATCAATGGGGACACTTGAAATGGCGTTTTTTTGGTGGGGGTATTTTTTATTTATTGCGTTTTTCTTTTACCTGGATTGCATTTGTGACGTTCCATCCCGCCTCCCAAGCGGTGATCTTTGGTCTATCTGCTGCTAACTCGTTGCACAGACCACCGTCTTTGGAAGCCGAGGGTGGGGGCCCGGTGCCATCTCTCTGGTAATGGCTGTCCCCGTCCACTCCGTCTGCACCCATCTCCCCGCTGCCCTCTCCGCCCACCTCGTCGTTGGTGAGGATGTCCATCTGCATGCCCTGCCGGTGATCGTAATCCAAATCGTCACAAGCGGCGAAGCCCAGCGCCTCTTCGTTCGTCGCGGCCTGAAACCCCATCCTGGCGAACATCCCGCTCACCTTCGCCTGAGATTTGTTTGACACGGAGGTGGCCGCATTGGACAGTTTATTTGAAATCTTGCTTTTGATTAATGTTGCCATTGTTGCTATGCTTTCTTTAACCTTTGTCAGAATATAAACTTATTTCCAATGTAACAATCGCCTTCTTTTGATTTGGACTCTTCTTTCTTTACAAAGATTGAAAAGAAACTACGATAGATGCGAGTTTGAAGCCACGGCGGGTTTCAGTTGCTATCTCCACTTCTTGTTCAAGGTACGCCTGCTGTTCTTGATAATCCTTAGGTTCATGTCACCTTCAGACATCGGCGCTCGGTCTCTGCATCTTGTTACCGCACTCTCTGGTTTGGTCGACGAAACGTCGGAGACCCACACGATTTGGACGATGAAAACGGTTGCGCAAAGCTTTACGCAAACAGAGAGGCGCACTTTTCAATGTAATATCTGTTGCAATAGCCTAATAAAGGTAGCGGCAGCGCTTCCACAGTTGGTTTTCCGTTGCCGTTACTGATGCCAATGCGGTGCGGTGGAGCCTGGGGGTGGCAGGGAGGAGGCACGTGTCATCATCAGTCTGCCAATGCAAGGACTCTGCTTCGCACTGCACGTCTCCAGTCCCCAGTGCGCGCAGCCACCCAACACAAGAAAACGGGCGAGATTTGCTGCATTTCTGGGGGAGGTGCTTGTGGTACCCCATCCCCTCCCTACCCCATAATCTATACCTCTTCATTCTAACATCCAATGACATTCTGGGGGCCTTTGGTCTTGCATTTCTTTACGTTTATAAAAGAGGGCTAAGGTTGAAGAACCCCCATCAACTCTTTGGACTTCGTTATGTAACTTTCAGACTATAGTAGGCTATTTGGTGGGATTTTTGTTGCGTGACCATGTGTTTCTTTCATGGACGTGGGTGTCTCAGTGACAACTAAATTGAAATGTCTACTGGAATTATATGGATCGAATTGTTGTCGTTTATTCCTGTGGAGAAATGTTATTTGCGCGTTTCGTCGTTTAATCGATGGTAAGGCGGGACTTGATTCCATATAGAATAGGGAAAAAATCTCATACAATATCTGTAGCAATAGCCAATCTCAAGTCAAATAGTCTACGTTTGATTTGAGTTTGATTTGTCAGACTTTTATAACAGACCCGTCTTTATTGATTTATTTTTGTTTAAGCTTTCGCGTAGCTTTTTATATAGAATAAAGCCGTTTAAAAACAACAGAACACACACACACACACATACACACACACACACACACACACACACACACACACACACACATTCGTTTTAGACAAAAATAGCATAGGCCTACCTGCAACAGAACTGTCAATCTAAAACACGTTCCGATAAACAACAAATTTAATTCGATATGATAAGCCTTTCTTTAAGCTCGAGATATCTTTTGAATGTCTTTCATTATTTTTACACCAATATTTATGTTATAAACTGCACTTGCATTTGAATCAAATAGGCTTACTATTTGGAGTTGGTCTTACATCATCTTCAGCATGCTTAGCCCAAGCTCTGAACGTCTGGAAAAAGCTTAGATTTGACCTCTATCACAAATTTAACCCTATAAATGTAACCCTTTAAAATTATAACCATAACAATAACAGCCGTAGCCAATGCTATTAAACACGTAAATAGTCTGCCAATAGCTATAACCTACATAGGCATATTGTATTTTGTATGGGGATAGGTTACAGTATGAGCTAACTCTTCTCTTTAAGAGCCTGCCCCATTTAGCCAAACAGCCAACCGTTCTCCATGTTCTCCTCAAGCAGGAATAGAGTTTCTCACGAGACTGGGACTTAAAACGCCTGGCGAAGGCATCACACCCGGTTCGTGTTGTTCATAGGCCTGTGACATTTTGATATAATCCATAAACGCTTTTTGGAAATAAGGTAATATTCATGTTAAATCTATTCACGGCCTAGACATTTACACCGTGTTTTAGGCTGAAACAACCCCCCAAAAATAGCAGAATGAAATCGTCGGCTTATGCATGATGTGCAGGCTATAGATCTATCACCAGAGATTCTATCTGGAGGAGAGATTAGACCATGGGCATAATAAATCTGGGTAGTAGGAATAGTAGCCTATTTAAATCAACGGATTACAAGGGACCTCACTGCTCTATAAACCCAATATTGGTCCTTTGTTTATTCCCTTGATTGGAGTTCAGCACCACAGCAGAGGAACAGCGACTAGAGTTCGCCCCGCGGGCTCAGACGAACAAGAGAAGAATCAGGGTCACATTTATGATTTTGCTGCACATGCAACGGATCTGAAAGGTTTACTGTGTGCAAAACATGCAATATATATAGGTATAACTATACGTATTATGAAAACTTAGTTTTTAGAATAAGTTCACGTGCTTAGGCCTATATAGGCCTATATCAAACACCATCAGTTAATGGAACATGCACCGTCAATGGAACAGACACACACACACACACACGCACGCACGCACACACAAATACACAATATCTCTATCGTTAACCTTCAAAGATTATAACTAAACATGTTAGGCCAATACAAAGGAATGGACCTTGCACACACTTGGCTGAACTGTGTGAATACCCAGAGCGACTGAAAGGGTTAATGACAGCCCGTGTTATCAGCGGTCCGCAGCCTCCGCGCGGCTCTGTACTTACGACTGTCTGATTTAATGTGCTGTGAGATGAAAAGACCATCAATGACACGGGAAGCGGAGAGGTTACAGGGCTGATTCTGAGGCCAATCTCCTCCTCTCACAGATAAGCAATGGCATAATGCTAATAACAACACTCATAAAAATTAGCTATTATCTAATTATAGGCTAATACTAACAACAATAAGGCTATTTCAAAAAAATAATCATAAGAATAACTGACAATAACTGATAATAATATTATTAATAATTAATAAAACATTGTTATAATACATTTGGTATTTACCTGCCAAGTCAAATGCTATTCATTGATACTATTTGACTGGCTTTATTTTACAAGCCTATCCTTCTCAAAGGCTCACAGCAATTCGTGCTGTTTTTTTTTCTTTGTGCGTTAGAAGCCCTGTAGCTTAGCCTACTCATTGTTTTGGGTTATTGTTATTTTAGAGGTATAAAGAAATATGACGAGAGACGGTTAGGAATGGCAACTGCACATAATGCTATTCGATTTCTATTCGTCGATGCACTGTGGATTCACCGTGTGTTGTTGACAGTGTGTGAATGGGTGACCCTACATGAAGGCGCAAAACCCTAAAAGTCATCAGAGCTCGTTGATGGAATTCTCCAATATAGAGTTCGACTCGGCCGACCGCTGCATCTTTCTGCATCTCTCTGTGTCTGTCTCTCACTCTGTCCAAGTAATTATCATCACTTGACTGCCCCGTTCATTCACTGAATATTCAATTCAGAGAACTGTGTTTTCATTGTGTAGCCTACAATCGTATCTGAAAATCATACAAATATTCAGCTGTATTTCACGCAGGTTATTTGATCTTCGCGTTTTATTTGGTGTGAATACCGGAGCCGAGTTTTAACTGAAAAGACTCCTGTCTTTGTGAGGGGGAATCTCAACGTCTCATCGACATGGGCAGTGATTTCTCTGCTCAGTGCGTACAGAGTTTATCACCTTTTATCACCTATCATGAGAGGCAAGCAGAGGTCAGACGCTGCTCGGTCCCTGGGGAATTCTCAGTGCCTCGTGAGAACCAGAGTCTATAGATTTACCATGGGACGATCTAGCCAATCAAACCTTATTCGGATCGGCACCTATTTTTAAGCATAAAAGGCACAAAAACACCCATCCCCAGAGATGTGTGTTTTTTATGGCCGTGGAGCAAATCGAAATCTCCATTGTGGCTTTTCCTGTCTCCTCAAATCCATTCACTGGTACCCCCGACACCCTCCCCCCCGTTTCACCCCGGCTCGGCAGTCTGTTTTGTCCTTTTTCCCATTACACACTTGGCTGCTCAGGCACGAGGTCCTATGGTTTGATGTCAGCCCCTCCCGCACTGCAAAATGATGAATTAGCACAATAGATCGGTTATTCACTCCTGGAATCTAGGCCTGGGTATCATGGCTGTAATAGCTGATGCATAGAGAAATATTTGCCATGACGTGATGATGATTTTTTTCCACTATCAATTTTAATCTGAATGTTTGTTCGAATTTATTTCTTTACTCAACAAACAAAATTTTTTAGCCTGTTTGTTGGAATGGAATTCTTTAAATTGCAATGTTGTTTGTGAGCGCTGTGTGTGTGTGTGTGTGTGTGTGTGTGTGTGTGTGTGTGTGTGTGTGTGTGGGTGTGTGTGTGTGTGTGTGTGAGAGAGAGAGAGACAGAGGGAGAGAGAGAATTGGAATTAGAGATAGAGAGGAGATAGAGAGGTGAAGAGAGAGATAGAGATATATATATTGAGAGAGATGGATATAGAGATATGGAGCGAGAGAGAGAGGGAGAAAGAAAGAGAGGGGCATTTGGATCAGATGTGCTGTGGGCCTTTAAAGGGTTCAGTTGAGAAAATCGAGAGAGCTACCTGTCAACATGAAGGGGGCTAGATCATGCGCACAGCAAGATTTAGGCTGTAGGCAAGTCTAAAATGATCCTTCGCATGGGATTTTGAAGAGACAGAGTATTGGGGTTTGCATTTTGAGACCCTAAAAATCATATAGATAAATAAAAACACATGGAAGAGGCACGTTTTCTCATTCATTTATTCTCCACAACTGAGAAAAAAAAAAAAATCGGTCGTTTTGTCATCTAGATTCGTCTCTGCCAGGGCAGCGAGGCAGAAAATAACACACAACACACTTCAATTAATAATGGGAACTGAAAAGACACACGGCGTCTCCAGGGACCGCAGCGAGGGGAAATTAGCCCGCGCAGGCTAATAGCAGGACCGCTCACCCTCCTTCACAACCCATCACCATTAGCATCACAATCACAGGTAGACCTGCCCTGGGCCCCGCATTGTGCCTGATTTCTCATTTCTCAGGAAAATAACAAATTTGAGTTGAGCTAAAATCGTCCATTCAAATGTGTTCTTTTTAAAAAGAGACACGTAGGCTATAGGTGATTTCAGCACCACGGACAGCGACAAATGTAAATTGCTCTGCAGGTAGGCTACGCGTATTCAAAAGGAGCGCACTGAAACTGAAGCAGTGAGATGAGCTTAGTGGATGTTGCTCATGGAAGCGTTTTGAAAGTTAGTAAAAGAAACAACAGCACAATAAAAAGCTGGGAAGATGTATTTCATCTGCGGCGGCCATCATCCCCAGAGAGACATCCAGGTGGCTGGGTGGAAAATGGCTAAGAGCCTTTTCATTACTCCTAATGCGCCTGTTTAATGGGTTATTATGAGGCCCCTAGAGGCCGGGAGAGTGGTTTATATTAGCCCAGCTTGACGGGCTCTGGTCCCAAGGAATAGGGTAGCTTGATGTAGCCCAAATAATATCCCACACAAAGCACTATTTTTTCTTGATAAAGATTATTTTAGCAATGCAATTTTCCCTCTGTATCAATACTTTATATTCCCTGTAGTCTGTTTAGGTTCTTATTTCTTCATCGTCAATAAAGTTCCACCGAGGACTAGAGTTTAATTCGAAGACAAAGCGCGGGCTAATATTTTTCCTCTAAGGCGCGCGCGTGTGAAGGTGTCTCGATGTTTTTCATGCCGTTAAGTGTTTGTTATGTTCCCGGGGTTTAGTCTCGGTCCCCAGACGCCGTTTGCTGTTAACCTAGAGTGACTCGGCTCACTCCATCACCTCTGACGGTCTCCCACTCGCCCTACCGCGGGTTCACTTCCCGCTGCGACACATTAACATTGTAATTGCTTCGCTTTGAACACAATAAACTCGGCGGGTCCGTGGGGACATGTGGCCCGGGGCTGGCACAGGCAGCTATGCCATCGATTTTCACACCATGGCCACCATCAACAATGACTTCAACATGAACCCTCAAAGCAGAATGTTATTTATTTTTTGTTTGGTTCCTTTTTAATCTCGGTCAGATGAGGTGTGGGCTACAACTACATACGCATGGAGGCATAGAGGGTAAGGCAATTAAGTGCTCAAAATGGCACATTATTTTGGTAGCCTACCAATCTTGACAACTCGGACAACCCCTGTAGGCAATGTTTAGGACTGATCAAACCTTTAACATGACCTTGCCTATATTATGTCAATGGAAAGCAATTGGAAACACTCATCACCTAGTCCAGTGGGGATCTCTGGAGCCTAAAGCAAACATGTGTGTGTGTGTGTGTGTGTACGTGTGTGTGTGTGTGTGTGTGTGTGCGTGTGTGACCGAGTGAGACATAATGTGGTCCTGGAGGATCATGTCCCTTGTTGTGAGTCAATAGGAGCGTCAGACACAGTAACCAGTGTGTAATAGTTTTGTTCTCATTAATGTTTCATGGTATGAGAATAGCTGACATCTGGTCACAGCTTTCCCTGAGCCACTAGCTCTGAGGTGGTCATGACTAAGAGAAAGAAGCTGCATGATCTCCTCCACTGCTCTTTGTTCTCCTCCCTGTTCTCCTCTGCTCCTCCCTACACTCTTCTCTTCTCCACTGCTCTGTTCTCCTCCCTGTTCTCCTCTGTCATCCCTGCACTCCTCTCTTCTCCACTGCTCTGTTCTCCTCCCTGTTCTCTTCTCCTCCCTGTCCTCCTCCTCTCCTCTCCTCTCCTCTCTGTTCTCCTCTGCTCCTCCCTGCACTCCTCTCTTCTCCTCCACTGTCTTTTCTCCTCTCTGTTCTCCTCCGCTCCTCTCTGTTCTTCTCTGTTCCTTCTCGCTCCTGCCTCCTCTCTCCTCTCCTCTCCTCTCCTCTCCTCTCCTCTCCTCTCCTCTCCTCTCCTCTCCTCTCCTCTCCTCTCCTCTCCTCTCCTCTCCTCTCCTCTCCTCCTCTCCTCTCCTCTCCTCTCCTCTTCTCTTCTCTCCTCCCCGCCTGTAATCCATGAACTATTATCACTCATTCTCACCTCAGGCTGGAGCTGTCGGGAACCATTAAGCTCCCCTACCTCCTCAGAAGGCCATTCATTGATAGCTGTCCTTCTGAGAGCCACAAACTCCTCCAGACACATGCCTGATACTGGACCAAGCCATTGCAACGGTGTTATTTCAAGGCCAGTATCATATTTTCATGTTGATTACCTCAAATCTGTTTGATGGTGTGAGTCACAGAGTGGACCAGCACACACAGGAAATGAAATTGTCATTATTGTTTGTTAAAACGAACCGACCGCTGTTTTGATCTGCATACACTGACTGTGTCCGTTTTTCCGAGAATGATTCATTGAAATGCACACCTTGTCTCCAAATTGAGGACATTGAGGACATTCAGAGCCTCCTCCGAAAGCTTTTTGTTCGTCCCTGTAATGTTTTCCCCGGGATTCCGAGCCGTTGATTGAATTGAGCGCAGCGGAGCTGTGGAGAGCACTTCATAATGTGGGTCCTCTCACGCAGGTTGGTTTATGAATAGTAAAAAAAACATGTCGTCCTTTGAAAGCGCCCCCCCCCCACCGGCCCGGTCCCCCTCCCCTCCCCGCTGGCCCAGTCTGTCCCCCCCACACACACACACACACACAGGCCCAGTCTGGTCCCCCCCCCCCCCACACACACACACACACACATACAGGCCCGGTCTGGTCCCCCCCCCCCCACACACACATACAGGCCCGGTCTGGTCCCCCCCCCCCCCCCACACACACACACACACACACACAGGCCCGGTCCCCCCGCAGGCCATTAGCTGCCGTTGTCAGAGAAACAATCACACGCTGTAAAACTGGAGCACTTATCATCAGCCACCAGCCACACACACACACACATGCACACGCACGCACACATGCCCACACACACACGCACACACGCCCACACACACATACACACACGCACACATACACACACACACACAGCCCAGCAGAACAACACACAAAACCACACACACACACACACACACACACACACCCTGCAGAACACCATACACTCATATTGATTCCGCGACCAATGTGTGAGCTGCAGTACAAACAGCTGACAGGTCTCTGCTGCCAAGGTGTTGATTTCTGTCAAGGGGGTGAAAACCAACCTTCAGCAACCTAGTAAAACAGACCTCGATATTCTAGGCTCTATATTTGCACCGTAGGAAATAAAGAGACACAGGAGGCCTGTCTGTGTCTCTGCTTATTTAGGACACGCTTCTCGAATCCAAAGCAAGCCAGCGTGACTGTGACACCCAGGCCCACACAGTCAATGGAGGAACCGTCCAAAAATGTGTATCGTCTACGACGAATCAGCCGCATCTCAAATACTCTCTTAGTCTTCTATCTTTATATGTAACCCAGATTCACAGTGGTGCTCAGCAGGCAGCCTCCATGCGCTCTGACTGCCCCTCAGCCCCCCCCCGCGCCCCCCGCCCCGCTCCGCCCCCTCCACCCCGCCCCGCTCCGCCCCCCTCCGTGCCCCGCGGCCCAGCACCTCACCGCTGATTGCTTTCTGATCTGACTCTTGTACCGTTTCCACAGCACACAGGTCTCTGGTGTGGAAGCCTCTAGAATAGGGCTCTTTGCCCTCCTAGCCCAGTTAAACAGAGATGAGGAGCCTGACCCGACTACCGCCGGCCCGGTCGGAACACCAGCACCGGCCCAAGCACCGCCCCGGGGCTCGGCAGTAGGGCAAGGTCGGCTCTAGGATCTGGAAAACTACCAATCAGCAAAGGGTTCTGTCTGGAATGTTTTTTTCAGAGGTTCTTCTATTGTTACAAAGCGCTCTATGTGTTTGTGTGTGATTCACAGAAAAACAAGCGCAAACTCACAATAGTGACCACATGCAGTACGTGCATGTGCAGCGCACGTGTGCAGCCAGACCCAATTTTTGTGGACTAACCGACCAACTAACCCACTGACGGAGCGAGCAGGGAGCTGCCAGTCACAGCTAAAACGAAGAGCGGGAAAGATGGTCAAAACTTTATAATGCCACGAATCACATTACTTTTTACAAAACAACTTGTCGATGGAGAGAATACCCAAGAATACATGTGTGTGATGGTGACTGAATGAAAGTGTTCATGAGATGAGTTTTAATTCTATATTAGCATTAGCATCACAGTTTTCAAAAATTGTCCAAATTCAAATGCCTGCCATGTCCTTGCCTGCCATTTCCATGTTTTGAGATATCTGGAAATGCTTTGCCACAATACAACAAAGTAGTAGGCTACCCATGCCCAGTCAGTCAAGTCCCTAGATTATTGTTGTAAATGTAAATATTGTTGTAAGTTAAGCACTTGAAAATGTTATCAATTTTTTAATGCCAGTTGTTCTGCCATCTTGGATTGGATCTCTGAGCTGTTAACACCTTATAAGGAGACATCCACCATACATGTATGTGTGACATTTCAGACCAATTTGACCTACGGTTTATGAGAAGTTACCATTTACAGGTTTAGCCAAATTTTCAACCAGAAGAAAAATCCATCATAATGGACCTTATGGGTTCTTGAGGCAACTTTGTTCCCCGTGAGGAAAGACATAAGTCTACCGAGTTTCATACATTTTTGTCAAAAGGCATGGAAATGCCAGCATTTTAAAATTTGTGTTTTGAATTGGTTACTATAGCGCCACCTATGGACGAATCAAGGTAATTCTTTCTGGCATAGCTACTCATGGGCCCAGTCCCAATGTCCACCCTTGCAGACTCACAGACTTAAGGGCGCGCTCCCGCGAAGTCCGCGAGGGCTTAGGGGTGTCCCAATGTCAAATCGGCAAGTGCATGAGGGCTCTCTGGCAGACATTTTGAGCCCTTTATGGCCCCTTACCGTAAATCTGCACTTCTGCAGACTTCGCCTAAGGGAATTACCCACAGTTCATATCGTTGTGACGTGAAACATGGGGTTACCTGAAGAACAGCCAATAAACAAGCACGGACAGAACATGTTCACAGATCAATGTTCACGTTACAAAACAAAATATGTTTTCATGTTTTCAGCTGGACTTGCTTATCTGCACAAGTAGCCTTATAATTATTTTGGTTTCATTATTTTTAAGTATGGGTTATTAACCCCATGGGTTTGTATAATGTGATGTGTAAAAATATGTAGGCTATGGTTATAAATTACATCGATTTCTGTTGCTCTAAATCATATGATTTCCCAGTTAAAAGCAGTATGACATTAATCACCCATTTCGGTGCAATGTTCTTTGAATTGAGATTTCCAACATGAATATGGAAAGAGTTGTGAGGTGCAGGAATGTGTATAAATAATACATTATCATTCTTAAGTAAATACTTTTGGATTCATCACAAACAAGAGGCAGTAATGTAGTTCGCATATCACCACATAATGAAATGATTTCAACAAGTTGAACAAACATGTTTTGAGGGTAACACAGAGTTCGGATAATGTAAAGGGGATTTGACTCAGCCCAAAATGAAGGCCTCCAAGAAAAACATGTAAAATTGAAAATTTGATAAAAAGCCCCACACCCACAATAGTAAGAAATGTGTTTTCACGTCAGCGTGCTGGAGCAATGATTGCGCGCTGTGCGCATTAGTGCTGGAGCAAGTGAGGAAGCTATTTCGTTTCGAAAGACGTTTCGAAAGATCATGGCATGTGAAAAATACAACAGGCCTATGCTCTATGTAAGCACAACTAGCGATTTATCAAGACAGATTGATGAAAACAACCGTTTCGCGGCAGAAAATAGATTTTTAGAAACTGCATTCTAAGTGCCCCGACCACCGCCATTACATGGATATACTGGCTCGTGCTGGATTTTATTTTTCTTCTACATGCCTCCGAACTACACCAAAGTGATCTCGGTGAGTCAAACGTCTTATAATATGTCGTAAATAAGGTCCAGGTTGTCAAAAACGAGCATTGTCCTTTAATGCCTATTTGCTAATGCCAAACAATACAAACATCTATATAACTCAAAATATTTATTAACAAAATAATTGAAGAATTAATTTAAAGCTTTATAGATTTAAATCAAAGCAGCAATACACCCATTACACCAGACAGGTCACAACATTAAAGTGAGGTCATGGAACTTAAGAGGAAGAGACAGAAGTGTGTGTGTGAGCGTGTGTGTGTGTGTGTGTGTGTGTGTGTGTGTGTGTGTGTGTGAGCGAGAGAGAGAGAGAGAAGGAGAGAGAGAGAGAGAGAGAGAGAGAGAGAGAGAGAGAGGGGAGGGGTAGATCTGGCCTGAGACAGCAGTAGGCTTATCCCTGGTGTACAGTGATCACTCTTTACAGAGAGAAGGCCTGAGAATGAAAACTCATTTGTATAACAGGAACTAATAAACACAATTAAACTGAGTATGCATTCAGTTAAAAAAACTAAAAACTTAGGTCTAAAATTGTGCTGTGAGTGTGCGGGTGAGGCAAGCAGGATGAACTGGAATGGGATCCTGGAAGCACAGCACAAAAGCACAGAAAAAAAACTATTAATCTTTTAGAAAGTTTCAGAAATATAATATCTTATTATCTATTCATCATTTATATGTATACACCTTGATGATTATTTAATTATGAATGAATAGTTATTGAAATGAGGCTAACAGATCCTTATTATAATGTGTTGCCAAATTGTAGGCCTAATTAGCCTATAATGTGTTATAGAAATGATAAGTGTAATTTAAAATTGAATCAGTAACATTTACTATTATCAATAGGTTTTGCCTACTTACAAGCTAGTGAGACACGTGCCTGTCGCTGGCCGCAGATTTTCTAAATCCTTGGTGGTAGGTACTGAAGAGAGGGCCACTCGCAAGTCCTGTTCAACAGAGAGGCGCGACCTGCTCTTGTTCTTCATATACACCAGAGTAGAGAACGCCAGCTCACACAGGTAGGTAGTGGGGAACTGAAGTAGTTGCTCAATAGCGTGGCTGGAGATGGTCGGGTACTCTGATGCAGAAGCCAACCAAAACTGATCCAGAGGGAGCTCTCTCAATTTGAGTTTCAGTGTGCGGAGCTCTGCGCATTCCTCTCTCTCTCTCAAAGTGAGATTTTCTGTTGATGCTTCCTGGTTGAATGGGTCTCGAATCCAGCCATAGTCCTCGATGTCGTCCACACGTGGGAAGTAGCGCTCAAACCTCTCTTTTAGGCCGGATTCATAGTCGACGCAAACTACATAAGCGCAAGCTTCGCAAGGCCACGCAAGATCTCGTTGCGTCCTTGCGTGTGTCATGCCGAAATGTGTCACTTGACGCAAGCAATAGTGCAATTCCTTGCGTTCCCACAAAACAAAACACAGAACGCAAGCTCTCGAGTCATGTTGGAGCTTGCGTTCACAACGTAGCTTGCGTTGTTAACGTCGACTATGAATCAAGGTGCGCGGCAAATACAGCGCGCTCTGTCTGCCTGGGGTGCGGCTGATGTCAGTGGGAATATTTCGAATTCGATTATGAACTATTCCAGCCAATCCGAATCGAATATTTACCCAGGCCGTGAACTAATAATAAAATAACCATTATAATATTTATTTATTTATTATTATAATTATTTTACATAAATTGTCACAAAATTGCACGGCACACCGTTTGAGAACCACTGCCCTAGAGCACCCTGCTGTGAGGTTCTCCCACCCTGCTCCCTAGAGCACCCTGCTGTGAGGTTCCCCCACTCTGCTCCCTAGAACCGGCCCTGCGGTGAGGTTCACCCACCCTGCTCCCTAGAACCGGCGCTGCTGTGAAGTGTCTGGTCGGACCCAGAGTGATGTCATTTCATGATGTCATCTCACTAACCAATTGGGATGGGAAACACACATCCAATTATCCAATCACATTGTATGGTGGTGTTTAAAATGAACTCACATTCTCATTGTTACAAAAATCTGTCCTGATGAAGGTCTAACCAAAACGTTGGCAGATTAAAAGCAGATAAAATGTGTGTGGGGGAGTATGTCATTCTTCATTCGGACCCGGAGTGAAACCTGACCTGGAGCGATCGTGGCCTTCTCAGACTCCCAGGAGACACCCAGACGAAAGGTCAAGTGCGTCCTTTCACAAACACGCAATGTTAGTTTAGCCAGGCTAATAAAACTGGCCAGACAGCAGCACAGTAGCAGCCTTGTGAGACCATCCGGATTTCGCAAGCTCACGTTCTGTTTCTCCCGCAAATCAGTATGGATACTCTCCATAGAGATCCGTTAGTGCCAGATCAGAAAACGATCTCACCGACGATCTTGTTCTTGCCGTTGGTTCTGAGGCTCTGGAATACAAACAGCTACTCTGGACGGGCTTATGACAGCGGGGAGCAGGTGAAGTTAGCGCGTGATGGATATGGCGATAGACAGATGGTTCATGCAATCACCTGCCCAGTATTTTTGAAAGTGTTGTTTTGTTATACCCTCTCATGTTAAGTGACTATCCTGAATATCCCATGTGTTAAGCCCCAGACGCCAGACAGTGATGGTATGATATGTTTATTAAAGAGGTGTGAGTTATGTGAGTCAGTGTGTGTGTTAGATAGCAGGGGTCCAGGAATGAGCAGCTGAGATAGGGGAGCAGGAAGGCAGCCGAGGGGGATGATAGTCATCTGTCTCTGTCATCCACAGCCGCTAACGGAGAGGGAGGAGGAGGGGGGAAGAGGAGGAGGAGGGGGAGGAGGAGAAGGAGGGGGAGGTCCCCGGTGTTACGAGGCAGCATCCAGAACAGTAGTCGGCTTTGACCTCTAAAATGCTGTTGTACCTCTATGGTGGAAAAAAACTCTGTTTTTTTTAAGGTCTGATGCAATATCGAAACAAGAAGCCCTATCAATCAATCGATCATATTTATTTTATATAGATTGTCAAATCAAAGAGTTTTGAAGCAGTTTCAAATATGATTATCCCTCTGCAGATATTGGCTGGGATGTTTGCCTTTTGTGTGTGTGTGTGTGTGTGTGTGTGTGTGTGTGTGTGTGTGTGTGTGTGTGTGTGTGTGTGTGTGTGTGTGTTGGTGATTTCTGATAGTACAAAACTTCACAGGAGATCCAAGTCGTTCAGCCTATTCGGGTATTTATTACGGTAACACACTCAATACAGCTTCACAACATTCTGATGTACAGCCCCCAGCCCAACTGAGCTCACCACCTTTTATATGCAGATCTCAAACACTGTGTGTGCGTCACATAAAGCTAATGGCTTTTCTTGGAACTTACATGAGTAGATATTAATCATGTTATTGAGACATACTGTGAAATGGGACATTCCTGGCTAGGACACTCTGACCTGTTCTGTTGCTGTTCTGCTGTTCTGTCCAGGTCTCCTCTGATGAGCCAACTTGACCTTACGGCCAAACAACCCTCTAAACACTACTAGTTTCCACAACAGTGTGTGTGTGTGTGTGTGAGGCAGAGCAATAAACACGTAGATCTTTATCCTTTGCTATGGAGATAAACAACAAACAATATTAATATAATCTCACAATGTATTCCTCCTATCTCCATCTCCTCCATCATGCCTTCATCCCCCCATCATCCCAACCCCAGCCACATCCCCCCTATCATCCCAACCCCAGCCTCAACCCCCTATCATCCCAACCCCAGCCTCATCCCCCCTATCATCCCAACCCCAGCCTCATCTCCCCTATCATCCCAACCCCAGCCTCATCCCCCCTATCATCCCAACCCCAGCCTCATCCCCCCTATCATCCCAACCCCAGCCTCATCCCCCCTACCATCCCAACCCTAGCTTCACCTCCCTGTTCTTCCAACCTTCGATTCATTTATTACCTTTCTTTTGTGTAAAAAAAAAGAAGCATTTTCCCTGGTAGTACTGTATATGGTTCCATATATTTCTTTGAATGAAATAAGAAAAAATAAAAATGTGTGCTACTGTACCTAAAAATAGTCAGTGATTTGGTTTGATCCCGGTGGGGAACCCTCTGAGAAACCCCTGATAACAAAGTTCTTCCTGTTTCACCAACGAAAAGATTCCTGCAGGAAGCCAAACAGGTTTATTTTAGACTGAGGGTTTCTCTTCTTAGTCTGGGTGATGGTACCCTGGTTGTGACCGACTGCCCCTCTCCACGTAATCACCACCGCCACCACAACAACCACCACCCTCCACCGCCACCACCTCCACCGCCACCACCACCACCATCACCACCACCCTCCACATAATCACCACCTCCCTCCACATAATCATCACCACCACCACCTCCCTCCACATAATCACCACCACCACCACCCTCCTCATAATCACCACCACCACCTCCCTCCACATAATCACCACCACCACCTCCCTCCACATAATCACCACCTCCACCACCACCCTCCGCATAATCACCACCACCACCTCCCTCCACATAATCACCACCCTCCACCCTCCTCATAATCACCACCACCACCACCCTCCACATAATCACCACCACCCTCCACATAATCACCACCACCACCTCCCTCCACATAATCACCACCACCACCTCCCTCCACATAATCACCACCACCACCTCCCTCCTCATAATCACCACCACCACCACCCTCCACATAATCACCACCACCCTCCACATAATCACCACCACCACCTCCCTCCACATAATCACCACCACCACCTCCCTGCACATAATCACCACCATCACCACCACCCTCCACATAATCACCACCTCCCTCCACATAATCACCACCACCACCACCCTCCACATAATCACCACCACCTCCCTCCACATAATCACCACCACCACCCTCCACATAATCACCACCACCACCTCCCTCCACATAATCACCACCACCACCTCCCTCCACATAATCACCACCATCACCTCCCTCCTCATAATCACCACCACCACCTCCCTCCACATAATCACCACCTCCACCTCCCTCCACATAATCACCACCACCTCCCTCCACATAATCACCACCACCACCCTCCACATAATCACCACCACCACCTCCCTCCACATAATCACCACCACCACCCTCCACATAATCACCACCACCACCTCCCTCCACATAATCACCACCTCCACCACCCTCCACATAATCACCACCACCTCCCTCCACATAATCACCACCACCACCCTCCACATAATCACCACCACCACCACCCTCCTCATAATCACCACCACCACCTCCCTCCACATAATCACCACCACCACCACCCTCCACATAATCACCACCACCTCCCTCCACATAATCACCACCACCACCCTCCACATAATCACCACCACCACCTCCCTCCACATAATCACCACCACCACCTCCCTCCACATAATCACCACCACCACCTCCCTCCACATAATCACCACCACCACCCTCCACATAATCACCACCACCACCTCCCTCCACATAATCACCACCACCACCACCTCCCTCCACATAATCACCACCACCACCTCCCTCCACATAATCACCACCACCACCTCCCTCCACATAATCACCACCACCACCTCCCTCCACATAATCACCACCTCCACCTCCCTCCACATAATCACCACCTCCACCACCCTCCACATAATCACCACCACCACCACCCTCCACATAATCACCACCACCACCTCCCTCCACATAATCACCACCACCACCACCCTCCACATAATCACCACCACCCTCCACATAATCACCACCACCACCACCCTCCACATAATCACCACCATCACCACCTCCCTCCACATAATCACCACCACCACCTCCCTCCACATAATCACCACCACCACCACCCTCCACATAATCACCACCACCACCTCCCTCCACATAATCACCACCACCACCTCCCTCCACATAATCACCACCACCACCTCCCTCCACATAATCACCACCACCACCTCCCTCCTCATAATCACCACCACCACCTCCCTCCTCATAATCACCACCACCACCACCCTCCACATAATCACCACCACCACCTCCCTCCACATAATCACCACCACCACCTCCCTCCACATAATCACCACCACGTCCCTCCACATAATCACCACCACCACCACCCTCCACATAATCACCACCATCACCACCTCCCTCCACATAATCACCACCACCACCTCCCTCCACATAATCACCACCACCACCTCCCTCCTCATAATCACCACCACCACCTCCCTCCACATAATCACCACCACCACCTCCCTCCACATAATCACCACCACCACCTCCCTCCTCATAATCACCACCACCACCTCCCTCCACATAATCACCACCCTCCACATAATCACCACCACCACCTCCCTCCACATAATCACCACCACCACCTCCCTCCACATAATCACCACCACCTCCCTCCACATAATCACCACCACCACCCTCCACATAATCACCACCACCACCTCCCTCCACATAATCACCACCACCACCTCCCTCCACATAATCACCACCACCTCCCTCCACATAATCACCACCACCACCTCCCTCCACATAATCACCACCACCACCCTCCACATAATCACCACCACCACCACCCTCCACATAATCACCACCACCTCCCTCCACATAATCACCACCACCTCCCTCCACATAATCACCACCACCACCTCCCTCCCGCACTAATGTTGCCTCGGCAACATCCGCTGCTATTAACCGTTCTGCCTTTCATGTCCTTTCACATCAGTGTCTCCTGTCTCTTCCTCTCCTCTCCCCCAGGCCTCTGTCTCTCTCCATCCATCCCTCCCTCCTTCTCTCTCTCTCTTTCTCCCTTGTTCCCCCACTTCCTCCCTCTCTCTCTCTCTCTCTCTCTCTCTCTTCCTCCCTCTTTCCCCTCTCTCTTCTCTCTCTCTCTTTCTCACTCTCCCTCTCTCCCCCCTCCCCCCTCTGTTGTGGAGTGATCATACCTCCACCCAGCCCCTGACTGGGGTAATCACCCTCTCAATGCTCCATTTTTATCTGCTGCTACAGCTGCAATTCATTACAGGATTGAAAGGAGGGGAGATTAATAGTAGGCTGCTCCCTCTTCTCTCTCTGTCTGTTTCTCTCTCTCTCCCTGTCTATACACTTCCCTCTCCATTTCTTTCTCTCTATCTGCCTCTCCCTCCCTCCCTCCCTCCCTCTCTCTCTCTCTCTCTCTCTCCCTCTCTCCCTGTCTATACACTTCCCTCTCCATTTCTTTCTCTCTATCTGCCTCTCCCTCCCTCCCTCTCTCTCTCTCTCTCTCTCTCTCTCTTTCTCTCTCCATCTATCTCAATCTCTCTCCCTCCCTCTCTCTCTCTCCCTCTCTTCATCCCTCTCTCTCTCTCTTTCTCTCTCCCTCTATCTCTCTCTCTCTCCCTCCCTTCATCCCTCTCTCTCTCTCTCTCTCCCTTCATCCCTCTCTCTCTCCCTCCCTCTCTCTCTCCCTCCCTTCATCCCTCTCTCTCTCTCTCTCTCTCTCTCTCTCTCTCTCCCTCCCTCTCTCCCTCCTGGTCTTTGCCATCTCATCATTCTACAGCTGAGGCCTTTTGAAAAATCAAAAATACTAAATTCACTTGAAATGCTCCATTTTGAAGATGCTGAACACAGCTGAATTGTTGCTACAGGTTTTGGTAGCAGATTAAAATGTCTGTGTTGTTTCTGTGTTGATCCTTCCAGTGGCTTTCTGAGGGAGGGCAGGTAGATACCTTACTGGAGTAAAAACACTTTAATCTTACAGTATATAATCTACTAATTACTATAATTATATTACTAATAATATTACTATAATTTAAGATGAAAACAAATTTATTCTGAAACTAAAATATAGCTCATAGATGTTTTGTTTTTCAACTACCATGTTCCAAGGTCTGTATAAATAACCAGAAATGTACAGTTTGGCCGTCCAGATATTTTGTTTGATTGATTTTTATTCATGAAAACTAAAATGGCGTACATCCTATGATGTCTCATTTCCTGAGAATGACACATGGAAGAATTGAAAAACATCCATTTACCAAAATGTCCTCGCTGGTAAAAACTCTGTTTTCTCTGTTTCTCTATGCCTGTCTGTCTGTCTGTCTGTCTGTCTGTCTGTCTGTCTGTCTGTCTGTCTGTCTGTCTCTCTCTCTCTCTCTCTCTCTCTCTCTCTCTCTCTTTCTCTTCTCCCTCTCTTGTTCCAGCAGGCTGCTGGGTGCTGGTCAGGGGATCTTTGTGTAAATGGCAGACAGGCTGATCAAACACACGTGTCTGGCCAGGGGAGACTCCAGACTCCAGAAGCCCAGCACTGCAGACTTTACATCAGTTATATCAGCACTTCATCAATTACAGATGGATTTAGCAAATCAAGTTTCCTAGTATGTATGCAGAATACATTTTTCAATAACATCATGTTTCATTCTCTCGTTTATGAGCATTTTCTTTCTTTTTTTCTATGACATTTCAATGTGGAGTAATCTCCAGCGCAGTCTTATCTCAGACCATGGGGATTTTTGTCCTTGAATGACCCTTGACCCGTCGGACCTCCAGGTTTTCTCTGCCCTCTGAGAGCTTCTCTGGAGGGATGAGGGTGTCCAGGGATGGGGGGGGTGTTTGGGGTGTCCAGGGATGGGAGGTGTTTGGGGTGTCCAGGGATGGGAGGTGTTTGGGGTGTCCAGGGATGGGGGGGGTGTTTGGGGTGTCCAGGGATGGGGGAGGGGTGTTTGTAGAGCTGGGCATGGCTGTCAGGGGGGACTCATGGACATGTTCATGCCTGACTGGGGCTTATTTGCCAGCTGAACCTCATCCTGTATGTGTGTGTGTGTGTTTGTCCTATTTTAGCCAGGATCACATAGCAGCATGCTCAGCTCAACATAAGCATTAAACTGAAAGAAAGAAAGAAAGAAAGAAAGAAAGAAAGAAAGAAAGAAAGAAAGAAAGAAAGAAAGAAAGAAAGAAAGAAAGAAAGAAAGAACCGGAAAAAGAAAGAGAGAAAGAACCGGAAAGAAAGAGAGAATCCTAGTGTGTAGGAAATGTGGTTAGGTGTGCAAAATAGAACGACAACGAAACATTAAGCATGAGCCAGGGATGAGAAAGATGTTCTATCTCAAACCAGGTTACAGCTCTTCCTTTTCCTGCCAGCACACAGAGAGGGAAACTGAGTGCTTTTTCTTTTCACCGAAGATAATTTAGGCTTCGGCTAATTCATATTATTACTGAAATTGCCTCAAATTGGTTGCCATGGTTATCTTTTT